>NW_021703785.1:29123754-29461790 GCF_005190385.1 Monodon monoceros | reverse complement strand
GTGGGATCCTCCTCGACTAGGACTCGAACCCGTATCCCCTGCATTGGCAGGCAGATTCTCAACCACTGAGCCACCAGGGAAGCCCCAAGCTCATCTTTAACAAAACGTCTGCTAAATGGTAGATGCCATTGAGCAATGAGTAGCTGCTTAGTGTGACTCAGTAAACCAGCCAAGGTCAAACTCCTTCCACCTGCCCCTTTGTGCCAGCCATGCACACCAAGGATGCCTGTACATTAGTCCACAACGAAATCTTCCAATCTTTGTATCACCAATCAAGATATTTTGTAAGATCAGAATATTCAGTCATATTGTGTTCATAAAAATATCTAGAAAAATAAACATTTTGAGGGAGGAAAGGCTTTATTTTTGTGCAGCAACGAAGACCCAACGCAGCCAAAACTAGCTAAATTTATTTAAAAATAAATAAAATAAACATGTTTACAGTTCTGGCAACTAAAACCGAAAGAAGTAAAGTATCTCAGACCAGAACTGGAACTTAGGTCTTGTCCTGTTTGGGGTTTTCCCATCTTAAATCTTTTAAATGTATTTTTTAAACATATTTATTGGGGTGTAACTGCTTTACAATGCTGTGTTAGTTTCTGCTGTATAACAAAGTGAATCAGCTATACATATATATACATCCCTATATCTCCTCCCTCCCACCCTCCCTATCCCACCCCTCTAGGTGGTCACAAAGCACCGATCTCCCTGTGCTATGTGGCTGCTTCCCACTAGCTATCTATTTTACATTAAATGTATTTTTAAAATTACTCCAGGTGAAGGGAATTGCACTAAAACACACATCTGTTGGAGAATTGGAGCATTAGCAGTGGGACTCACTCTATTGTTTGGTTATAATACACATGGGGTAGAAACTTGAACTTTCAGAGACACAAATCTCCATGTGAAAAGCCTTTAGTGATCAAATAAAGCACTCGGTCTCATCCTGAATTTTGCATTTTTCCATTAAGAGCTGTATTTACTTGTCCCCCAACTTGCTGATGGTTGGATCCAAGTGTTCTAAATATTTTGTATCACCTTCATGGCAATTAGCACTTAGAATGAGGGGCAGGACGCTGTGATGGTTAAAACAGTGCTGAGTCACAGGGTCTGTGGCTCCCTGCTTACCAGAGATGTAACCTTGAGTGACTTACTTTCCCTCTCCGTGCCTCAGTTATGTGTAAAACAAAATTAATATGGGTATTACTAATAATCTGTATCTCATGAGCTTCTTGTGACCAAGAACAGTCCCAAGTCAATTCACGTAATGCCCTTAGGAAAGTGGCTTTTGCCAATAGAAATAGATAATGCACGTTAGCTCTTCAGCTGAATGGCAAACGCTGAGTGTTGGAAGAAAGAATAAATAATCAATCTTCTAAAAACTCGATTTCGGCTTTTGAGATGATACAGGGTTGACACAATTTTAGAAAATCAACAATAAATAACAGCTGAGAGCGCAACTGTGTTCCTAATTCCCCATTTCTTTGGAAGGATTTACTTGCAGCGTTCCTTTTATGTATTTTTAACAATAGGTGGCAGTGTTGGCACAAGATGGGGAAATAAAAATCCACCAGTTTTGTTTTTTTTTTTCCTTTCCCCTTCATGTTTGATAACTTTCTGATTAGTTTTTAAATCACCGATCAGTCCAGTGTTAGTAGTCTGGGTGCACCCCAATGCTAAGTCCAACAGGAGAGCGGCTGAAGGATTAACAGGAAATTTAAATGATCATTGCTTCATAAGGAGAAAATCCGGGCTGTTGCCATGTGGAGAATCTAGGTCCTTATTTCTCTATCAGATGATTACACGCTATTTTAGGGCTTTCTTTTCTGCGCGGGAGTAGATTTAGGAACGCTTCAGCTCACTAACCGGTGGCCTGGAGGCGTCCCGGATAGCGCTGCCGGCTTAGAGAAGCTGTCCTGTCTCAGGCACCTCCACGTTTCCTCAGCTAATGAGCCACCTACAATCTGCCTGGGGGATTTTGTTGCAACCGTTACTGACTCTCTTTGTGGGAGAGGCGAGTGACTGCCAAGACATTTGGGTCTTGCCTTTAAAAATGACCAGTTTTTAAAATAATTCTCATATTGTTTTAAGATTTTTCACCTGGAGCTTCTCTGAGAAGGGTGAAGGTAGATTATCACCTGTTAAAATGGAAAAAAAAAAAAAAAAGCAACTGACACAACTGGGCAAAGGCATGGGGCCCACAGAAAGATGAGGATTCCTCTTCCTCCTTTGAATTGGATTTTTACAACGTTAATTGAGCCCAAATATTTCCCATCAGGCAGATGAACTCTTTAATGGATTTGGGCATATATCTCTGTCTTTGTATCCACACACACAGACAATTTTTATTCATTCAGCCCACAAATATGTTTTGATTGCCCACTATGAGCTAGGCATTGTTTACTGAAAAGCAATATATGACCTAAAAGTTGAGAATCGTTTTATTTGGTGGACAAAATTGAGGACTTAACCCTGGATGGCAGCCTCTCAGATAGCTCCGAGGGATTTCTCTGAAGAGGTAAGGGAGGAGCCAGGGTTACAGAAGTTTTGCCACAAAAACCAAGTAGTCAGAACATCAGAAGATTGTGAGCTCCCTGGTGGCCTAGAGGTTAGGATTCTGGGCTTTCACTGCCATGGTGGCCTGGGTTCAATCCCTGGTCAGGGAACTGAGATCCTGCAAGATGTGCAGTGTGACCAAAAAAAAAAAAGATTACTGTTAATTGAAGGAAAACCAGACATCTTAAGTTAATGAATTTAGTGCTTTTCTCTGGATGGGAAGATGCAAGAGTCTGGGCTCACTGAAATCATCCCTTTGATATGCACCCTAACTACTAGGGCCAGTAGCCTGCTTTTCTCCATCCTGAATCCCCTCCGGGTACACAATTGGTGGTGACTGCAGTGGCTGCTTGCTTGATGGCCACAACATCCTTTGTTCACTGATATGGCAGGTGACATATTTCATCCACAGCACTGATATCAACAACGCAGATAAAGCAGTGAACGAAACACATGTCAGCCCTCTTGTGGTGCTTATATTATAGTACACACAAATGTGGCAGGTGGTAAGTGCTGTGAAATAAGTGGTGTAAAGTGATAGAGAGAGACGGGAAATGAAGGGGATTCTATTTTAGATAGGGTGGCCAGGAAAGGATTCCTGAGTGTGGTGACGTCTGAGCAAGCACCTGAATTACCATAGATTGTTCCTGTCTCCCCCAAATTCATTATGTTAAATCCTAATGCCCGACGTCATGATATTTGGAGATGGGGCCTTTGGGAGGTAATTATGTCATGAGAGTGGAGCCCCCCACGAATGGAATTAATGCCCTTATAAAAGAGACTCCGTAGAGATCCCTTGTCTTTTCTACCATGTGAGGACACAGTGAAAAGACGGCCATGTAAGAACCAGGAAGTGGGTCCTCCCCAGACACCAAATCTACTAGCACCTTGATCTTGGATTTCTCATCTTCCAGAGCTATGAACAATAAGTTTCTGTTGACTAGAAGTCACCAGCCTATGTTATTGTGTTATAGCAGCTCGAGCAGCTAAGACATGAATGAAGTGAGGGAGTGAAACAGGCAATGTTCTAGGGTAAGACTATTCCAGAGGAAAGGGCATATAAATGCTCTGAGGAAATTGGGTGATAAGGCACTGGGACAATCAGGGGCAGATGCAGACTGCTGGGGTCTGAAGCTTATGAAAATTAGCCACCCGCTTTAAGAGAGAATATAAAATTAGATACAAAAGTGAATATGTGAATAAAAATCCCAAGAAATGACAAAATTGTAAAAGTTGACAAATTGTGTAAGCATCAAAGTCCAATAAAGACATTTATACTCATTAACTGCCCGACACACCTATGAAATAGTTTTTTCCTGTAGTTTTGGCTACATACTCTTTGATTACTTCTTCATACGACTCTGGTGGTATAATATATTTTTATAGAGATGATAGATAATTTAGTCTTTCCTTTAACATCGTTGAGAAGAATATTTTTGACAGTTTATAAATTTCTTTCCACTTCACACTTCTTTTTGGTTATGCCATGTAAATTTTCAAGATTCTCAGAGTTGAAAAAAATCTCAAAAATTTCTTTGAAATATGAACTTTAAGATTTGGAAGAATTTTCCACAGAGAAAATTCTGGTTTTGTTCATTTCCACTATGAATACTTTAAAAACTGGTTGCTGTGGAACCACATTCATATCTCGTTTGACTTTTGCCCTCCTGTCTTCACACCCCGACACTGGAGGGTGGGTCAGCGTGGAGAGGGCCGGGCATTTCCTGGAAGCCCTTCGTGAACCACAGCAACTGCCACGCACAGAAGTGACTGCAAGCCGCAGGGATACATCTCACACAGATCACATGCCCTTGGATCTACCTCCCCTTAGCCAGACCCCAAATGCCCACGGCCACGCCACTGCCCTCTGACAAGAGGGGAGATGTATCAGAGGGAAATTAGGACTGGAAAGGAGACAGAGGCCTTAACTGATTGGGGTTGAATGATTTTTCTTTTGCAAGCTTTACAAATCTTATGACTACATTGACACATTACTGTACAAGTAAGGGCCCTGAACCTTAAGCTTCATAAACTCCATGGAAAACCCACCTCTCCTAGAATGTGAAGATATCTCTGCCCTACCCTTAGGTCATTGAAGGGAAAGGAGGTCCAGCAGTGTGGGATTTGTTTGGGAGAATAAGTTAATATAACAGAGTTCCAAAACATACCCAATAAGCCATGGCAGACAGATTTCCCATCTTGGGCAGTTGTATTTCCCCAAACAGGGGTGACATGAAACCATGGGATGGACACGGCAGCATCTGCGATGGTGACTTTATTGGATGTCTGGTGGTGAAGAGTGAAGGGGAGGTGGGTTTGGTAGTTTCACTGATAAGTTACTAGTCATTTTAATTTTGAAATATTTTAAAAAATATGTAAATCCCATCTATAAATTATGCTGATTGCATGTGAAGTTTTAGGCTAAAAGAAGCTTCCAGAAGAACGTCTTCCTTGCAGTGACCTGCTGTCGAGACAGCACGATAGCCTTTTCACAGTTAGGGCTTCCTCAGTAGGAAATTGAGGGAAATGTATTCAGACTAAATGTTCCATCCTGTAGTGGCCTATGATCCCTCATTTACCAATGTGACACTCCTGACAACACTAGAGCTGATGGTCTTTCTTTATAGTTTCGGTTATTCACACGATCTATTTGTATGGTTAAGCAATACAGCACAGAGGTTAAGGGTGCATATCTTTGGCACCAAAAGTCACAGTTGTTATGAGCATCAGCTGAATTAATTTTGGGCGTTAGTCATTGGTTGGCACAAAGTAATACAGTGCATGTCAGCTGCTTGATTGATTTCTCCGGGAGACTTCTCCTCAAGCTCTTCCCTTTGCCTCTTCAGTCCTCACTGATTAGACCAATCATTGGCATTTGTGGTGCCACTTCTGGAACATGTCAGAAGGCCCGACTAATCAGGATGGGACCTGCCACCAGGCCCTTATGAGGGCCATGGTCTAGCCTGGTCATATTTTTAAAGTTGTTTTAAAGCAGAAACTTTGCCTTCCAAATAAAATCTTATAAAATGCAGCTGTTCAGGTTGAACCACAGATGGGGGACACAGAAGCCCACCTCTTTGCCCTATATTACTATCCCTCCCTTCCAGAGCCCTGGGAACCCTCCAAAATCTTATTGTTTCATAGAACACAGTTTGGAAACCCTAAAAATCAGCAAATTCTCTTTCCTAAATGTCAAAAGAAAAGGCAGGTCTTTTTCTAAATATAGCCATGACTCCTTGTCGTGTTAGTGGGGCCAGGCTTACTGAGGGCTGTTTATCCACCTGTAAATCCAGAGTCGTGATCTTGTGTCTCAACCAAACCTTCTAACCAAACTGTTGAGTGGACTGACTTGAGTTCCTTTTCTGGTTCCTGCTCTGTGTATTTTATGGTTTGGGGGTGGACAATGGCAGGAAGAAAGTTGAGGGTTAGCTGTTTCCATTTTAGATTCAAGTAACATTTATTGAACATCTAGATATCATGCCATGAACTCTCATTGTTAACCTGTAAAGTATGTTTTCAGATGAATAAAGTGAGCTCAGAGAGGTGAAGTGCTTCCCTCACCTCAGAACCATAATGACTTAGAAGCATTTCTTAAAAAGTTGTATATTTTATACCGACAGTCCAGTGTGATGTGAAAATGGTAACAACTTGCATTTATTTGAAGCTCTATTATGTGCAAAATTCTCTGACTTTTGAAAATTTTGACATGTGGTTCTCAAATATAGTTTCTTTCCCCCCAGTTATTGGACTCAAACTAGGCGTAGATTAAAGACTGAAACCGCACAACTCAGGTTGGGACTTGAATCCACTCTCTTTTTTTTTAAATAGATCTTTATTGGAGTACAATTGCTTCACAGTACTGTGTTAGTTTCTGTTGCACAACAAAGCAAATCAGCCACATGCATACACATGTCCCCATATCTCCTCCCTCTTGAGCCTCCCTCCCACCCTCCCTATCCCACCCCTCTAGGTGGTCACAAAGCACCGAGCAGATCTCCCTGTGCTATAAGGCTGCTTCCCACCAGCTATCTACTTTACATTCAGTAGTGTATATATGTCGATGCTACTCTCACTTCGCCCCAGCTTCGCCCTCCCACCCCATGTCCTCAAGTCCATTTTCTATGTCTACCTCTTTATTCCTGCCTGCAACTAGGTTCATCAGTACCATTTTTTGTTTTTTCTTAGATTCCATATATATGTGTTAGCATATGGTATTTGTTTTTCTCTTTCTGACTTACTTCACTCTGTAAAAATCACACACCTGGTGTCAGGACTTACTGAAGCTCAGGTTCTTTATGTCTCAGCGCAGAAGTTATTCAGCGAGAGGCAAAGTGATAGGTAAGAAGTAGATTTATTGAGAGAGATACACACTCCACAGACAGAGTGTGGGCCATCTCAGAAGGTGAGAGGGCGGCCCCGAACTATGCGGTGGTTAATTTTTTTTTTTTTTTTTTGCGGTACGCGGGCCTCTCACTGCTGTGGCCTCTCCCGTTGCGGAGCACAGGCTCCGGACGCGCAGGCTCAGCGGCCATGGCTCACGGGCCCAGCGCCTCCGCAGCATGTGGGATCCTCCCGGAGCGGTGCACAAACCCGCGTGCCCTGTATCGGCAGACGGACTCTCAACCACTGCGCCACCAGGGAAGCCGGCGGCGGTTAATTTTTATGGGCGGGGTATTTTAATAAACTAATGAGTGGGAGGATTATTCCAACTATTTTGGGGGGAGGGGCGGGGATTTCCAGGAATTGGGCCACCGCCCACTTTTTGGCCTTTTATGGTTGGCCTTGGAACTGTCATGGCGGTGCCTGTGGGTGTGGCCTTTAGCATATGCTAATTTATTACAATGAGCACATAATGAGGCTCAAGGTCTCCTGGAAGTTGAATCTTCTGCCATCTTGGGCCCAATTGGTTCTAAATCAGTTTTTGCGTACCCTCACGTGCTACGTCATTCTTTTAAAGGTTGTGCCCTGCCCCCTTCCCTTCTGTTTGAAGACCACAGAGCGAGAAGAGCTGCAGTTCGGATTCCAACCAGTTCATCTGGCTACGAGCCCAGAGTATCACCCAGGTGAGAGGGCTGTCATCCCTTCTATCCTATCCTGACCAGTTTACTGGTAGAAAATGTTTCTGGTTATTCTAAGTCAGGATTTCCTTTTTTTTTTTTTTTTTGCGGTAAGCAGGCCTCTCACTCTCACTGGACGGGGTCACGAGCCCGTGTCCCCTGCATCGGCAGGTGGACTCTCAACCACTGCGCCACCAGGGAAGCCCAGGATTTTCTTAATATGCTTTGACTTGGCTGCTTCTGTCCCTGGGAGTCCAGCCCCACCTGAAGCACTGCAGGCTTCCTTTTTTTTTTTTTCAACAACAATCGTGCCTGACTCCATGTAAGGTTAGCCAGGTGGCCGGCTACTTAAACCCCTTCATTACCTGGCAACTTAAACCCCTTCATTACCAAAGGAAAATAGCCTTATTGCCTAAGAGAGGTGAAGCGAAGGGAGACCTATATGTTGTATTCATTAAACGTCCAGCTTAAACTTCCCTCAGCCCTCTCCAGCCCTGCGGTGGATAGAAAAAAACATGGAGAGGAGTGACGAGACCTGGATTCCAATTCTGCCTTTTAGTACTTAGTGACCTTGGGGAGGTCGCTTTACCTCTGCAGCCTCTGGTTTCTAGGTAAAGAATAAAATGAGGTATTTTGCCTCATACCTGAAGTGGGCTTATCTTACCACGAGGGGGCAGGCAAATACAACCCGTGAAGTTCTTGCGTATCTCTCACACGCAGGAGTATACAATGAAAAGTTATAATACAAATAAATTTGTAGGAGTTTTAAAAAATTGGTACAATAATATACGGATTTTATGATAGGGTGTTTGAGGACTCTCAACTGTAGGTTACACCTTCCATGTTGTTTGGGTTTAGTTGCCTGTATTGTACGTTGCAGTAATGGCTAGCATTTATTGAGTGCTTGCTGTGTGCAAGGTGCTGTGTTGTACATGTTACCTGTAATCCACACAACAAACTGTGCAAGGTGGGCATTATTCATGCTTTACCCAGAAGGACCCTAAATCTCAGCAAGGTTAGGTGGCTTGCCCAAGGTCAAGCAGCCAGCAACTGGCAAAGCTAGGATTCAGATGTAGGTCTGATTTCCCCTCAGCCAGACCCTGCTTTTATTCCCACAGTTAACCTCCTTCCACAGCTGCATGAGTGTGTGCACGTGGCCTAATCCATCTAGCCCTGCAGTCATCCAGAGGCACAGTGATGTCATGGAAATATTCAATATTTCTCTCTTTGAATGAGTGACTCTGATTTCATAAAACCACAGAAATCGCTAGTATAGGAAAGGTTAGATCATGACATTATTGCTGGAACATCATCGGATTCACCTGTTCTGTTTTCATCGGTCCCACAGAGCTCCGAGGCCCACACTCCACATTCCCACACAGCCTGATCCCTGGAGGCCTTCCTTCTCCAGCTCCCCTCCTGTCCTCTCTCCTTGTGGTGCCCAACAGGAGGTGACAGCTTGTGGCTCTGTACGCTCTCTGTTGGGAGCCTATAGAGGCAAATGCTCAAGGATTCATTACACAGTCTTCCATCAGCCATCAATGTTCTCCTTCCGCCCCTCCTCTCTCACCTTAGCTTAGGACCTGCTACTTACAGCTATGCAAATCAATGTATGTTTCCTAAAACCACCCAGCATTTCAGATACCTTCTCTCTTACTTGCTTGCTATCGGGGTTTTGTGTGTGTGTGTGTGTGTGTGTGTTTTCATTTTAACATCAATTTCAGAATGTCTGCTTTTAAATGCTTTCCTTGAGTATCACTATTCCACCCTGAACATGGCTTTGCTTAGCTTTCAGTTTCCATTTTGTTAATTTTGTCACCTTGTACATTGCTTCTCCGATCTCCCCGTTCATGAATTGGTAGTATATTTCTAACTGCACTGTAAGTTCCTTGAAATCGCTGGAATTTGATTTCTCTCAGGATTTAACTGAGTGTTAATAATAATTAATACTGAGCTGGATTCCATCCCTTATCCTCACTTATGAGGCAGGGATTAGGGTGCATCATTTCAGTAGCTCAGGGGATCATCAGTATGCCCGCTGGGGGATATTTACGAGCACCTATAATGTTCCCAATTCTGTGTTTTGTGCTTTAAGCCATGGTCTGGTATCATTTACTCAAAAACCCAGTGAGGTAGCCACCATTATCATTCCTGGTTAACAAATGACACCTCTCATGGTCAGTAGTCTTGTCCAGAGGCAGAGTGCTGACCGGGGCAGGATTTGAATCCAGGCAATCTGACTCCGAAGGTCACGCCTTTAACCACTGCTCTATCTGCCTCATATCCAGACTTTGGTACCGTTTGGCCTTCAGAGCCGGGTTGTGAGACGGCGGACAGGAACGATGATGGCAAGAATGATGAAAGCGGAACAGGGTAGCTGGTGGAAGTCTCTATTCCACAGTGTGACTCTCCCTGTGACCCCGAACATCTTGAGTAAACTCTACTAAAATTCATGAAACGTTTGAGACCAGAGTTCTTGCAGAAACCCTGGGAAGAGGCAAAGTAGCTTGACAAGATTCAGGCATCATGGTGAGAATGCTGATTTTATCTAGGTCTCTAAAAGGAGTGGGCACCTCAGCTGAACAAAAATTACTATTTTGGCACTAGTCTCTAAAACAAAAACAAACCAAACAACAAGAAATATGTATCACCTTGAACTAAAATGACTCAACAAGAGGCCACATCTCTGTCAAGTGAGAGAAAGTTCCCAGCTGATCATCACTGGGCTTCCAGCACTGCTGCAAGGTCACTGTGGGGACCGCATTGGGTGCAGTCAAGAGGGGAAAACAAAGGCTCCCTTACCCTTTCTTTTGTTTCTTTGCATCTGTTACAGTTGCTGCAGAATAGCAATCCCATCACTCGAAATGGCTCCAAGTCCCTCACTCATTTGTTAGTATTGGTGTTAACATGGAAAATATTGAACACCTGGACTGGCCCAGGCAGCGACCCTCAGAACAGATGATAATTATAAACAGCTCATGTAGGTAGGTGGTGTCAATTAAATATTAGATATGGTGAGCCTAAACGTTGGCTTTACTGTTTCTCTGATTGCAGGCAAACAAGGAGGAGGTGGTAAAATTAGCTCTTGCCTGGACTTCAGATGGCAGAGAAGGTTGGGATTGGCTGTCACCATCGGCGACTCTGGTGAGTGTTCAGGAAAATACTAGGGGGTGATGAAATTTTATGTGGCATCGCAAGACAGAAGGTCAGGTAAGTGGTACCCAAACCTGGCTGATGATTGGAGTTACTTTGTGAGGTAAAAAATATACAGATCCCAGGTTTTGCTTAAGGCCTGTTGAACTTTTAGCCACGGGGCTACATTCATAAAATAAAAATTCCCCAGGTAATTTCTGATAATCAGTTTGATCAATAACTTATTGGAGGGAACATTCCATTATTGTTATTTATTTTTTCTTGAGACGCCTCCCTTATTTCCTGGTTGAGATCCAGAACTCTTTCTCTGGTTACGAAGGTCAATTATCTGAGCAAAGTGATATGTGGATAGGGCATTCAGAAGGATTTATGCCATCCGTGTGTGTGTGTGTGTGTGTGTGTGTGTGCATATAATGCATTTGAAATATGACTTTTAGTCTATAATTAAGCCCAATGAAAGTGTGATATTTTAAGCCTTGGTTTCATTATATGTAAAATAATAATGATTATAATAAAAATGATGATCTATGTAAACCATCTCAATGGCATCAGTTGTGCATCTCTGCCTAGTACATGGCTGTTGCAGGGAGAGTTTTGCTAATCCCACAATCAGCCTCAGGGTTTTTTTTGTTTTGTTTTCTTCTAGGTTAAGAGAGTTATGATTTCTTCTCTCCCTAAACTTTTAGTCTCTCATAGACTTCCCAATGATAGAAAAAGACTAGTACAATTCCCTTAATGACAGTTGCCCTTTTCTCAGTTTTTCTAATGTAGGGAAGCAGTTTTTGAGTCAATAGATTGGCCAGTGGGAAGTCTATACTGAAATCAACATCATGCCTATAAGTTTGCTTGGGGATTACTTCAATAAACTCTGGGAAATAAAACCCTTTCTGCAGAAGAATCGATCATACTTATCTGGCTTGGAGCCAGTTCTGAAACAAAGGGCTATCTCACTGGATATAGTACTGTTTCTAAACTAAGTGATACAGAATGTTCTTCATTGTCAGAAAGTGATAAAAATAAATATGGTGATTAGATACCCATTATGTTTATCAGGAACTCCAAAGCAGAAAAACCATTGTTGGAAATTCTGTGATCACTATAAAAATAAACTCAAAATAAATTAAAGAATTCAAAGCTGCAATTCTCAATCAGGTGTCTCTAAACTAAATAATGAATGGGGAAAGAGACTTTTAATTAAAAAATTCTAATAAAAAGCATATGTCTACTACGCAAAGACCAAATTATTTGGTGGATATTTCTTGGGAAACAAAACTTTTAAAGATTGGGCACATAAAGGTATAAATGGAAATAATAAATGTAGAAAGGTTAAAAATGGTGAAAAGTTTGCTTCAAGGTGTTCATTATTCAAAAAGAAACTGGGTTCCTTGGATCTAATTGCATTTTATAAGATAGACTTGAGCATATCATTGAGGATAGTGGACCCCAACTTTTTAAATGCCCCAAGCTCATTTTTTCCCCTAATACACTCAGCACAATATTA
This sequence comes from Monodon monoceros, assembly GCF_005190385.1. Taxonomy (NCBI): domain Eukaryota; kingdom Metazoa; phylum Chordata; class Mammalia; order Artiodactyla; family Monodontidae; genus Monodon; species Monodon monoceros. Next base: position 29,449,523 of record NW_021703785.1, on the reverse strand, counting down.
TTCGTAAATTTATCTTATAGTAATTGTGGTGATTCATAATTACAAGACCACAATAAATAGCTTTTCATATAAGTGGTATTTCATAAATCAGAGCAGCACATATAAACTATATAAGATTAAAAAAAAGTAGCAGCTATATGTGCAAGAAATGTATGTCATCTACAGACAATGTTTGAGGACATACACTTGAAAATATAGATTCTTCCACCCCTCTTTGTATTAGCTCTCCAAATCTGTAGGTGATCCATGGTCCACATATTTGGGATCACTAATTTATCGAGTGAAGACAAGAACAGTGCATGGTTTAAACTCTCCCTCAGATACACTGACTTGAAAGACTTTTGCCTGAAATGTATTCTTTCCTACTTCTGTCTGTGCTGACCACCATTCACATCTGGTGGTACCCATCTTGCTGACTGTGATCCTTGGCAATTTTAGCCTGTGTCTCAACAATATGGTGTGGGACTAGAAAAAAAAGAACTAAGGGAGAGCGTCCAGATTCTAGCGCTGGGTTGGGACTTGGGGTTAATCATTTTGACTCCCTTTTTATATGCAACATAAAGACTCCAATGCTCCTGTTATTAACCCAGCTCACAGGGGACCTAGAGGAATAAAGTTAATACGAAGGAACAATCTGAAAGCTTTGGCTGAAGGGTATTATTTAAGCCACTGGAGAAAACTGTCCAATTATGGATAAGAAAGTAGTACGGATGTGAACTTGTGGGTTTTTTCCATTTACGTAAATTAGTGGTAAGAGGTCTAGAACATACAATTTTCTTACGTATATTTTATTCCTTCACTAGTAGATAGAAATAAAGGCGCCCAGCCTGCAACAGAAAGTTGGGAACAGTGGGGCTGAAATGGCTATTCTTGTTATTTTCCCTTCCCGGGAGCTAGCTTCATGCAGTTCATGCTTCAGGGTCTGGCTGAACCTCCCAGGGCATTGCAATGCCTAATACTCAGTGCAGTAAAAAGATTCTTTCGAAGTTTTTTAGATGAATACATAATAATTTTTCATACATTCACAATACCTCTTATTCCTTGAATTCACAAGGGAGAAACACTAATCACGGCAATATTAAGTACTGTAATGAGCGCAAGGTAGCATATGGGCCCTGGGGTAAACAGTTTCTGTACTGTTGATGTACTTATTTGCTTTTCCTATAAAACGTCCACGACCTGAACCATTGCTGCAGAATACAAATACAGGTTTTCAATCTAAGCCACACATTAAGATTCTTTCTTGAAAAGAATCCGAGTGTTCTCTGGAAAGACAAAGGAAGGCTAATTAGTGCCTTGGGCCCTGGAAACCAGTGTTTTGCAGTATAAGTGAGTTTTTGAGGATGGATCCTCTATAAAGAACGCCACAACTTCTATCAAGACACCATCAATATGATTTCATTTCCAGATGCTTCTGTTTAGAGTTCAATATCTGCCTGGCATTCTGTTGTATATTATCACATCATGAAGGTATTGAGGTATGATTTCTTGTCTTCAAAGAAACACATAATATTGACAAAATTCATATAATTCCTGAGAGTTCACGGAAGACATATAAACATATAAGATGCAAACGTAAATGCCTTGGGGCCAGGCAGATAGCGTCAATGTGTGGTGCTGCCTGGTATAAGACAGTAGGGTGTGGTGGGGATTGTGGCCAACTGGGAGATGCATTACCCTCAAGTTCAAAGTCACATTTAAAGAAAACTGCTCTGCTATTCAAATGAAACATATACGTGGGCTACATTTACCCTGTTGACTTCTTTTCAGATACGCACAATCTCTTTTGGGCCTCTAGCAACTGTTCAAAGTTGACTATAGACACCATTTTGCAAAAGAGGAAACAGAGGCTCTCTGAGGTAAAAGTCTTGGGCAAAGTAACTCAGCGAGTAACTGGGAAAGCAAGAATAAGAAATTGAAGTTCTGTGGACCCAAGCCCAGTAATTTTTGTAAAAAACTAGTAGAGTAGGAAGGGGCAGAAATTGCTATTTACTTTGAGATTTACTCACTCTTCTCATATCTAACTCATCATCCAAGGGCTCCTCCACTGAGTTTGGTGGCCCTTTCCCCATATTTTTGTACAACATTAAAGAACACAGTATGTGTATGTAATATCCTCTAGTCAACATGCTTCTGATTTAGAAGTCTCTGGGCTGCTTTCAATACACTGATTTGCTCTCCAAAGACAAGAAGAAATTGCTGAGGAACGTAGCTTGATGCAAAAGGTTGCTGCTGTCATCGGAGCAGGCTGGTCAATCCAGGGTGGACCCGATGCAGGGCTGCAGACCTCATTAGGGCTGACTAGGATGCCTCAGAGCATGGGTACACATCACAGACATGAAGAGCTATCCTTATAGCCAGTTCAGGTGGCAAAATATAGGCTTCAGGGTCAGAAAGAGTTGGGTACAAAGCATCTTGTCCTGGGTGGCCAGGGCAATCTAATTAAACCTTCACTATCACTTTTGTTGTTTGAAAATGGAGGAGACAATTATCGTGGGGCTACATAGGTGAATGTATTTGGAACAGGCGTTGGGCAGTTGTTACTGAATACTAGATGCTCAGTAAATGCTGGTTCTCCTCTCTCCCTCTTCCTTTCCCCTGGCTTCATGCCCAGTGGAGGAGGCTTAGGCCACGCTGGTAAAATGAGAAGTTGGGAGATGTGCTTTGGGAGCTGGAAGACCACAGTCCTCATTGCCACGACCTATACAGTGTTGACAGGGACAATATCTGCCTTGGGGTGCTCCAAATACTTTGTCACTCTTAAGGGACAGTGAGTAGGAAGTAAGTTTTGGAAAGTGAAGTAGAATTTCTGTAAACTGCTGGCGCAAAATCTCTGACAGGGTCACATGCAGATTAGCATAATTTTTGTTCTATTTTTGTCCTGTGAGATACTTATTTGAGTTTCATTGTGCCCATTGTGTGGCTTTTGTTCTGAGGCTATGGGTTTAATTATTTAGCTATTTATGAGTGCATCTGGGCATAAATGCCACAGTTTTATTTCAGTGACAAATTTATGGTCAGTGAATTTTAGTAATGAATGAATAAATTATTTCTCTTTCATAAATGCCCCTGCAGTTTGTGATTTCCATGGCAATTCATAATACTTAAGAAAGGTTCTTTATTAGTTGAAAAAGCCAATGCTAATGGAATCAGGAAAGGAGAGATTTTAAATTGCTTTAATTAACTGTGTTAATTAATATCCAGCATGTGTAAGATATTGAATTGGCTTTGGTTGGCTCGATTAGAATTTAGTTGCTTAAAATCTGTCTAATATATAAATGTTCTTTGTTAAAGGACATTCTGATTCTTTTGTGAAGTAAATGGCAGGAATAAAAGGATTTCCTTTTCTGTAATCTTTGATTCCTGGTATGTTATTGAAATAATGAAATTACTGAAATTTGCCAAAAAAAAAAAATCAGCACATGTAAACAAATCCACATCTTGGCTTTCTAATAAAGCCTTAAAGCCACATTGTGATGTGATTTGAAGGAATTAGGGAAGCTTATGACTGATTGCATATTTCAAATCTTTTTCAAGAAGAGTCAACACAAAGAAATTTAAATAAACCCTATTCTCCACAAATCACTGCACTAGATGGACTGGGGCAAAAAAAAAAAGACGAAGAAGGCTAATCCCTGCTCCTATGGAGCACACAACTGAGTGAAGATGGGAGACTCACAGTTACTCAAATGAGGAGTTGGGAAGAGTGTTTGAAGAAGGAGATGCTGAGTATGGTTTCTGTGCAGAAGGAACAGACTGTTAATCCTTGAGGATAGTGAATGCCCTATTTTTAGATCCTCCTAGGCTTAGCATATGTTTCCTTAATGGAAAACATCAAGACTCATTCTTGATTTTTCTTTTTCTTCACACTCACATCCATTTCATCAACAATTCCCATCAGCTTCACATTCAAAATATGTATTGAATCTACACACTTCTTATCACTTCTACCAATACCACATAGTCCAAACCCCTGTGCAGATTTCCTATTTCATCTAACTCTTCCCAGGGCCTGGAGGGAGTTAGCAAGTGCAAAGGCCCTGGGCCCTGGATATTCCCTCCGCTGGAATAATTTCCCTTTAGATAGTCTCAGGACTCATTTGCTACCTCATTCAGGTTTCTGATCAAATGGTACCTCCTCAAAGAGACTTACCTGACTACCCTATCTAAAATAACCTCTTGCTATGTACTTGTCTGACTTTTAAAAAATCATGGTACCTGTATCAGTCAGGGTTTAAGCACAGAATTACATATATATATTATATAGATATAATATATATATATAGTATTTGCATCTGGTCAGGAGGGGAAGATGGATGTGGAGTGGGGAGATCAAGGGTTGGCTGGAACCCACAAACATGACCTGGAACCCCATGGGGATGGACTAAATAAAACCTGTATCCATTTTTTTTTTTTTTTGCCACTGGCCTTGCTGACAAGGGTATCCTGCAGAAGCCAAGGCACTTCATCAGGGAGCTAAACACACGCACCTGGCCCAGGAGTCACTGGCTCAGGTGTTAAAGAAGCTGCAGGAGGATAGGGAAAGGCAGTCCAGCTACTGCTCTACGCCCCTGGGGTATCTCAGCAGATCAGCAACAATGGGTGTGAGCTACAAATAGGCAGCTGCTTCCCTCTGCTCTCTACATCTCCCAGAATCTTCCTGTGGTCTAATCAGAAAGACACAAGAAATGGAATTCTAGAAAATGTAATTCAGCCCAGCCAAACTGACATGTTACAAAGCCATCGCGGTATCTATAGTACCTAACATTGTGCTATATCTTTATTTGCTCCATGAAAGCAATTATTTTTTTCTTCTCAACAGAGCAGATTCAGATACGTGATTTGTAACAGAATCTTTCTAGATTGTTACCTAATTTCCATATATCTCCCCCATCAGCCTCTTGCTACTGTCTAAAATAATATTACTGATTCTTTCCTTGGTGTTATTAAGAATTCGTCACCAATTTGACAATGTTCAGATGACCTCCTCATTGTCACAATGTGACAATTTTGTGCTAAGTGTCTAACAAATACTTCATTTAGTTAGTCCTCACAACAACTCTGAAAGTAGATGTTATTATCTCCATTTTACAGATAAGGAAACTGAGGCTTAGGGAGGTTAATACCCCAGTGAGGTCACATAGTTAGTAACAGAGCCCTGCAGGATTTGAACCCAGGTCTCATTGATTGAGAAGTTTGTTCTATTAAACTCTATATGTGGGTAATTATAGTATAAATGTTGGACTAATTGAGATCACTGTTATCCTTATGAGAAGTGGGAATCAGCCACCGGTGTCTGGGTCTAGTATTCTACAGCGTGAGGCAGGATGAGAACCTGCTGGTCATTGCATTGTATTGATCTAAAGCTAAAGTAGTTAAAACCAAACGGGTGGCAAAATCCAGAAGATGGACTAATGTAACACATGTGATCAAATAAAATCAATAAAAATGGTTCAAAGGATTGGTCCCTGACAGGAATTATTGATTTAAGCGGGAACAAGTTAATATGGATTTGACAGCAAATCTAGGTTCTAGGCAGCCCTTAATGAATGGACTCTTGGATGATGGGTAGAAATTGCACATCTTCAATATCTATGTTTTTCCTCTCTTTCCCAGGCACATAGCTGAACTCCATTTCCCAGATCCTTAGCAGTGACTCTGGGGCCATTTGACCAAGTTCTGCCTAATGGAATATGGCTAAAGTGAAGCCTGTCACTTCCCTGCCTGACTCATAAAAAGCTCTATGCATGACCCTCATCTCTTCTTTCTGTACTGCCGTATCCTCAGAAGTCACTTTATTTTTTAAAAATTTTAAAAAATAAATTTATTTACTTGTTTATTTTTGGCTGCATTAGGTCTTTGTTGCTGTGCACGGGCTTTCTCTAGTTGCGGCGAGCGGGGGCTACTCTTCGTTGTGGTGCGCGGGCTTCTCATTGTGGTGGCGTCTCTTGTTGCGGAGCACGGGCTCTAGGTGCTCGGGCTTCAGTAGTTGTGGCACGCGGGCTCAGTAGCTGTGGCACACGGGCTCTAGAGCACAGGCTCAGTAGTTGTGACGCACGGGCTTAGTTGCTCTGCGGTGTGTGGGATCTTCCTGAACCAGGGCTCAAACCCATGTCCCCTGCATTGGCAGGCAGATTCTTAACCACTGAGCCACAAGGGAAGCCCCAGAAGTCACTTTAAAGTAAATGTACTTTAAGAATAAAGGAGTCTGGAAGCCTGGGTCCCCCTATTATTCACTGCTTCTCGCTCTCCACTCTTCACCCTGCCTCACTGACTTACGTTGGACTGTGGCATGAGAGAGAAATAAACCTTTGTTGAGTTAAGCCACTGAGAACGTGGACTTTTGGTTATATAAGCCAATGTTATTTATTCTGTAAGACGAGCATGCCCAATGGCTCAAGCTCACGTCTCCTTGAAGTATCAGTGCTGCTACTGGATTTTCTGCCTGTTCTCTCCTATTACTTTCAGTACCAGAACTCAAAGGTGTCCAAGTGCCTAATGATAATCAGACCTTAGATGCCAGAACCAGGAGCTAAAGCACAGGCTCCCTGAGTCTAGGTCAAAGCAAAGCTCATAGTCAGCATTTGTGTCTGCTTGGGTCCTTGAAAAAAATAGCAGGCCTTTGATGGGAAAGAGGATTGTAAATTCTGAGAGGTTGCAAATCACGTCACATAAGATTTCATAACTTGGGCTTCCCTGGTGGCGCAGTGGTTGAGAGTCCGCCAGCCGATGCAGGGGACATGGGTTCGTGCCCCAGTCCGGGAAGATCCCACGTGCCGCGGAGCGGCTGGGCCCATGAGCCATGGCCTCTGAGCCTGCACGTCCGGAGCCTGTGCTCCGCAACGGGAGAGGCCACAGCAGTAAGAGGCCCACGTACCGCAAAAAAAAAAAAAAAAAAAAGAAAAAGATTTCATATCTTGTGTTGAACTATGCTGGTGGGTGAAGAATTGATGAGATAGAAAGGAGGGAACTTTTGTAGTTTTGGAAAAGAACGGCCACAATAAATGTGGTGTATAAAATGAGTGGACCCTGAGAGGCAAGTACAGACAATGGAAGAATTAAATTGTGAGTTGAAAGATCAAAAGAAAGCAGTGAATAGATAAAAGGAAAGGAATAGATAAAGAGATGCTTTGAAGGAAATAAAACAAAGTTGGTGACGATAAGCATTAAAGATGGGAGGGAGGTGAGTCAAAGATAACTTAAAAGTTTCAAGTCTTGAAGATTTGGGAAAATAAATGGTAGTGCCATTGGCAGTGACAGCAAATATTTGGAAGAGGCATAGTTTTTTTATTGCCATTTAGTTGACCTACGATGTTGGTTTCAGGTGTACAACATAGTGGTTCAATATTTCTATACATTACCAAATGATCTCCACAATAAGTTAGAAACCATCTGTCACCATACAGTTGCTATTAAAATATTGGTGACACTATCCCCTATCCTGTACATTACATCTCCATGACTTATTTATTGTATGAACGAAAGTTTGTACCTCTTAATCCCCTTCACCTATTTTGTTCATTTCCCCACCCCCTTCTCCTCTGGCAACCACCAGTTTGTTCTCTGTATCTCCAACCCTGTTTCTGTTTTGTTTGTTTTGGTTTTTAGATTCCACGTATAAGTGAAATCATACTGTAATTGTCTTTCTCTGTCTGACTTATTTCACTTAGCATAATAATTTCTAAATCCATCCATGTTGTTGGCAAGCTTTCATTCTTTTTAAAGACTGAGTAATATTCCTTTGCATATATTTACCATATCTTCTTTATCCATTAATCTATCCTTGGACACTTAGGCTGCTTCCATATCTTGGCTATTGCAAATAATGCTGCAATGAACATATGGGTTCATATATCTTTTTGAATTAGCATTTTTGTTTTCTTCAGGTATTTACCCAGGTATGGAATTTCTGGATTGTATAATAGTTCTAGTTTTAATTTTTTGAGGAACCTTTATACTGTTTTCCATAGTGGCTGCACCAATTTACTATCCCACCAACAGTGTAAGAGGGGGTCCCCTTTCTTTACATCCTCACCAGCACTTTTGTTGTCTTTTGATGATGGCCATCTGAAAGGTGTGAGGTGATGTCTCATTGTGTTTTTGATTTGCATTTCCCTGAGGCTTATTGATATTGGAGCATCTTTTCCTGTGTCTGTTGGTCATCTGTATGTCTTCTTTGGAAAACGTATATTCAGGTCCTCTGCCCATTTTTTAATTGGATTTAAACCCTTCGGGTTTTCAAAGCCAGACATTTTGTGGGCTTGTCTTCCCTGTGCAGCACCCCCAGGCTGGGGAGCTCGATGTGGGAATCAGATTCCTGGCTCCTTTAGGAGAACTCTGCAGTTGTGATTTTCCTCCCACTTTTGGGTCACCTTGCTGGGGGCGGGGGTCCAGACTAGATGCCCCTTTTGTTGTTACTCCTTCTTTATATGTTTTGTTATGGAAAATCCTTTCTGCTAGTCTTCAAGTCACTCTCAAATATAGCTGTCTGTAAGCAGTTGTAACTTGGTGTGTCCGTGGGAGGAGGTAGCCTCAGGATATTCCTGCACCACCATTTTGTTCCAGATTCCAGGAGAAGAATAATTTTTGATGGAAATGTGATGATTTTTGTGTGTGTGTGTATGTAGAGTTTCAGTGACTGAGACATTTAGAAATGTCCAGTAAGCAGTTGATAAATTACTTTCTAATCAGGCTGACTTTTCTTTTTCTTTCAAGTATAGTAAAAACTAGGCTTCTGATCATTGGAGTCTTTTTTTTTTTTTTTCCAAAACTGAAGTTAAACTAATACTTTCCAGGCATTTGATATATACCTTATGATGGTGACAATGCTTAATAACTCCATCATTTTGCTGCTGTCTCTTGTTCTGTTTCCCTTCCCACCACAATAATTGAGGCTTCTATACTTTGCCCACACTGCTAATGTATTTATAAAGCATGGCCCTGCTGTTCTTTCATGCCCTTGCTAGTTGCAATGTATTTTGTGATGTGGCCTTTTGACTTGGCCTGTGCCTGTGTCAAATTGTCTTATACACGTCCTTGATCTTTTGCCCTGCTAACATTTTACACACTATTACATTTCAGGGTTTGGAATCTTTAATCATGCAGTAAACACTGATGCTGCATTAATTTTAAATTCAAGAGATTGAAAAAGAGGGAGATTGAAAAGGAGGTCAACTTGGATCTAGAGACTGACTGAATTTCTGTAGGAGGCAGAGCACCTTAAAAGCCTGCATTTCAACCAGATGATTTATGAGTGACCCGTGTGGCTGATATTCAAAGAAAGAAATTACTGCTTTGGAGGTGAGAGCCAAGATAGTGCCTCACTGCTGGTCAGTTTCTCATCATCTTTGGAGAATAAAGGTAGAGAATATTGGGGACTGTTTGGACCAGAAGAACCTGGTTGGTTAGGACCCCACTGGGTCTCCAGATTATGCCAGGAGAACGGGAATGTGTTCTGTGAGGAGACAGTTAGTGCTTTTTCATCTCCCTACACATAGCAGAAATATTTGGAAACAGCTCCATCCTCTCCGTGAACTCAATTTCACTGGCCTTACTGCTTAATGCTTTCTTTTCTTCAATGCCTTTCTCATGAACAGTGCAGATCCAACAGAACCAACTGTCACTGACTTTGGTGATTGTCAGCAAGGGGGGGTAAATATCTCTTTGATGGGTGTTTTGATGTGCTTGTTTAAATGTGCCCTCTGTCCACTGATGCTTGTGGAATGACCTCTTGTTGTCTCAAAGGCTGGCCTCTCTTATTTCTGCCTGGGAGGTAGAAGTGTGTTCTTCCTGCACCCATTTCAAGTCTTGTCAAAGCAGACATCGAGATGAATATTTGCCCTTTCCTCCCTTCTCAGGCCAGCTCTGCAAACTAGTAACATTATTGACATGGATTGTATAGATATAAAAACAAAGAGATAAAATGATACTTAGTACTAATGAGCATAGGGTAGAATAATATATGTCTGCAATATGACCTGAGCTGTGCACAAACAAATGCACAATGATATTTTTCAGATTATCAGTGGACAGAGGGCATATCAGAATAAATTGGGGGACTCTTCTTCAAATATACTTACCAAGGATACATCTCCTCTGTGACAAGCAATGACAGATGAGACAGCTAGAAATGCACTGTGTATATGACCAGCATAGAGGAGAAAAAAGTTGAGCACCAAATCCTGTGTGATTGATTAGAATAAGACAAGAAAATCTTTGTTCAGGTTGCAGTCTTTATTGATAGCAGATCAGAATCTGAGTATGAAAATCAGACAAAATATACTTGTAGAATTCAACATTTCTATGTATATGGACTTAGAATTAGATTAGGCCTCTTTATGCCTCAGGTTTAATAAGATTAGAAAATCATGTTGCAATTTTGCATGTTTAGATGAGAAGGGATAGTAATACTTACCATGTGGCTCAAAATCCTCATTTCACGGAGGAGAGTTCTGAGGCCTAGAGAAATTATGATTGTCCATGGTCAAAGTGGTGTAATGGCAAAAACTTAGGCTTTGGAGACACAACAGTCTGAGCTGGATTTCTTGACTTCCATTTGACCTTGAGCAAGTTTCTTAACTTTGCTTAGTCTTAGGACCCTGATTTGTAAAATCAAGATGTTAATCCCTGTCATTCAAGTTTATTGGAAAAAATAAATAAGCTAAAATCTCCAAAACAGTTATAGGCAGATAGTAGGCTCTGAACAAAGGGGGACTGCTAGTATTATTATATATGCTGAGAGAAGACAGATTTGGGAATAGAAGCTATATCAACAGTATAGGATACAGCTTTTGTTTTTCTACCTCATATAGCTCATAAATCAAGTTTCTATCAATGAAAACTAGCACTTATGGAGAGTTTGCAAACACTTTCACATCTGCTACTCATGACTAAATGGAGGGGCCAGTATTACAGTCCAGCTATAGGGAACATTGACTTTTAACTTTAGGTTAAATGACTTGCTCAATAATGCTAATAAGGAATAGAGTTGGGACTGAGTCCAAACTCGGGTCTTCCCCTACCCTGAACCATTCCAGATTTGCTCCTGTATAGTCGATGTTTCATGGCTTGCCATTTCCTCCATTCCCTAATTAAAGTGCTGTATCAGTGCTCCACAAACATACTCTATTTCTTATTTTATATATATATTTGAAGTGGTAACATAACTGGTATATTGAATTAGTTGAACACTATAGGGTGCAAGTAGAAAACAATTTTATCTCATTATCTCAAACATTGTGGACATTTCACTCCTGTAACTAGGATAAAATCTCAGCCAGCCACTGATGTTTCCAGGCAATCTTAGATAATAAAATTTCAATTGACCTTCCAGCCATGATGGTAATTGGTACTTGACTAGCTCTTGCAACGTAAACAACTATAAAGCTAGACAAATATGTATGGAACAGCTGTTTTCAGATGATGGACGACAGGCAGCAATGGACTGTAATCCCTAGAAAAGGAAAACACATGATCCTTATGATTACCCCAGATTTTTGACTGAAGGCACTTTGAGACCATGGCACAGGAATTTGAAACCCTAGCAAGTATGACAGCCTCACTGAATGGAGGAGCCAGAGTCTGGGGCTGCTGAGGCTGGACTTGTAGGAATGGATATCTGAAAGAAGGCAGCTGGTGAGAAAATAAGCTTCAGAAATCTGCCTAGGGGTCCCCTTGAATCGTTGGCCAAATACTAATCGGCAGGTGCAGGGAGAGACACGGCAAAAGGCTTGACAGCAAGCAGCTACTTAGGGAGCTGTGAGCTGACCTGAGATTTTTGAGATCACAGAGTTCAAGGGAGCATTAGAATTCTGACCAACCAAAGTAGAGGGGTCTTGCTGAAACTTCAAGTGTTCAATTGGAACCCCATAAAGGCCACATCTCAGATGTTGGGCTACTGTGGCCTTAGAGAAGGAAGTAGGAAAGTGTGCCTTATACCTGTAGAAAAAAAATGATCAATGGAAGCAGACCCAGAGATGGCAGAGATATTGGAATTAGCAGGAAAGAACTTGAACAGCTATTATAAATATATTCAATAACTTAAAGGAAAATATTGTCATACTTAGTGATGAACAGGTGGATAATTTCAGTAGAGAAATTGGAATTATAAAACAAGAACCAAATGAAGCATTAGAACTGAAAAAAAAAAAAGGAAATGAAAAATTCACTGGACTAGCTTAACAGAAGATTGAACACTTTAGAAGAAAATATCAGTAAACTATCCAAATTGAATGACAGGAAAAGAGCCTGAGAGAAGGAACAGTCTCAGAGATCTGTGAGGCAACAATAATCGGTCTAACTTATGTGTAACTGGAGTTCCCAGAAGAAGGAAGAGTGAGACTGAGGCAGAAAAACAAGGATGAAATAATTAGCAAAAATTTAAAATTTGATCTTTAAATTTTGGAACAGGGAAAGGAAGTTCACTCTTAAAACTTCTTTCCAAATTGTACTGGATGTATTAGAACTAGTAAGTGAATTTAGAAAGGTTGTAGGATTGAAGATCAATATACAAAGACAATTGCTTCTCTATATACAAGCAAGAAACAATTGGAAAATGAAATTAAAGGTCAATTCTAGTGTCAATAGCATCAAAAAATATAAAATACATAGGAATAAATTTAACGAAAGAAGTGTAAGACCTCTATACAAAACACCAAAAAAGATTGCAAAAAGGAATAAAAGACCTAAATTCATGGTGAAATATACCATTTATGGATTGCAAGATTTAATATTGTTAAGAAATCATTTCTTTCCAAATTGTTCTATAGATTCAGACAATGACAATTGAAATCCAAGCAGTTTTTTAAAAATAGAAACTGACAAGCTGATTTATATGGAAATGCCAAGGACTTAGAATAGCCAAAACAATTTTAAAGATAAAGAACTTAGACTACTTGATTTCAAGATTTACCTTAAATTATTATAATCAAACATTATTATTGATGTAAGGATAGACAAATAGGTCAATAGGATGGAAGAAAAGAGTCTATAAATAGACCCACAGGTATATGTTGTTATGGTTTTAAAGATGACTACAAATTCTTAGATACACCTCCCATCAGGATGTGGGGATCCCTTGAATCTAGATGGGACTGCGACTACTTTGTCCAAAAGAATATGATGGCAATGAAACTGTATAATTCCTGAGAGTAAGTCGTAGGAGGCAAAACACCTTCTGCCAGGTTCTCTTGGGACACTCCTTCTGTGGGAAGCCAGGCTTATGTAAAAAGTTTGACTACCCTGTGGCTACTATGCTGGAGAGGTCATGTGTAGATATTTTGATTGACACTCTCAGCTGAGCCCCTGGCAGCCAGCCAGCATGCCAGTCATGTGAATGAGCCATATTTGACCCTGAGCCTAACTGAACCTTCAGAAATCTACAGCCCCATGCAACACCTAAGTGTATCCACATGAGAAGCTCCATGAATAAACTCCAGCAGAGCCTTTCTCAGATTGCTGACCCATAAAATAGCAAAGTAAAATCCTTGTTCTAAGCCAGTCATTCTGGTGGTAGTTTGTTATGCAACAAAAGTAATTGGATAATTTAGTGGGTAAATGAGACTCCTTTCAAGAAATGGTGCAAGGAAAACTGGATATCTGTATGGAAAAAAAGAACTTCAACATATACTTTGTACTATACATAAGACAGTTCAAATTGGAGGATCGACTCAAATGAAAGAACAAAATATGTAGAGCTTCTAGATAAACACATCAAACTATATTTACGTAATGGAATATACTCAGCAATAAGGAAGAAAAATAACTCACTGATACATGCAACATCAGGGATGTATCTCAACAACATTACCTTGAGTAAAATAAGCCAGACATGAAAGAGTACGTATTATATGAATTTATTTATATAAAGTTCTAGGACAGGTAATCTACAGTGATATTGAACAGTAGTTGCCTCTGCAGAAGGGATGAAATTCTGGTACTGGTTCCCTCTGTTTATGGCAGGTCCCTAACACTGATTATTTTTCTTTTAGGTGCTTTTGTGACTTCCACAGAAACACTCCTGCTGGGGCTCTCTAATTGTAATTGTCATGATTTGAGTCTCAGCCTTTGTATATGCAGTGACCCATCTCATGCTAAGTCTCTCTTTAGGGTTCCATCATACATTCAGGGCATCTCCTGAGTAAAGTTTACTTTAAGGCAGCTCCAGGTCAGCTTTCTTCCCCATGTAGTCCACATCTCACCAATGAAAATGCTCAGAAATATTTGTCCCACCAAGAACTGCAGTTTGTTCCCAGTGCAGGGCTTTCGTCTTTAGCCATGGGCTTCAGCTTCTTGCCTCAGGCCTTTTCAAGCATGGTTCTGACATCAGTCTTGGACCCCAGATATGCCAGGCAGTCAAGATCAACTGCTCTGAGCCATTCACCAGATGCTTCTCTTACTTGCCCTCTTCCCCTCCTCTATGATGGGAAGAGAAAATATTATAGTCCTCTAGAACTGGCCGCAGTAATTTTGCTTTGCAATCCCTTTAAACCTCAATCCTTTTATATCCTCAAGAGGGTTGCTGAGCGATTCACGGCAACACTGATTTATTATCATTTGCTTTGGAAGCTCTGCAGAGGTGGTGTTGCCCTACACTTTGTAATGTAGGGTACTTAGTACCTATTGTTTACTTTCTCCAATTTTAGACTGAGGCAGAAATAGTCGAATTTTAACTTCTTATTACAGAAAGGGGGCATTTCAAAGCCCTGGGAGCTGACCTTTAGCTGACATTTTTGGCTTTCCAAAGCAGAGCACTTTTACTAAATTATTAGCTGCAGAAAATCTGTCAGAAGATTCAGTTTGTCCACAATTAACATTAATGTCAAGTGTGACAGCTATTTTTGTGATGATTTCAGCGGTGAAAATTCTCTTGTCTCACTAGTGTTCCTGCCACCCACAAATTAAAAAAAGCTCACTGTTAATGGGCCTCAGTTAGTTCTTGTGCCCTGTTGAATAATTCTATGTTCTCACTTTATAATTTTATTTTAAAATAGAAGTCACTACATTTGAGGGTGACCTACAAGATGGCGAAGGAGTAAGACGTGGAGATCACCTTCCTCCCCACAAATACATCAAAAATACATTTACATGTGGAACAACTGCTACAGAACACCTACTGAATGCTGGCAGAAGACCTCAGACTTCCAAAAAGGCAAGAAAATCCCCACGGAACTGGGTAGGGCAAAATAAAAAAAAGAAGAAAAAGAGACAAAGCAATAGGGATGGGACCTGCACCTCTGGGAGGGAGCTGTGAAGGAGGAAAAGTTTTCACACACTAGGAAGCCCCCTCACTGGCAGGGATGGTGTGGGGAGCTTCAGAGACACAGAGGAGAGCACAGCAACAGCGGTGCAGAGGGCAAAGCGGAGAGATTCCTGCACAGAAGATGGGTGCCGACCAGCACTCACCAGCCTGAGGCGCTTGTCTGCTCACCTGCTGGGGCAGGGGGGTGCTGGGACCTGAGGCTTGGGCTTCAGAGATCAAACCCCAGGGAGAGGACTGGGTTGGCTGTGTGAAGACAGACTGAAGGGGGCTAGTGCACCAGAGCTAGCTGGGAGGGAGTCCTGGAAAGTGTGGACCTGCCGGAGAGGCAAGAGACCATTGTTTCAGGGTGCAAGAGGAGAGGGGATTCCTGCTCTGTGTGCCCATAGATGGCAGAGCACCACCTAAGCAAGCTCCAGAGACAGGCATGAGCTGTGGCTATCATCTTGGATCCCAGAGGCAGGCATGGACTGCTACCACTGCCACCACTGCCACCAGAGGTCCTGTGTGCAAGCACAGATCACTACCCACACCCTCCCAGGAGCCTTTGCAGCACACCACTTCCAGGGTCCTGTGATCCAGGGCCAGCTTCCCCGGGAGAACACACGGTGTGCCTCAGGCTGTTGGAATGTCACGCCGGCCTCTACTGCTGCAGACACTCCCTGCATCCCAGTTCTGATGACCGTACCCTCCCTCTCCCCAGCCTGAGTGGGCAAGAGAGCCCTAATCAGCCGCGGCTTTAAGCCCCTCCTGTCTGGTGGGAACAGACGCCTGAGGGCGACCTACACGCGGAGGTGGGGCCAATCCAAAGCTGAGCCCCAGGAGCTGTGCAAACAAAGAAGAGAAAGGGAAATTTCTCTGCACAACCTCAGAAGCAGTGCATTAAATCCCTGCGATCAGCTTGGTAAACTCTGCATCTGTGGAATACCTGACTAGACAATGAGTGTTCCCAAAGCTGAGGCAGTGGACTTTGGGGGCAACTGTGGACTTGGGGTTTGCTTTCTGTGTTTGATTTGTTTTGAGTTTTATGTTTATCTTAGTTTAGTTTTTAGTGTTTGTTTTCACTTGTGGGTTTCTTTATTGGTTTGGTGCTCTCTTCCTTTCTCTTTTCCTTTTTTCCCTCTTTTTGTGAGTGTGCGTATGTTTCTTTGTGTGACTTTGTTTCGTTTTGCTTTTACCCTTTGTCTTGGCGTTCTGTCTGTTCGTTTTTTCTTTTACTTTTTTCTTCCTTTTCTTCTGTGCCATGTGGCTGGCAGGGTCTTGGTGCTCTGGCCAGATGTTGGGCCTGAGCCTCCAAGGTGGGAGAGCCGAGTCCAGGATTTTGCACAACCAGAGACCTCCTGGCCCCATGTAATATTAATCAGTGAGAGCTCTCCCAGAGATCTCCATCTCAACACTAAGACCCAGCACCACCTAATGGACAGCAAGCTCCAGTGCTGGATGCACCATGCCAAACAACTAGGAAACCAGGAACACAATCCCACCCATTAACAGACAGGCTGCCTAAACTCAAACAAAGGTCACAGACACCCCAAAACACACCACCAGATGCAGTCCTGCCAACCAGAGGGACAAAATCCAGCCCCACCTACCAGAACACAGGCACCAGTCCCCGCCCACCAGGAAGGCTACACAAGCCACCGAATTAACCTCACCCACTGGGGGCAGACACCAGAAGTAAAAGGGACTATGAACCTGCAGCCTGCAAAAAGGAGACCCAAAAGTTAAACAAAATGGGAAGACAGAGTAATATGCAGCTGATGAAGAAGCAAGGTAAAAACCAGACCAAACAAATGAAGAGGAAATAGGCAGTCTACCTGAAAAAGAATTCACAGTAATGATAGTAGACATGATCCAAAGTCTCAGAAATAGAATGGAGAAAATACAAGAAACGTTTAACAAGGACCTAAAAGAACTAAAGAGCAAACAAACAATGATGAACAACACAATAAATGAAATAAAAACTACACTAGAAGGAATCAATAGCAGAATAAGTGAGGCAGAAGAACGGATTATTTACCTGGAAGATAGAATAGTGGAAATAACTGCCAGAGAGCAGAATAAAAAAAAAAGAATGAAAAGAATTGAGGACAGTCTCAGAGACCTCTGGGACAACATTAAACACACCAACATTCGAATTATAGGGGTCCCAGAAGAAGAATAGAGAAAGAAAGGGTCTGAGAAAATATTTGAAGAGATTGTAGTCAAAAACTTCCCTAATATGGGAAAGGAAATAGTCAATCAAGTCCAGGAAGGGCAGAGAGTCCCATACAGGAAAAACCCAAGGAGAAAAATGCCAAGACACATATTAATTGAATGATCAAAAATTAAATATGAAGAAAAATATTAAAAGCAGCAAGGGAAAAGCAACAAATAACATACAAGGCAATCCCCATGAGGTTAACAGCTAATCTTTCAGCAGAAACTCTGCAAGCCAGAAGGGAGTGGCAGGACATATTTAAAGTGATGAAGGAATAAAACCTACAACCAATATTACTCTGCCCAGCAAGGATCTCATTCAGATTTGACAGAGAAATTAAAATCTTTACGGACAAGCAAAGTTTAGAGTATTCAGCACCACCAAACCAGCTTCACAACAAATGCTAAAGGAACTTCTCTAGGCAGGAAGCACAAGAGAAGGAAAAGGCCTACAAAAACAAACCCAAAACAATTAAGAAAATGGTAATAGGAACATACATATCGATAATTACCTTAAACATGAGTGGATTAAATGCTCCAACAAAAAGGAACAGACTGGCTGGATAGACACAAAAACAAGATCCATATATATGCTGTCTACAAGAGACCTGCTTCAGACCTAGGGACACACACAGACTGAAAGTGAGGGGATGGAAAAAGATATTCCATGCAAATGGAAATCAAAAGAAGGCTGGAGTAGCAATTCTCATAGCAGACAAAATAGACTTTAAAATGAAGACTGTTACAAGAGACAAAGGACACTACATAATGATCAAGGGATCAATCCAAGAAGAAGATATAACAATTGTAAATATTTACGCACCCAACACAGGAGCACCTCAATACATAAGGCAAATACTAACAGTCACAAAAGGGGAAGTCGACAGTAACACAATCATAGTAGGGGACTTAACACCCCACTTTCACCAATGGACAGATCATCCAAAATGAAAATAAATAAGGAAACACAAGCTTTAAATGACACATTAGACCAGATGGACTTAGTTGATATTTATAGGACATTCCATCCAAAAAAAGAGAATACACTTTCTTCTCAGGTGCTCATGGGACATTCTCCAGGATAGATCATATCTTGGGTCACAAATCAAGCCTCAGTAAATTTACAAAAATTGAAATCGGGATTCTCTGGTGGCACAGTGGTTAAGGATCCACCTGCCAATGCAGGGGATGTGGGTTCGAGACCTGGTCTGGGAAGATCCCACATGCCGCAGAGCAACTAAGCCCGTGTGCCACAACTACGGAGCCAGTGCTCTAGAGCCCACAAGCCATAACTACTGAAGGCCGCATGCCTAGAGCCCATGCTCCACAACAGAAGCCACTGCAATGAGAAGCCTGCACACTGCAACGAAGAGTAGCCCCTGCTCACCACAGCCAGAGAAAAGCCCGTGCACATCAACAGAGACCCAATGCAGCCAAAAATAAAATAAATAAAATTTAATAAATTAATTAAAAAAAAAGAAAGTTGAATTCATATCAGGTATATTTCTTGACCACAATGCTATGGGGCTAGATATCAGTTACAGGAAAAGTTGTAAAAAATACAAACACATGGAGGCTAAACAATACACTACTAAATAACCAAGAGATCACTGAAGAAATCAAAGGGGAAATAAAAAAATACCTAGAAGTAAATGACAATGAAAACATGAGACCCAAAACCTATGGGATGCAGCAAAAGCAGTTCTAAGAGGGAAGTTTATAGCAATACAATCCTACCTTAAGAAACAAGAAAAATCTCAAATAAGAAACTTAACATTACACCTAAAGCAGTTACAGAAAGAAGAAGAAGAACAACAAAAAACCAAAGTTAGCAGAAGGAAAGAAATCATAAAAATCAGATAAGAAATAAATGAAAAAGAAATGAAGGAAACAATAGCAAAGATCAATAAAACTAAAAGCTGGTTCTTTGAGAAGATAAACAAAATTGATAAAGCACTAGCCAGACTCATCAGGAGAAAAAGGGAGAAGACTCAAATCAACAGAATTAGAAATGGAAAAGGAGAAGTAACAATTGACACTGTAGAAATACAAAGGATTGTGAGAGACTACTACAAGCAACTATATGCCCATAAAATAGACAACCTGGAAGAAATGGACAATTCTTAGAAAAGTACAACCTTCTAAGACTGAACCAGGAAGAAATAGAAAATATGAACAGACCAATCACAAGCACTGAAATTGAAACTGTGATTAAAAATCTTGCAACACACAAAAGCCTAGGACCAGATGGCTTCACAGGTAAATTCTATCAAACATTCAGAGAAGAGCTAACACCTATCCTTCGCAAACTCTTCCAAAATACAGCAGAGGGAGGAACACCCCCAAACTCATTCTGTGAGGCCACCATCACGTTGATACCAAAACCAGACAAAGATATCACACAAAAAGAGAACTACAGGCCAATATCACTGATGAACATAGATGCAAAAATCCTCAGCTAAATACTAGCAAACAGAATCCAACAGCACATTAAAAGGATCATACACCATGATCAAGTGGGGTTTATCCAAGGAATGCAAGTATTCTTCAATATATGCAAATCAATGTGATGCACCATATTAATGAACTGAAGGTTAAAAACCGTATGATCATCTCAATAGATGCAGAAAAATCTTTCAACAAAATTCAACACCCGTTTATGATAAAAACTCTCTAGAAAATGGGCATAGAGGGAACCTACCTCAACATAATAAAGGCCATATATGGCAAACCCACAGCCAACATCATTCTCAATGGTAAAAAGCTGAAACCATTTCCTCTAAGATCAGGAACAAGACAAGTGTGCCCACTCTCCCAACTATTATTCAACATAGGTTTGGAAGTTTCAGACACAACAATCAGAAGAAAAAGAAATAAAAGGAATCCAAATTGGAAAAGAAGTAAAACTATCAGTATTTGCAGATGACATGATGCTATACATACAGAATCCTAAAGATGCTACCAGAAAACATAAGAGCTAATCAATGAATTTGGTAAAGTAGCAGGATACAAAATTAATGCACAGAAATCTCTTGCATTCCTATACAGTAATAATGAAAAATCTGAAAGAGAAATTAAGGAAACCCTCCCATTTACCATTGCAACAAAAAGAATAAAATACCTGGGAATTAACCTACATAAGGAGACAAAAGTCCTGTATTGAGACAAGTATAAGACACTGGTGAAAGAAATCAAAGATGATACAAACAGATGGAGAGATAGACCATGTTCTTTCAATTGGAAGAATCAACATTGTGTAAATGACTATACTACCCAAAGCAATCTACAGATTCAATGCAATCCCTATCAAACTACCAATGGCATTTTTCACAGAATTAGAACCAAATATTATATAAGTTGTATGGAAACACAAAAGATCCTGAATAGCGAAAGCAATCTTGAGAAAGAAAACAAAGCTGGAGGCATCAGACTCCCTGACTTCAGACTATACTACGAAGCTACAGTAATCAAGATGGTATGGTACTGGCACAAAAAAATATAGATCAATATAGAAATCAATATAGACATATAGATCAATAAAACAGGATAGAAATCCCAGAGATAAACCCATGCACCTATGGTCACCTTATCTTTGATAAAGGAGGCAAGAATATATAATGGAGAAAAGACAGCCTCTTCAATAAGTGGTACTGTGAAAACTGGACAGCTACATGTAAAAGAATAAATTAGAACACTCCCTAACACCATACAAAAAATAAACTCGAAATGGATTAAAGACCTAAATGTAAGGCCAGACACTATAAAACTCTCAGAGGAAAACATAGGCAGAACACTCTATGACATAAATCACAGCAAGATCCTTTTTGATCCACCTCCTAGAGAAATGGAAATAAAAACAAAAATAAACAAATGGGACCTGATGAAACTTAAAAGCTTTTGCACAGCAAAAACAGAAACCATAAACAAGACCAAAAGACAACCCTCAGAATGGGAGAAAATATTTGCAAATGAAGCAACTGACAAAGGACTAATCTCCAAAATATACAAGCAGCTCATGCAGCTCAATATCAGAAAAACAAACAACCCAATCCAAAAATGGGCAGAAGACCTAAATAGACATTTCTCCAAAGGAGATATACAGATTGCCAACAGACACATGAAAGGATGCTCAACATCACTAATCATTAGAGAAATGCAAATCAAAACCACAATGAGGTATCATCTCACACCAGTCAGAATGGCCATCATCAAAAAATTCACAAACAATAAATGCTGTAGAGGGTGTGGAGAAAAGGGAACCCTCTTGCACTGTTGGTGGGAATGTAGAGTGATACAGCCACTATGGAGAACACTACGGAGGTTCCTTAAAAAACTAAAAATAGAAATACCATATGACCCAGCAATCCCGCTACTGGGCATATACCCTGAGAAACCATAATTCAAAAAGAGTCACGTACCACAATGTTCATTGTGGCACCATTTACCATAGCCAGGACATAGAAGCGACCTAAGTGTCCATCGACAGATAAATGGATAAAGAAGATGTGTCATACATATACAATGGAATATTACTCAGCCATAAGAAGAAACTAAATTGAGTCATTTGTAGTGAGGTGGATGGACCTAGAGTCTGTCAGAAAGAGTGAAGTAAATCAGAAAGAGAAAAACAAATACTGTATGCTAACACATATATATGGAATCTAAAAAAAAAAATGGTTCTGATGAACCTACTGGCAGGACAGGAATAAAGATGCAGACGTAGAGAATGGACTTGTGGACACGGGTGGGAGGTGAAGCTGGGACGAAGTGAGAGAGTAGCATTGACATATATTCACTACCAAATGGAAAATAAATAGCTAGTGAGAAGCAGCTGCATAGTGCAGGGAGATCAGCTCTGTGCTTTGTGACCACCTAGAGGGTGGGATAGGGAGTGTGGGAGGGAGGCTCAAGAGGGAGGGGATATGGAGATATATGTATACATATAGCTGATTCACTTTGTTATACAGCAGAAACTAACACAACATCATAAAGAAATCATACTCCAATAAAGATGTAAAAAAAACAAAAGTCAATATATTTAATAGTATAATGGAATATGTCATAGTCTAATTGATTTTAAAAGAAATTTTTATTTTTTGTGTGTTTTTTAACTTTATTGAGGTATAATTGATATATCAAGAAATCCACACATTTGATGTATACATCTTGATGAATTTCGATATATGCATATACCTGTGATGTCATCACCACGACCAAGGTACTAAACATATCCTTCACCTCCAAAAATGTCCTTGTGTTCGTGTTTGTGTGTGTGTGTGTGTGTGTGTTTTGTGATAAAACAATTACCATGAAATCTATCCTCATATTTAATGATGCATCATAATACAATATCGTTAACTTTAGATATTATTGTTGTACAGCAGATCCCTAGAATTTATTCATTTTTCATAGCTGAAAGTTTATACCTATTAATCAATAATTCCCCAATAGCAATTGCTATTGGATCAGCAGTTTCTGTTGCAATGACAAGTATCTGGGACTGAAATAACATGACCTCTTTTTTTTTTTTTTTTGCGGTACACGGGTCTCTCCCTGTTGTGGCCTCTCCCGTTGTGGAGCACAGGCTCCGGACGCGCAGGCTCAGTGGCCATGGCTCACGGGCCCAGCCGCTCCGCGGCATGCGGGATCTTCCCGGACCACATGAACCTGCGTCCCTGCATCGGCAGGCGGACTCTCAACCACTGCGCCACCAGGGAAGCCCAATATGACCTCTTTTTAACAAGTTTTGTCAAACAAGATGATATAGTCATGGTTTCCCCTGATAGAAATAGTAACCAGTGTGAAAAGCAAACCAGTACCCAAGAGTGTGTAGTGACTACTATGGTTTTCTTGGTGAAGAACAGATTTTTCTACTTGGAAGTTGAATTTCCTTCTTCTCTTCCTTGCTTTTGATCGCTCTCTAAATGCCATTTTTAGTTATAGAATTGGTTTTCTTGTAAGAAGATCCGGTGACTTCCACTTAAAGTTGTCATTTCCCTCCTTTCTTTTTGGCTTATCCAAAAGCAACAAGAAAAGAATGAGAAATGAAAACATAATATCTGTCTTCAGAAGAGACAGCATAAATTTGGGACAACAAGGTAGGTGAAGAAGTATAATGATGGTGGCGATCAAACAGAGGGATGGAAAGAATTAGAAGATATCCCTCTAGAGAGATCCCAGAAATCAGTCTGCTTTTCTAAGGTAGGGGCCTTAGAGGTGCAAAACTAAGACCCTTGCCAGGAAATTGGGAACAAGGTTCACTGACTGGCATAGTCGTTTTCCCTCTGCTTGGTTTTTTTCTCAGAAGTGAAAAGCAAGGCCAAATGAGGAATTACACAAGTAATACAATTTGCAAGAAGCAGTCCACCATTGTGGTGATGGGTGGACCTTCAGGGGTCTTTATATTATAAAAATTCCTACAACTGACAGTCTCTACAGCTAGGGAAAACTAAACTCCCAAAGAGCTCATGGATACTAGTATGGTACATTAGAAGCCATATCCTGGCTCCTACCCCACAATTACATGACCTCATTCATATAATTGGTTCATGAAACTTTACCACATTCAAATAATGAAAAATTAAAAAAGAAATCTATATCTATATCTATATATAGAGAGAGTTATTACTAGAAAAAAGAAGGAATGAGAAACAAATTTTGGATAATGAATTCTTACTAGAAATACATTGCAGGTGGAAATTGTAACCAGATATTTCACATTCATTAAAAAAATTAAGGAAGCAATTGCTCTAATATAGAAAACAGACAAAGCAGAAATATGAGGTCAGGGAGAGGTAGTTAGAGAGTACGAGGAGATCACTATGAGCTGGCAGAGTTCAGGAGTCAAAGCACAAAAGAAATAGAATATAAACAAAACTACTCTAGAACTAAAGGCAAAACTATTAGCAGACAAACAGAGTCTAGAGATTGATGAAAATACAATAAGGGGCCTGATAAAAATTGGCACACTGAAATGGAAGCAAAGAGTTTAAAAGGTTAGAGAAAAAATAATAGACAAAGGTGATATGTGTAATTGGTGTCCTAAGGAGGAAAAATGGAGATAATTATTCAGAAAAATATTTAGAATATTTTATGGATAAAAGGAGAATCTACAATTTGAAAGGGCATGCTATTTCCTAGGAACATTTGACATAGAATTATAAATACAAACTTCAAGTAAAAGAAGAATTTCAGTAAAACAAAAACAGTCCAGGTTCAGACTTCTTCACAGAAAAGAGTGGGCAGCACTTAAGAATTTCATACCCAGCTAAAATATTTTTCCTGTATTAAGACAACAGACATTCATGAACATGTTAGAATGTAGGGAATTTTGAGTCCATATATTATTTCAAAAACTACTTAAGGATAAGCCTCAGCCAGTCAGGAGATAAGTGGTAAAATATAGAAAAATGGTGGTATATACTGAGTCTGTATAATTGCACAAAAACAAATATGGGGAATATGGCTATAGAACCCAACATAAATGTTATAAACCCTGACAAATACTGGAAAGAGATAAGGAGAGAGGAGAATGTTTATTATTATTTGGCTGGTTTTCTTATCTTTTACAGTGAAATGTTAAAAGATTAAGTAAAGCTGATAAAACAACTGATAGAGGCATACAAAGGGGGTAAGTGGCAGTGGGGTGGTCTCTCCTTATAAGAAAGAATATTTTATTACTCGTATTGTATTATTGGAGCAGTGTGGTAATGATGATCAGACTGACTTGTAGTTGGTTTTATTATTGTTTGAAAATTTTCTAAAGAAAAATGCATGTTCTTCTTGCTAGCACCTGGCAGGAACTGCTCCTACAGACTCATCCTTGGTAATTCACCGGATAAAGGTACAATTAAATTTACCATTACAAAGGCAAACGCTAAAAAGATAATATCAGCTAGAGGGAGGCAAAGAGAAAGCAAAAATACATGTGCTAATTTCTCTTTGGTCAAAGTGTGGAATTATTCGGTACTGCAAAAAATACGCCCCTGTGAATCTAAGTAGGCGAGGATTTATTAAAAAAGAATCCCACAACACAAACCACAAAAGAATGAATTACAACCTATGATAATTCTAAAAAACTTCTATTCTTCAAAATACACAGAGGACTAAATGTATCACATAACGTTATAAATATGAATGTTATCACTAGGAAAAAACTCTTCCAAATTTTCAGAAAGAAATCAGATACAATACAAAATGGAAAACAATAGACCACACAGGAAAAGATCAAAAAAAAAAAAGAATATTTCTCATAAGAAAATGAGAAGTTTCTTTCTCCACAAGCTGTCATGGCCTCTTTATCCATTTTTCTTATTTTGTTGTTTCTTGTCCTGCATGTCTTGCACGCAGAAGCCATGAAAAAATACACCTTTCTCTCTTGGAAAGGCTTGTGGTGGGGTGGGAGGTGTGCGGGCACTAGAGCAGAGAAGCCCAGGCTGACTATTATCAACCATCATTGATTATTGCTTTGCCTACTTTTAGTTATGCCTGGGGCGGGGAGCGGGGGGAGTCCCAAACTCCGCCCATCAATTTCATTGGCTTCAGTCAGAGGTGAAAACCCTATTGATCTGTCCATGTGGACGCTTCCTTCTCTCTGTGTGAACTGTGCCTTTCAAAGAGAGCTTGCAAGTTTCAGCAGGGATCATGGGATCTGACTTGAAACGGAGAGCCAATGTTCAGAAGAAAGGAAGTTGCCTAAGCATGTTAAATGCATGTAAAAGACTATTTTGGTATTTGGAGATGGAGATCTTTCATCCCCTCCCTCTGCCTCAGCCTGGGCCTGCTGGCAGCATATCGTGTCTGGCTGTGGGCAGAGAGCAAAGACCTTGGCTTTCCTGTGGCTCCGCCTCTTCAAACTTCCCAGGAGGAAAAGAACCTTATTCAATACTGTAACAAATGAGCTCTTGAGTTCACCTCATTCCCTGCCGCCATCCATCCTCACACGACCAGCCTCTTTGCAGTGACGACTCTTGATTTTCGAAGTCCCAGTAATTTATTCGTGTTGCTCAAGCACTACTGTGACCCTACGTGGAAACAGCAGTTGTTATTACTGTTTGCCAATATATTTATCTCCAGTCCCGTGGCCATGCTGCGCTGGTGAAACAGATGCCTGCGAGGCTCTTTGCTCTTTGCCTCTCACGGAGATATACCTGGCGGGAGTGCAAGGCCAGAGCAGCCAAGGGAAAGCCTCAGGGTCCCTTCCCCAGCTGGCTCCCCAAATGGTGCAGGCAGACGGTGTGCAAAGCTACTCGTGAGCGCTAAGGACTGCAGGCTCGGCGCCACGCCCACGGTCCCTGCTCCTCTGTTTTCCCCAGGACAATGGGTGTGAGATGAGTTGTAAAAATCCATCCTGGCTTCTAGAGCCCATGGGGAGCTGCTGCCTTTCACTGTAATTACCCTTCACACCATTGCGCTGTTTAGCAGGGCCAGTTGGCTCTTTGGATGAAATTAGATTCCGAATATAAAGCCACGTGGGCATGAAATTATGTTCTGATTGGGCCATGGGATCGTAGTCCCAGCTACCTCTGTACCTCAGTCCGCTCCCCACACCCAACCAAGATGCTATTTATCTTCCCATGTTCTCGCTGGAGTCTGAGTTCAAACAGGCTCTAAGGGATAAGGTCACGTGGAGAAAGCTGAAAACCTTCATAAGATGAGCCCAGTGGGTACTTACTGGACTTGAACGCTTCCAAATGTTTCTCTGCAGTGGACAATATTTCTTTTCAAATGACAGTGAATGCATTGTAAGCTTGGGTGAGGCAGTTGTGTCCTGTTTTTTTAATAGTTGTGATTAAAAGAAAAACTAGAAATTAAAAAAAACAGATCAAGCAAATTTAAAAAATCAATTAGATGAGATTGGGTGTGTTCAGGGTGGTGTATACTACATGATTCCACTTACATGATGTATGTAAAATAGTCAAATTCATAGAATCAAAGAGTGAGTGGTGGTTGCCAGGGGCTGGCAATGTAGGAATCTGCTCTACAGTACTGTGTCTATAGTCAACAGTACGTACTGTCCACTTGAAAATTTAAGAGGGCACATTCCATGTGTTCTTACTACAATAGAATAGAATAGAATAGAATAAAAACGATCTAGGAGAAGTGCCAGGGGTACATTAAGAGAGAGGACATGAAGTCAAGGGTGACTTTTTTCTGGAAGTGTTGGTCCTGCTGCTTTTTGGTGACTGAGGCCCGGATGTCAGCGTCGTATGGGTATGCTCTGCTTGTCATGTGTCAATGCAAGGAAGGTAAGGGTGATGCTGTCCTTTTCACCATTGTTTTCCCCTGACCCAGAGGCATTCAATGAATATTTGTTGAAAGAACATGTCAGCGGAATTGCCCTCTGCTGAGGATAAAGAGCAGTCGATTATCTTCCCTAAAGATCCACGTGACCCTCATGGATTTCTTGTTTTTTTGCTGTACGCGGGCCTCTCACAGTTGTGGCCTCTCCCATTGCGGAGCACAGGCTCCGGACGCGCAGGCTCAGCGGCCATGGCTCACGGACCCAGCCGCTCCGCTGCATGTGGGATCTTCCCGGACCGGGGCACGAACCCGTGTCCCCTGCATTGGCAGGTGGACTCTCAACCACTGCACCACCAGGGAAGCCCTCCTCATGGATTTCTGAGTCAGAAGGGGACCGAGGCTCTTTGTGTCAGGGAGAAGCAATGGCAGTAGCCCATTGATTTTCTGACTCCCCACATATGTGTGCAGAAGTTGGACTGACCTCTTCCCTCTAGACTGCCCAGAGTTCTTAGTCTACTCCACAGGAGGGGAAAACCCCAAGAATATACCAGCTTTGCTAATAAGAAGAGGCTTGAGTCACCTTCGGTATGAGCTGTTAACAGAAGAGATGCCCTCATATTTATACCCAGCTCTCTGCAGCAGTTCATTCATATGTGAAAATCAATTCATAAACTCAGTACTCCGAGTCAAGGCTTATATGAAAATGTGGACTTAGTAATAAAGGCCTGGGATTAAGAAGCAAATTCTCAACATGGATGCATGGGACAAGAACCATCTGAGACCTAGATAAGAATTTAGCCTAAAGCAGATTTAAAAAAAATTTTTAAAATTATCTTCAATTTCATAATAAGGAGAAATTATTAACTAGTATCAATTTTCCATGCCTTATAAAATTCATGTTTTATAACTATGAATAGTAAAATATAAATATCAAAGATGTGGACTCAGTTATTCTCAAGTCAACTCTGAGAACATCTGAGAATTAAATAAACCCCTCTAGGTTTTGTTACAAATACAGACACCTGAGTCTCATGAGGGCCTACAAGGTTCTGAGTGTGCCAAACTAGGTTAGCTGCTCTCCACAAGAATTTTGTCTTGAAACAGCTTCTTTCTGGCTTGGTGTGGTAACCATTGGTTTACAACTGGGTAGGGGTGGGAGAAGTAAAGGCAGTGCTGTAATGCTCAGATGTTATTTATCTGTAATTCTTTTTCTTTTTTTTTTTTGCGGTACGCGGGCCTCTCACTGTTGTGGCCTCTCCCGTTGCGAAGCACAGGCTCCGGACGCGCAGGCTCAGCGGCCATGGCTCACGGGCCCAGCTGCTCAGCGGCACGTGGGATCCTCCCGGACCGGGGCACGAACCCGCGTCCCCTGCATCGGCAGGCAGCCGGACTCTCAACCACTGCGCCACCAGGGAAGCCCTATCTGTAATTCTTTAAGACTGATAGTACCTTAATTATCATTTCTGGTAGGACATGGAGGGAGGGAGTTAGGTTGGGGTAGACGGGTCATTGCTCTTTCTCAGGGGAAATGATTTTGGAGGAGAGTTGGTGGAACGATTCTCCCTTGGCATCTTTTACTCTATAATTTGGTCTGGATGGAGTCAATTGATATCAACAACAATAATAACACCTGGTATTCATCGACTATCCACTTTGTTTTGTAGGGACTGTGTTAAGTGTTTTACATATATCACCACATTTTAAACCTTTAGTACAACCCTGTGAATTTAATAGCACTATGTCTATTAGGTGGATGGGAAAATCTAGGATTAGTCAGAGAGAGGCTCTCTTGTGGAGGTATGGCTGGGAGGGGTGTGTGCAGGGACCTCAGCCGAGTAGGGAGAAGAAAGCAGAGACAAACTCTGTAAACCTCACCGGCCCTGAGGCTGCCCCTGACTGTGTGCCTCAGGCAGGTCTTCCCAGGCACCGTGTGTGTGTGTGCGTGTGTGTGTGTGTAATACCTCGTGGTTTTAAGCACGTTTGAGCCAGTTGAGGATTCATTGTGAAGGCTAAATGGAGTGATGCACAAGTAGAAATAAAGACTCGTGGGTACTTCCCACCTAGTTTGATAACTGTCAAATGAAAGGGATTCGTGCTGCCCACAGAAATGCTAGAATAACAATCTGATAATAGTATTTGGCACTTGCTTTACAGAGTAGCACTCTTCCAGAATGATTCTCTGAAACCAGCAGGATAGCAATCTTCTTTTAAGTCCACATAGGGAAAACATGTCCTCAAAATAAGACTCTTCTGAAGTCAAGGACTAGGGGTTGAAGTGGCTACCAGCTTCACTTGCTCTTTAGCCAAGATGCCCAGGTTTGATTCCATAGTTGTTTCTTTTATATATTTTCTAAAATTTCATTGGGAAGGGAAGAAGGGAGAATAGTGAGGGATGTACAAAGCAGAAACAAACCCTGTTTTAGAGATGATATTATAGCAGTCCAATTTCTTTACAGCCTCACTGAAACAAATCAACGAAAACCCAAGAAAGTCTCTGTTTAACCAAAAAAAGTGTAACAAGGTGAAGAAAAGTTTATTTACCATAATTTATCTTGGGGAAAGCACTTTGTTGTGTGTGTGGGGGGAGTTTCAGTGAATTGTTTGGGATAGAGAGTGAGACCGCAAGGATAGGCCCAGGAAGGAAAAGTTAGTCCCTTAACCACAAGATATAAGATGAGAAAGGAAATTTGTGTGCAAAATGGGTGGGGGGCAGGGGGGAAGAGCCAGAGCTGGGACCTCCAGCGGCAGCCCAGTTGCAGGAGCTTTTGGGGAAAGAAAAATGTGTTTCATGACTCTCTAAGTTGGTTTTTGTCTGTGCTCCATCAACTCTCTCTTCTCAGCTTTGGCCCTTGGACTCCCAACAGTAATCTTCAGTGAAACGGACATTTCTCACTCTTCTTTTTAGGGGATTATAAGTGGATACTTTTGATGAAATTTGAGGAGATGGCTTTCTGTGTTTGGGTCAAAGTTGGGTCGAGAGTGGGCATATACTGGGGCAGCTTGTGACAATAAATTACATTAAATAGTAACCTTCATATTTTTGTCATTTAGAATACTGTATTTTATATTTAGAGTATTTAATTTTGCCTTGCTTGTGATTCTATCTTTTCCATTTTGAGTGGTATCTCATATGGCTCTCTCCAAGAAGGCTAAGGTGGTTACTTACCTGTTGGCAGGTAATACCGTTTGTGGGTAATCTCTTGCCTTCTCTAATGAATTATATGTTTTGTGAATTTTTCAAAGCACAATCCATGGCTTGGCAAGCTGTCAAAACTGTCCCCTATAGTGTGGAGATACCATTCCTGGAGAATTAGTTCTGGATGGAATTAGTTCTGAGTTGCAAAAATAAGATTACAGGAGAGAATGAATTGTTCATGGTGAGCGAAAAGAAATGCAAAGGCAGATGGCAGTGAAGAGCTATTTGCCCCGCCTAGAGAGACTTTTGAAGATAATATCCTTAACATTTATACAGCTCTTCATAGTTTTTAAGTGCTTCCTGGTAATTGACTCATTAATCAGATATTAGCTGCAGGTCATTCAATGAATTAGCTGTTGATTTGGACTGAAAGCTGTGCATAATTTGGGGGACTAGGAACAAACATGATTCATTTTACATTTCTCAAAAATTTTGACTTTCTTGTGCTCATTGAGAGTTACTGTGTGTGTGTGTGAGTTCTGATTATGGATATCAATATGTACTTATTATTGTATGAATTCACATTTATGTCGAATACTCATTTATAATTTGTTAGTTTGATCTTTGTAACGTGTGGAGATAAGACTATGAGGGGAAACCCCAGTTGTTAGAGCTGTCATGGTGCCAGTCATCACTGAACGCCCTCCCCCAGCACAGGGGGACATGCTGGCATTGAGTGGTCAGTAAAACGCACAACTGAGACTCCTTCCTTCTCCAGATTGAACATTTGCTATCTTGGATGCACCAAATGATTGTAAGGAGATCAGGAATAAATACAGTTTTTACTACAAGTGGATACCTTATCTATTTGGCTATTTCTATACATCATAACTAGTTTATTTTCCATCTAACCTGGAAATAAATTATGCATATACATATAAGGCTTAAGTTTATTTGGCACATTGTGTCTAAATATCAAGACATTCTTATTTCCCACTAGTATTTCTGCATATGTGTTCTTCAACCAATAATTGCAAATAATTGAGGTCTAAGGGAAGCCATAGAACTTTGGAGTTGAGTTTTTCAGAAATTAATGGGGACTCCTTTGGCTTTGATTCTTGAATACGTTAATATCACTGAGTCTTGTTGATTTTCCTACAAAGGCTTTGAAACCGTGGTTATTTCTCCCAGCAGAGCCTCTACATTTCCTTCCTTCCTATAATCATGCACAGTCTCTGTGACCAGGTGGCCTGGATTTGAATCCTGCTTCTCCTATTCACTAGCTGTGTGACCTTGAGTAAGTTACTTTGCCTCTCTGATACTCTGTTTACTCATCTGTAAAATAAGGAATAATTTATCTGCTGGCTTTAGTTGTTAGGAGGATTAAATATTTATACTGTGTCTGGTGCATTTAGAGCACACATCTTCCTCGACTTAAGATGGAGTTACATCCAGATAAACCCAAGGTAAGTTGAAAATGTCCTAGGTCGAAAATGCATTTAATACACCCAACCTACTGAATATCAGAGATTAGCCGAGCCCACCTTAAATGTGCTCAGAACATTTACATTAGCCTACAGTTGGGCAAAATCATCTAACACAGAGCCTATTTTATAATAAAGTGTTGAATATCTCATGCAATCTATTGAATATTTTACTGAAAGGGAAAAACAGAATGGTTGTCTGGGTACAGAATAGTTGGTTATAAGTGTATCTGTTGTTTACTTCCGTGATCACGTGGCTGCCTAGGAGCTGTGGCTTGTTGCTGCTGCCCTGTATCATGAGAGAGTATCGTGCTACATCTCTCTGGCCTGGGAGAAGATCAAAATTCCAAATTCCAAGTACGGTTTCTACTAAATGTGTATTGCTTTTATTACCTACTTGGGTTCTTGGACTCTTTAATCAATAAAAATTGATGAGGCCAGACAAGAAATTCAGGCAAGGCTTTATTGGCACTGGTGCTGCAGGACGAGGGAGCGAAAACAAGTAACAGGTTTCCTTGCTCGCTCCTTAAGAGGGGGTGAGCTGGTCCCTTAAATGGTGTGAGGTTGTGGGCGCGTCCAGGCTGGAGGTGTGGCTAAGGCAGTCGGCCCGGCCCCTTGGCGCTGTGCGCAGGGATCATGCGCAGTATGCACCTTGCTTTTCCTTCCGGCACCTCAGAAGCGGCTGCTGGGTTTTTGGTCTTTTTCTATCATGTTACTTATAATTTGCCCCAGCTGCCTATGCATGCAGTTATTTTTACTCCTTTATAGTTTCTTTATATTCTGTTGCTGGAGGAGACGTTTGTCCAGTCCTGCAAGCACTGCAGCCAAGGATCCCAGGGCCCGGGTCCCAGCGTGTCTCACCTTCACACTGCCGTAAAGTCGAAAAATCGTAAGTTGAACCATCCTAAGTCAGAGACTGTACTACATAAGTATTTGTTAAACCTATTAAAAATGTCACATTTAAAAATAAGTTGCTGAGTCAAACATAGAAGATACTCTATTAATGTTTGCTAAGTCGTTTTAAAATTCACATTTTAAAATACGTTGCGAAAAAATGAGTTTAGATTTCTTCACTTAAAAAAAAAAAGAAAGAAAGAAATTACACTTTGCCGCTGGTAAACTTTAAGGAGCAAAAATTGGCTAAATTTGCACTACAAACAACTACTTTCTTTGAAAATGCCAGGGGTGTGAGGATTGGGCAAAGGGTATTTGGTGGTGGCTCTGAACACTGTGGGTGAGTTGGCAAAAAACTAAAGACCTGGATTAGCTGTAGCTTCTCACTGAGGTTGTTGATTGGTGAGTTTGAGGCAGGGAGCTTGGGAGGTCTTGGCAAAGCTAATTTGGAGCTCTTCAGCTTTCCTTACACCCTATCTCAGTGCCCGCTAGCTGCTTAACCTCTCCATGGCTCAGCTTCTTTTTTTTTTTTTTTAACATCTTTATTGGAGTATAATTGCTTTACAATGGTGTGTTAGTTTCTGCTTTATAACAAAGTGAATCAGTTATACATATACATATGTTCCCATATCACTTCCCTCTTGCATCTCCCTCCTTCCCTCCCTATCCCACCCCTCTAGGTGGTCACAAAGCACCTAGCTGATCTCCCTGTGCTATGCGGCTGCTTCCCACTAGCTATCTATTTTACGTTTGGTAGTGTATATATGTCCCTGCCACTCTCTCACTTTGTCACAGCTTACCCTTCCCCCTCCCCATATCCTCAAGTCCATTCTCTAGTAGGTCTGTGTCTTTATTACCGTCTTACCCCTAGGTACTTCATGACCTTTTTTTTTTTTTTTCTTTTCTTAGATTCCATATATATGTGTTAGCATATGGTATTTGTTTTTGTCTTTCTGACTTACTTCAGTCTGTATGACAGACTCTAGGTCCATCCACCTCACTACAAATAACTCAATTTCGTTTCTTTTTATGGCTGAGTCATATTCCATTGTATATATGTGCTGCATCTTCTTTATCCATTCACCTGTTGACGGACACTTAGGTTGCTTCCATGTCCTGGCTATTGTAAGTAGAGCTGCAGTGAACATTGTGGTACATGACTGGCTCAGCTTCTTTATTTGTAAAATGGAGAAAGTAATAATTGTTACTTACATCATAGGTTTGTCAAGAGGTACCAGCCTGGTCTAGACTATTCCTAGTCCTCTGAGAACCTCACCTGTAAAAGTAGAATATATAAAACACTGATGTTCAGCTCAGGTTCAAATTTGTATCATGTTTCCCCTTTGCTGCCCTTAAGATTAACTTTCATGAGTGTGTAAGAACTGTGATCTGCCCTAGGGTAGAAGGTGAAGATTCCCAGTTTGATGAGTTCTAAAATATATCCATCACACCCAATTCTTTTCTTCTCTCATTATCTTTTTTAGCTTGTAATCTTGTTATTCCCAGTAAAACAGTCTGTTAAGATTAAATAATAATTGACTTGAGGGTCTATGTATCTATAGAGTTTTGAAAAATACATTAGTTCTCTGGCAGTATATGTTGTAAGAATCATTCATTCGTCTGTAAACATTTATTGAGTGCCTACTATGTGTCAGGAATCGTTCTAGCCAGATGTTATCATGGCGGTCTAAAGCCTTTGCTTTATGAATTACTCAAAAGGGAGAATAGATTCAAAAGACTACAGAATTCACTGGCAAATAAAGGTATCAGCATTGAATCACATTATTGCATTATTCTATAATAATTCTAGTCACAATAGGAATCATCACACCTGATTTTGATACTTTTCATGTTAGCATGGCAGCTGAGGGAAAAATAAAAAAGCCTTCTGAGATGACTTATTAAACTTAAATTATATTCTTGTTCCTGCTTTATCTCAGTTATAGTCATTTTTTTCACTTGAATGCCTCTGGATAGTTCAATCATATTCTAAAGAATTACAAACTACAAAATTATGGCTAAATCTTTAGTGTCAGAACTCTTGGTCAGTTAAATGTTGTGGTTAATTGAGTTCTCTTGTTATAATGAAAGATTAAATTGGTAATGCTAGTTTCAGACTTTCTGCTGCAAATCATTCAGCCTTATTTTTCTTTCCAGGTATAAGGAAAGTTGCTAAAATAGGTTTCTGGGGGTTGTTTTATTCTATATTATCTTGTTACATTTTTAACAGTGTGGCTTACTCAGTGTCTCATGGTTATACTTAAAAATTTCAGGTATCATTTTAAAGCACTGAAAAGTGAGACAAATTATGGATTAAATTTAACAGTGACTTCAGGATATACCTGAGGAAAAAAGAGGCTGTGCGATTTAGTGGGACATGGATCAAATTTGGGGCCTGAAAGACCTAAATATAAATTTTGGTCACCATTTACCATTTGTGTTAGTCTAGGGAATTTTACTGACTGTTCCTAAGTAGCCTCAGTTTCTTCATCTTAAAATATAAATAATAGGTTGTATCACATATTCTTTGATCACATGATGATCAAAAGAGATATTGTGTATGGTGGGCCTGGATACAACATTTATTCAGTGAATAGTTGTGGGCATATGGTTTTTGCCTCCCCTTGCTTCTGGTTTATTTCACTATTAATTACTCTTATAAAAGTCATGGGTGACCTTATGGTTTAAGAAGGTGGATTTGTCAATGTGTTTGTCTCCTTTTACTTTTTCCAGCCCTCACTAATATGATAGTAAGTGGGTGAAAAAAATACAAGGACAAATAGGAGAACAGACATCAGTGGGAATAGACATTTGAACATTTTTTTTTTTTTTTAGACAGAATAAGATAGAGGAAGATAATTGATGGAGAAGGGTGGAGAAAGTCACACCCTGAAATGTACACAGGAAAATACATTTTTTTAAAGAAATAAAAATTTTCCCTCCCCAGTTTAGAGAGGTTTGGGATTTGGAAGCTGGGGAGAGTAGAGAGTACATTGTTAAAAACAGGGGGTCTGGCTTTTGGCCACCACACTTGGTGATTAGGGAAGGATGGGACAATAAATACTGTTTTTCTTTTTAAATTCAGTGCTATATAATCTTTTTTTCCTATGTGCATGAATTAGGTTGATAAAAATTTTAAAAAAACATTGGGGACACACATGATTTCCAGGTAGGAGAGTTTCATCATTGTATGAAATTATATGATATAATTGGGGGCATATAAATATGCATGTGTGTACATACATATGTGTGGATATGACTTTATGGTCTTTGATAACAATATGGAAAGATATATACTAGGTTTTCAGGATGAATTTTGCTAGGGATGGGAAGTGACCTGTGTGAAGAGAAGGAATAAAAGAGGAGAAAACAATATTTGTTTAACAAACTCTATCCTTTTAAATTGCAGAACTTCAAAAAATGGTAAACCACTGTAATCTCTTAGAAAAATCTAAACAATTTAGAGAGATAGTAACCTTTTTTGTGTGTGCTTTGCTGAAATACATTTAATTTCCTCTAATAGGCATTATGCACAAATCTTTCTTTGCACTATTTCAGAAGTTAGCAGACTTCCATTATTCTATACAGTAAGGATTAACTGTATTGTTCTATTTCTGGTTTCATTCAAACTGATCACAGTTATTTTACGCAACCAAATTGTTATTCAAGGACTGGAGGAAAAAAGTAAAGCCCATGTATTCATGCTATTTGAATGGGTTCTTAAAAGGAATTTTACTTGTTGGGAAATGTTAAGAGTCAGAGATATGCTCCTGCCTTTATTCTCTTTTTACAAAAAGCAGAATTAGAAAATGAGCTTTGTCTCTTAGAAATTTTCTCAGTACCAATTTCTCTACCAAGTCAATGTCTTTTCATGATGATGTCAGAATTACTTGAAAACAATTCCCTCTTCTACCATTTATCTAGTACTTATATGTTTTAGATGATGACTGTGTATATTATTATCTCCATTTTTATGAGGAAATTGTGGCTAAGAAAGGCTTAATAGTTTGCCTAAGGTCAAAGCAGTAATAGTGTCAAATTAAGAATCAAATCCAAAACTTGTGCTCTTTTTCCTGCCCTCTATGGCCGTAGAGGGCTACATTTAAAGATAGCATTAGTGATCCCTGACAGTTTTTTTCTGCAAGAGTGTTGGAGGAGGTCGTTGAGAGGATGTGACTGTTGGTTGACCCAAAAGCTGGACCAGGGTAATCAGAGGCTCCTCACTCTGTCTCCGTCCTTGGAATGTAGGCTCCATCCACTGTTCCCGCACTAGGAGTCGTTTCAAGGAAGAGGCTGGAGAGAGCAAAGTGTTGTTGAAACCATCTGGATGGTTTACTCCATTGAAACCAGTTAAGGCCTCTATAGAAACTCTTCCCCGCCCACCCCCACCCCCCACCACTTAAATGGCCAAACATCCTGGCAGCTTTATTTGCAGGAAAATGAAAGTAGGAACTACATTGCATATAATAAAAAACAACTGCTAACACCAATCTCGAAACATTTCCATTTATACCTAGAGTAGGTATAATTTTTCTACCCTAATTTCCCTACCCTCTCTAGCATTTAATTTTCCCCAAACCACAGATCTAATTACAGGCATATACAGCAAGTTTCATGTTAAACAATGGAACCCTTTTTCTATTTTCACAATTTTTAACACTACCAATTTAACCAAATCTAAGAAACAATCTTCACTTGAAGGCTTGGGCTGGAAAAATTATAAATATTTTTAATTTCAAGGTTTCTTTTCCAAGTCAATTTATGAATCCATTGAATTGGGGGGAATCATCGATTTAATTAAACTATTCAGTTTAATAATTTTTTCATTTTTTGCCTTATGTTACTTATATATTCAGACAGACAATACTGATTCAGCACATAACACAAGTTTGCATAATTTACTATGCACATGAGGGCAAAATGATGGACAAGACAGATATTCTACCCTCATTGATCTTAAATTCCAATGAAGGCTGACAATTATTCACATTAAGCTTGAAGAGCCCTTTGATAAAGGAAGAGTGGAGTAGATAGGAGTAAGCTATAGTAAGAAACACTATAGTCTGAGGGATGAAAAAAGACCAGAAGAAGTAATATATAAATTGTAATTAATAACTTGAATAGGTGTTGATGAAAAAGGCTGATGTTGGTAACGTCTGATTTCAGATGTTAGGAAATTGAAAATGTTCCAGGAAAAGGAAGTTAATTCCTAGAGAAAAGATATAATGTGGCACATATTCCTGATAATATGGCTGCATGATAAATTACAGGAAAATTTAGTGGCATAAACAACCATTTATTACACTCACAGATTTTGTGGATCAGAAAAATTTGACATATTTATGGCCTTTGATGCTGGCTGTTGACTTGGGACTCCAGTTTCTCTCTACGTGGGGCATTCCATGTATTTCTCTATATGGACCCTTTGGGGCTTTCTTAAAACATGGTGGCTAGGTTCTAAAGGTGAGTATCCTGAGAGAGATAGCGAGACACAGAGAGAGAGAGAGAGACATATGAACTCTTAAGATCCTGGCCGGTGGGTTGGGAGATCTGTTCATCTTGTAGCTGCCTGAGACAAGCCTCGAAAGTTTTCTTGCTTGTTAAAACTGCCACCTACCAACCTGGAGTGGGCAGCCTCTTTCTTTGGTCTCTCCTTGCCCTCCTGTACATAGACCAGTTTCAGATTTCGCCTGGGGAAGTCCCTTGAAGTTTTGAACCAGTAAAGGGGGAGAGTGTTTCCTCCCTCAGACTGAATTCCTGAGCCTTCCTCATACACCATATGCATATGAATATATTCAGTGCCGCTGCAGAGCCATTAGCCTCTGGAGGTACTCCAGGTAGGAGACAGCTGGCCTTGCCCTAATGACTTCAAACCCTTTGGATGTACTTAGCTGAGCTTATTGTGAGGGAGATGGATTACAAAAGGTTCCTGGTACAGCTTTGTTCACTGAGACGGGGTAATTTGCCGAAAACAGAAAACGTACTTTAAGGCTGTGTTGAAGCGTAAGCGAAGCAATAAAATTAACCTCTAATGGCTGGAATTACAACCAGGTATAGGGTAGGGGCAGGAACTCTTCTGAGGTGGAGGAGATTCATGATGCTTGGTTTTGTTTGTTTTTTTGCGGTACGCGGGCCTCTCACTGTTGTGGCCTCTCCCGTTGCGGAGCACAGGCTCCAGACGCGCAGGCTCAGCGGCCATGGCTCACGGGCCCAGCCGCTCCGCGGCATGTGGGATCTTCCCGGACCGGGGCACGAACCCGTGTCCCCTGCATCGGCAGGCGGACTCTCAACCACTGCGCCACCAGGGAAGCCCCGTGATGCTTGTTTTTACATCTCTTATTCAGTCCAGCCTTGTGCTGGGCACATAGTAGTTCTCTTGGTTGACACAGCATGTGCTCAACAAACATGTTGCTTGGTCGATGCAGAGAAGAGCTGGCTTACTTTGTCACAATAAAGAAAACCACCATAGGCTTTGAAAATAAAGATCACAATCTAGGCTGGTAGCTGTCATTTATGGAGAACTCACCATGTGCCTGCCACCGTGCTGAGGATTTTATGTGGGATGGTTCACTACTCGCAGGAGAACCTGCGAAGTTAGATATTATATTACCTCCTTTATTTAGAATGATGTGTCAGTGGTGGAGCCGGGATATGGAGCTGGTGTTCTGGTGAGGTCTAGAAGACGATAGACTGAGAGAGAGGTAAAGCATTCTCACTCTACTTCTTGTTATATCACTCCAGCTCTCCTCTTCATCCTGAATATGGAATGAGGGCCCCCGTACCCGGATCAGTGGTGTAGAAGACCCAGCTCATTTACACATCACTTGGATTTCCCTTTATAGAAAAATGTATGTGTCCAAGATGTATGCAAGGAATTGATAACTGTCTTTAGCTTGCTGGGCCATAAGTAATTCCTATGCCATGCTCTCTATTTTTAATGGCTAAAAAATTCATACTTTCGCCAGGTCCTCTGTCTGACCGTCATTCATTAGAGCTGTTGTTAACCTGACAGATCACCTGGTACTCATCCTAAATCATCTTCTCATTTAATTTCATCCCCTTTGTTATTCTTAATCCGTTCTGAAAAATATCTCACTCCTGACTTCTGGACTGATCCAAACTTCTCACTCTTTCCCTGTGGATTTCGTTTGTCCAACACACTTATTTCACTTTTGCTAGATTTCCTTATTAGCCAGCTCTTTCACTTCCTAAATTGTTTTGTGTTTTATTGTGAATGATTTCCAGTGTTTAACGTACTTATGGTTAGAAACTTTCTAGAACCAAATGCAGTATTTTCCGGTGTAGTGTGGAATGGGGTTGGGGAAAAAGCCTAAGTGTGCACCCTTCATTTCTCTCTTCTTCTTTAGGGACTGTTGGGGTTGAAAAGCTATGTTGAAGTCCTAATCCTTGGTATCTGGGAATGTGACCTTATTTGGCAATAGGGTCTTTGCAGATGTTATCCAGTTAAGATGATGCCATACAGGGCTTCCCTGGTGGCGCAGTGGTTGAGAGTCCGCCTGCCGATGCAGGGGACGTGGGTTTGTGCCCCAGTTCGGGAAGATCCCACATGCCGCGGAGCGGCTGGGCCCATGAGCCATGGCCGCGGAGCCTGCGCGTCCGGAGTCTGTGCTCCGCAGCGGGAGAGGCCACAACAGTGAGAGGCCCGCGTACTGCAAAAAAAAAAAAAAATAATAATAATAATAAGAAAGATGATGCC
This sequence comes from Monodon monoceros, assembly GCF_005190385.1. Classification (NCBI taxonomy): domain Eukaryota; kingdom Metazoa; phylum Chordata; class Mammalia; order Artiodactyla; family Monodontidae; genus Monodon; species Monodon monoceros. The sequence continues at coordinate 29,408,595 of NW_021703785.1, read as the reverse complement.
ATACGGGATGGAGTAGGAGGGACTCTTAACCCAAAGTGATTGGTGTCCTTATATGAAGGGAAGACTCACAGAGAAAAACACACAGAGAGAATGCCCTGTGATGACAGGCAGAGATTGGAGTGATATGTCCACAAGCCAAGGAGCAGCAGGGATGGCTGGGAACCGCAGAAGCAAAGAGGAAGGCAAGCCTTCAGAAAGAGCATGGCCTTATTGATTTCAGAATTCTAACTTCCAGAACTGTCAAGTAATAAATTTCTGTTATTTTAAGCCACACATTTTGTGACAATTTGTTATGGCAGCCTGGGAAACTAATGCAGGGACTAAACCATTTCCTGATTTATTATCATCCTCATCTTAGTTGTAATAGCATCAGTATAATGGGCACCCAATGTGTTCCTGGCACTGGGTTAAGTGTAAACATAATGTCATATCTGATTTAATCCTCATAGCCACTCTGATATTTTAGTGGTATTTTCCTTGATGTAGAGAATACATCAAGGGATTGAGAACTGATGAGGTTGAATCTATTCCAGTAAGAAGTGGACCTTAATATAAATTCTAATGGATTTGACTCCAAAACCGGTACTTTGAACCACTCTACCATTCTGCCCTGCCCTGAGGCAGTGTGATCATTTTCTTTGTTTTCCTTCCCTCACTGATTTAACATTTGGTGGATTATGCACTCTGTAAGGTACTCTGACTTCATTTTTTTAACAGGATGAAATCATTGTTTTTCTTTCCCCACATTCCATTACATTTCAAATGTGTCTAACATCCTCTTCTCTTGTCATTACTGTTCACTTCCCTTCTTAAGAACGATTTTGGTCACTAGGAAAGGTACAGAATCAGATCAGGAGAAACATGATTTGCTTATGTCTCTGAGGAAGAGTACAGGTCAGAACAACTTCTCTGAAGCTTGTGGTTCAAGGAGATGTGTGTCTGCCTTTTCTTTAGGTTATAATTTGGTTAAAATTTATTCTTGTCTGTAACAAGGAGCAGTAAACCAAGATTCCTTGGCTTCATGCTCTGAGATAATGTTTTGAAAAGCTTCTAAAGTGACCCACCTTTTGGCATGGTTGAGAGAAAAGTCTGGAGAGGAGAGGCCCCTGAAACTGTTCTCCCTTCCATTTGGTTACTTGATTTACATTTTAAGACTTTATTCTTAGGTTTCATGTTAAAAAATTTTTGTAGTTTATCTTAGTATCTATAGAGCACTTTCATATATATATATTTATTTCATTTGATTCTCACAACACTCTTGAGGTACAGACAAAACGGATATTATTATTCTCATTTTAGAAATGAGAAAATATACTTACAGATATGATGCGTTTTGCCTAAGGTGGTATAGACAGTAAATGGAAGTAGGATTAGACCGTGAGTATTATGGTTTCCAACAGTCAGTTAAACTTTCATAAGTCAATGCAATTTAATGATAAAAATTAACATTTATATTGTGTATTTAATCTCATAATCCTCAAAACCACCTTATAAAGTGGATTTCTAAAATTGCTATTTCACAAACCCATGGTCAGAGACTTAAAAAAGAAACTTAAGAGGGTTGAATAAATTGCCCAAGGTCCCATGGGGTGTAATGGTACAGAGGATCTGAACCTGTCACAGAACACACATTCTTAGCTGTTTTACTGCACATCTTCCCCAAGTCAAGCATTTGTTCATGGGGAGGTCAGACCATGAAACGCTTTACTAAGTGATGATACACCAGGACAGTCAATCTCAGCCTGAAATTAAAGCCAGGATTTCAATTAGATAGGCAACTGGACGGGTAGTGTAATTTGAATTAAAAAGCATAAATTTCTTTGACACTGAAACTTTAGTTGGGTCCAAATACTCTTGGTTCCTAACTCACATAGTTTAAAACATCTCTATTGTGACATAGCATTTAAAGAATTTACTTGACTCTTAAAATGTGCACTCATAGGCTTTCTTCCCCTCTTAGGATTTGTTCAGGTACCTTGAAAAGTTGAAATCCTTGAGTGATGACGGCTCTGTGCTGTTAGGTGACAGCTTTCAGGATCTGACAGACAATCCAATTGGTTTAACGGTGATCAGACTGTTGAGAAGTTAAAACCACCTTCCAATCACATTGAGATCTGATGGGGAAGTTTGAAAAAAAAATAGCTTGCAATAGTTATGTGTCTGACCACATTTTTTCCACAGTTAAATCTTAGAGATAAATATTTTTCCTTTTCAGAAAGCAGTGCTGGGTTAGGAACTTTACCTGGGTGTTGGATATTGAGCACATTTCTCTGGACTCATTAAAAAAATAAATAGAAGTCTCTTATTTAAGAGAGATGCTTGACAGAAAATCTTTGCACGATGACCATTGATTTATCAGCCTCTCTGCATAACACTTAGATTGGAAGATGTTGGAAGGTTTCCTTTAAATCATTCATTGAATGGCTTTAAAGTAAATTTAATTACTTTCACATGTACCATCTAATGAAATGTTCAGAGTAACTTCATTTTTCAGAGACAACTAATCTTAAATAATTTATTCATCTATAGAATCAGGCAAGCGTCAAACTACTTACCAGGATATTGATAAAAATCTATTTTCTTCCTCAGTTTCAACATATGTCAAAACCCAACATGAATTCAACACTGGAATAAGTGATTAGACTAAGTCGTATTACATGCAGTTAAAAAGCCTAATGTTGAGAATGAGATATATAAAATTATATATATATATAACATTTTTTCTTTAAAACTTTAATGACTTAACTTTTAGAATGTTTGGTGGTTTATATTGGTTGTCCTAGAAACCTGCTGTCCACATGTGCTGGACTGACTGAGCATGTCTTAATGCATTGTTTCTGACAGTAGACTTCAGTATAATCAAATGTAGTGTTACAGCATCTATTCATACTGAAGAGTTTATCAACCATCACTGCATAGTGATGGATTTTCTGTGTCTATGTTTTGGTTCAGTCTACTTGTAGATAGAGGGCCAATTTAAATGAAGTGACACACCTTTGTATTTTATTAGTGATACTCTACAGCTGTAGAAAAACAAAAAACAAATTAAGATGTCATATTCTTCATGACAACAAAACTGGAACCATATTCTGACATTTCTTTGGGACCTCTTTTCTTGATGTAATTTTCCTGTTCTGCTGTATAAATTTTTCTAGGTCTTTCTTATGTAAAGCTAATCCAACATCACCTTTAGAGTTTAGTTTCCTCATCTAACATGGGAATCTCTAGTTGTCCAGGGTTATTCCTAGGATTCAATTAGTATTCTCTGGTAAGTGTTAGGAGAAAAGTTTTGCCAAGGCTCTGGATTACTTGAGTTTGGACATTTCAACACAGTATATGCAATACTGGGGGTGCCTTTTAGGGACTGTAAGTGCTTACCCTAAAATGAGTTATTGCCATGCAAGCAGAGCTCACTAGAGATTCTAGGACCTTGGGCAAGGTGATTGCTTTACCTTTTAAGCCACATTCTCTATAAAATATGTATAACAGTAATAATAAAAAACACCCTGTATTTGTCTCATAAAGATGTCATGAGAATGAAATGATCTAGCAATATGCCTTGATATAGTAGGTGCTCAAGAAACCGTACCCTTGTTATTCGTCTATTAGCTAAAGGGGCAGAGGGGAGAGGAGGAAGACTGAAGGTATCAGTTAACATTGTCTTCATCCTTTTCTGAGGACCCACTGCTCCTGGGACTGGAGGGCAGTTGAACATACATTCATGGGACAAGGACAGGGAGGAAATATAGCCAAATAGTAATTTATGGGTGGTCGAATTAGAAGTGATGTTTTGTTTCTTCTTTATACTTTTCTGTACTTCCTGCATTTTATACCATAAATGTTACTTTTTTAATCCTAGAATTTGTTTTCAAAAAATAATGTAAAATTATGCTGCCCTTTGTAATTTTTTTTCTGTTAATAGAGCTCCAGGAATCTTAGAATTGAGTCCCTTAGAGAGATTTTGCAGGATGGTAATTGCCATTAGTATTGCAATAAGATCCGAGATGTGAGCTACCCTCAGGAGGTGGAAACACAACTTAGGAGTCAGAGCAATCTGAGCTGAGTCCAAGCTGTGCATGCAGTCTGGGGTGTGTTACTTCATCTCTCTGAGTCTGTTTTCCAATCTTTAAAATGAGAGTGACAGCATCTCCTTTGCCAGGTTGTCGTGAGGGTTAAATCAAGTGAGAGTTCCTATGTAGTGCGCTTTACACGGCCTGACCCATAAAAGTATTCATATAACGGTGGCTCTTATTATTTACTGAAAGATCATTGAAGGTCAAATTCCTCTTTTTCCTGGTGAAGCAAATGAAGTACATGGAAGTTACATGACTTTTCTGATATCTTCCAGGCAGCAAATGACAGAGCTTGGACTAGAAATCAGGTTTACTAACACGAGTAACAGGTGTTACTCTGTTCTGTTACTCTACTCTGACAGGTGTTCTCAAAATTTCTGTCATTGAGTACAATCTTCACAACATTTTCCATATCCACGTAACACCTAGATATTATTTACTTACTATTTTTCTTTATAATTATTCTTTTTCACCTTAATAAATTTGTTTAGAAATTGTGTGTCATTATTCTAAATATAAATTCAGTATCACTTTCAGCATCATAAACAAAAGGTAATTGTAAAATAAATTCATTACCACAAACCAATTTTATTATAGTTTAGCTAGATAGTGTTAGAAGCAAGTTCAATGCCAAAAAAGATAATAGCTTGGGAGAGAAATTTAAGGAGACTAGAGCACCTCATGACATCAAGGAGCTGGTGACCTGGTGGTAGGAAATGAGAAAGCAGAAAGATGAAAAGTTTTGGTACATAAGTGTAAGAGACTGGCCATCTGTACTTTGGGTTTTAGAACGGATCAGAATGGGTGAGAATAATGTACAAAGATTGCTCAGGGGGTGAGTGAGTCCTTAACCAGAGTAAGATGTCGTTTTTGTTTCAGAAACGTCTGAAACCATCATATTGCTACTCATCAGATTTCCTAAAAGGATCTTACTTGTTTAAGAACCTGCTTAGTTTATTCCACCTTCTTCCTCAGCCATCCATCCCACTTGCATGCTGTCTCTCACGTCCTAAGATGGTTTGACATCAGCTGTTGCTGTTACTCTTATGCTAATGAATTGAACATGTATTTTGTAGCAAAGAGGCCATCCATTTTCACTGACAGGTTGTAATGAACTGAGAGGGTTACACTATCAAATGCATTTCGATGGGAGTGATGGGAGTGCCGCATATACATCAGTCAAATAGCCAAAAATGGCCTTTTGCACGCTGGATAGGGTAAATAATGTGACCACAGGCAGAACAGATGGTGTAAGGCATGTTGGCAAGAAACCTTCTCTCCAGAGGTTAAGTTTCCAGAGTTGTCTTCAGCAACATGTGAGTAATTGTTCTCTCAGTCAGTATTTTGGGAAAGTAATTAGTGAAGTACCCACATGAGAACAGCACTGTATTTCTAGGAATGAGGAAGAAGTGAAGGAGATCATCCATATGACTAAGAAAGAAGCAGGGAGACCCCTCTCCTTCAATTTAAAAATCTTTCTTTCCTAATCTTGTCATTTCAGTTCTCTTCCTCATTTTTCCTTTATATTTTTCTCTCTGATAGATTATCCTTTAATTTTTTAAGTACCTTAGCTCTGGCCCTTTCTAATTTCATCTTATTACTGTCTGCAAAAGGTCTCTGAAGGAGAAATTTCCACTTTGGGGAAAATAAAAAGGCTTAAGGAGATTGTAATCAAAGCCCATGAAATATATGAAAGCGGTAAAGATAAAACAGGTCATCCGAAGTTCTAATATACCAGGAATAAGATTTTTCTGTGAAGCTTAAAAATAGTAGATATAAGATGAAAAAAATGGATGATTGACATTTAAGGGCTCTATCCTGAGATTTTTTGAGAGTCTCTCGAATCATAAATATCAATGAAGTATAAATTTTCTGACATAAAATGCAAGAAAAGATACTGAGCCATGTGTGCATTTTCTTTAGACTGTTAGAGTTCTTACATTATAAACTGCTACCAAACTCTGTGAAAGTGGATAGTTGGGTTGACTAATGATGGGAGGATGAGTGGTTTAATAGACATGCAGTTTGGTCAGTAAGTAAGAAAACTATACAAACATTTCCGTGAGGCACTTGGTGGTAAATGCGTTGGTGAAGCTACTCAAACAATTTATAGTTTTATCTCTTATGTGATGGGTAATATTTCCCACTGGCTGTAACACTAGCCAAAACGTCATGAATTGCTTTCTTCCTATTTCTCCATAGATATATCATGGATATATTCACCTTACAGCTATGAGTACTGCTGAACTAGACATTCTCTAATTTATTCCAGAATTCTGTATTGTATAATGGGCCATATTGTACTTGTGAGCCATCATTTTCTTAACCTTAAAATTCTATTAACAGCACTATCATTTGCCTTTCTTTTCAGAACTGTTTTTTCTCAAGGAAATAAGTGTGTGTGTGTGTGTGTGTGTGTGTGTTTTCTGGGTCTGGAAGGTATTGGTGACCAGATGAATCTGAATTTCTCCACATACCCTTTATCTGCAGATGACATAATAGTATACCTTCAAAATTCTAGAGAATCAAGGTAAATCAGACTCAAATAATAAAGGAATTCAGAATAGTAGCAAGACATAAAATCAATATGAAAAAATCAATAGTGGATATGTACAACAATAATAACTAGTTAGAAGACATAATGGAAGAGAAAAATCCCATTTGCAACAGTGACAAAAAGGTAATTTATGTAAGAGTAAACTTAACAAATATTCACAGCCTCTATGAAACACTCCTGAAAAATTCAAAAGTATGCTGGAATAAATGGAAAGACATCTTTTGTCCTTGGTTAGCATGTCTCAACATCATTAAAATGTCAGTTCTCTCTAAGATGACATCAATTTAATGTGATCTCAAAAAATATACCAAGAAGATTTTTTTTTCCTAGAGCTAAATGTGTTGATACTAAAGTTCATTAAAAATAACTTGCAGGAATTGCTAGGAAGACATTGAAAATCAAGATATATAATTAAATGTGTGTGGTACAGGTGCATAAGTAGACCACTGGAATGCAGTTCCAGAAATAGAACCAACTTCGTGTGGAAATTAACTGTCTGCAAAGGTGATGTATTAAATCACTTGTGCAAAGATGAGCTTTTAAAATAAATGGTGTTAAGACAAATGAATACATGAAAAAGCATAAATCTATTTCTCATACAATATATAGGAATAAAGTCAAAATGTGGAGGAAGCGGTGAAGTTGAAAAATTATTTGGAAACCATTATTTTAAAAAGATTGATTCAAACAAAAATATGGGTATTAAGCCTAGGGAGGAAGGCTTGAGAAGGAAGAGATATTTGCATAGTCTCATTTGTTTCCTCACACATTCCTTATGTTGCAGCTGTGCTGTGCAGAAACTGGACAGCACTGTGACCTGGTGATCAAAATTAACTACACTAATTAGTGGCAGGTGGATATCTTGTGCCTTTAGACCTACTACCCTGAGAACAACAAACATCACCTAGATGGTATTCAAGTCAGAGATGCTTAATTGACTCAGATGGAAATATTAGCAGGGCAACCCCACTTGAGTAACCCTCTGTAATATTCTGTATTCTTTCAAGACGTCCATGTCGTGAAAGATAAAGCCTAAGGAAATGTTCCGGATTGAAAGAAACTAAAGAGTCATGACAACTGATTCTATATGTGATCCTGGGCTAGATCCTGCATTAGAGGAAAAATGTGCTATAAAGTACACTAGATAAAAGTATAGTATCAATGTTAAATTTCCTGAATTTTATAACCATACTCTGATTATGCAGGTTAATTTCTTTGTTTTTAAGAAATACATGTTTAAGTATGAAGGGCAAAAAGGGGCATGATATATGCACCACTTTCAAATGGTTTAGAAAAGTAAACTATACACATATCTGTATTTATACACCTATCTATCTATCTATCTATCATTTATCACTTATCTATCTCTCATTTATCTATCTATCTACCTATCTACCTATCATTTATCTATCTAGAATGATAAAGAAAATGTGGCGAAGTGTTAAATTTGGTGAATCAGGATAAAAGTTAAACAAGGTTTCTTCTTACTATTCTTGTAACTTTTATGTAAGTTTGAAATTATGTCAAAACAAAAAGTTAAAACACACGTATATTAAATTTTAAGGAGTTTATTCCATGGTTATACTGTCGTGTTCTACCCAAGATAGAAAATAAGAAGGAAAAGGGAAGAAACCTCCATTTTCTGAGAATATGCTGGGGGGTTTCAGGAGAGAGCAGAGGTAAACGTGTGTCATGGTTGTCCTTTGAAGTGTCCTTGAAACACCAAACCCAATTAAAATGACAGAAAGTGTATTAAAAAGGTGGTAATATAAAAACAAAAGGAGGAGAATGAGGAAAGCACAGCATTAGGGTTCTTGAGGTTAGAAAGCACATGGTGGAGTGGTAACAGACTCAGCAGACTAGAGAAGGCTGCCAACGAGGGAAACTTAGATGCAGGTAGGTTCATGCAACAGAACCCTAGAAAATCCCTAGAGTTGGTGGTATGAGACGCCACTGAAAGTGAGGGTCATGGGAACCACAGATAGGAAGGGGCTGAGTGTAGGAAGATTGGTTGCAGGTCTGCACACGAAGCTGTAGCCCCAGAAGCCCTATTCCACTCTGCAATGCTGGCTCACTGCTTCTCCCTTAACCCAAGCAGAAGACTGTCTGCCCTCTGGAGAGGCTGAGTCAAAGGAACTCGGGGCTCCGGGACTCCATTTACAGCTGGGCTCTGGGCAGTCACACTAACAGCAAGGAGGCCACTGATGGTCTGCACACTGAATGGTGATGACCTCATCCAACTTACTCCACTTGCCTCTGAGAAAGCAGGCAGCCAAGTTTATGTAGTTAAGGCAGGGCATTGGGATTTTCTTCTGGGGAAGCAGACCAAATCAAGAAGAAAGACTTAGAGGTGTTGAACATTAAATATTCTCAGGAAATGTTTCAGCCCAGTAATGCTGAAATGAAGGATGCCAATTGACAAGCCCTGACTACAGACACTTTTTAGGGCTTTATGGAGAGTTTCTAGTACAAAGGATAGGACAAAACAAGCACAGTAAGGGATTCAGAGATAAAAAAGACACAAAGCTAAAGATAACCTCAGAAAAGTATCACTAATATCTTTAGGCAGAGAAAAGGAGATACTCTCTCCATGGAATAAGAAGGGTGAAACCAAAAAGGAGCAGAAAAATGGCTTCCTGAAACTAAAAAGAAATAGCAGTTAAAAATTCAAGAAAAGTTTGGAAGACAAAGTTGATAAAATTCCCCCAAAAGTAGACTAAGAAGACAAAGAGGTGGAAAATAAGAAATAAAAGAAGATTAAAGGATCAGTATAAGGGGCCAAATATCCAAATAAGAAGAACTTCAGAAAGAGAGAGGAGGAAATAAGGGAGAAAATCAACAAATAAATAATTTTTAAAAATTTCCCAGAATCAAAAGACATGAATTTCCAGGCTGATAAAATCACCTGAATGCCCAATGAATGCCCCCTTTCAAAAACGGGAAAAAAATCTATTTTTTTCACATTATCATGAACTTTCAGAACATATTGACTAAAGGGAAGATCATAAATATTTCTAAATTAAAAAGGAGTAGTAAGTCAAAAAGAGAAAAACAAATATCCTATATTAACACATATATGTGGAATCTAGATCTTATTTGCAAAACAGAAATAGAGACACAGACGTAGAGAACAAACGTATGGACACCAAGGGGGGAAAGAGGTGGTGGGATGAATTGGGAGATTGGGATTGACATATATACACTAATGATAGTATGCATAAAATAGACAACTAATGAGAACCTTCTGTATAGCTTAGGGAACTCTACTCGGTGCTCTGTGGTGACCTAAATGGGAAGGAAATCCAAAAAAGAGGGGATATATGTACATGTATAGCTGATTCACTTGGCTGTGCAGTAGAAACTATGCAGTAGAAACTAACACGACATTGTAAATCAACTATACTCCAATAAAAATTAATTTAAAAAAAGGAGTACATTCAAAGGGTATAATTGAAAGTCACTGGATTCCTGAATAATATCACTGGCAGGTAGAAGGTGATAAAGACAGACAAGTTCTTCATTGTAAAAATGGGCATAAAGTTGTGTTGTTTTGAGAGTAAAATGAGAAAAGCATGTAAAGTGTTAGCTTACTGGGCATACATTGGTTATTATTAGTAGATGGTCAGTAACTTGAAGATAAGAGTCATGCTTTACTCAACTCGGGGTCTTCCAAGTAAGTGCCAACCACCCTGCAAGACTGGGCATATGTTAATACCTACTATGTGTTTGTTGCATCCAGAGGGAAGCGTGCAATTGCACTGATGCGACTAATGGCCACAGGGGATTCCCAGAGAAGAGTAGAAGTGCTCCTTCCTGGTTTTATGTGGTAGACTAAGTGAGGATCCCCAGGCTGGAGCTCTCGTTTGTTTTGTGCACAGCCCTTGCAGAGAACCTTCATCATAGCTTCTGGTCAAAAGAGTAGCAGGAACCACTCTTTTGAATGGAAACCCCATATTTGTGGAGCTTTGCCTGTTGATGGTGCTAATGTACATAGAGCTTGTCAAGTTTGTTCTTTGCGGCTCCTGGAAGAAGAAGTATATGTATATTCACAAAGCAAATAGACTTAAGGAACAAATTTTTTATATGGGTAATTTGAAATGACCCTTCCTTCTACTCTGTACACACACAGGATGATTAGTATTCAGTATCTTTCTGGCACTTCTAGTTAACATAAAAATGGAGGAAAAAGCAATAAACTATATATATTAGAAAGGAAGAGATAACTTTCTTTATTACATATGACATGAAAATTAACTATTTTTATTAAGTTAATAAAATAACTTTTATCACAGATGACATGAAAAACTATTAGAAATAAAAAGATTTTGGTAAATATAAGATTCATATATAAAATCCAGCAGCATTCCCTTATTCCAGAAACAACTTGTTAGAAAATATAATAAAAAATTATAACCCACAATAGAAAAATGCTTGGGAATAATAAGGAAACAATAGTAAATAATAAAACCCAGGAGGTTTTTAGTTTGATGTTAGCTGCCCCCTTTAGTTTTTAACCAGAGAGGGCGCCTTGCTGTGTGTGGAAGGCTACTCAGTGGTACCAAGCCGGGGTAGCCCTCAAAATCCCACTTCAAACGGTATCCTCACCAAAGAAGACATACAGATGGCTAAGAGGCACATGAAAAGATGCTCAACATCACTAATTATTAGAGAAATGCAAATCAAAACCAGTCAGAATGGCCATCATCAAAAAATCTGCAAACAGTAAATGCTGGAAAGGGTGTGGAGAAAAGGGAATCCTTTTGCACTGTTGGTGGGAATTTAAATTGATACAGCCACTATGGAGAACAGTATGGAGCTTCCTTAAAAAACTACAAATAGAACTACCATATGACCCAGCAATCCCACTCTGGGCGTATACCATGAGAAAACCATAATTCAAAAGGACAAATGTACCCCAGTGTTCATTGCAGCACTATTTACAATAGCCAGGACATGGAAACAACCAACCTAATGAATGGATAAAGAAGATGTGGTACGTATATACAGTGAAATATTACTCAGCCATAAAAAGGAATGAAATTGGGTCATTTGTAGAGATATGGATGGACCTAGAGACTGTCATACAGAGTGAAGTAAGCCAGAAAGAGAAAAACAAATATTGTATATTAACACATATATGTGGAATCTAGAAAAATGGTACAGTTGAACCTATTTGCAGGGCAGGAATAGAGACGTAGAAGTAGAGAACAGACATGTGGATGCGCGGGGAAGGTGAGGGTGGGACGAATTGGGAGATTAGGATTGATATATATACACGGCCATGCATAAAATAGATAGCTAGTGAGAACATGCTATAAAGCACAGGAAGCTCAGCTTGGTTCTCTGTGAAGACCTAGATGGGTGGGATGGGGGGGGGGGGGGGAGGGAGGTCCAAGAGGGAAGGGGTATAGGTATACAGACAGCTGATCCACTTCACTGTATAGCAGAAACTAACACAACATTGTAAAGCAATAACAAATGCTAAACAAACAAACAACAGACAAACAAACAAACAGAAAACCAAAGGGCATCTTCAGAGAGGCAGCAAGCTGGGTGGTGAGAGCATATTCTGGAGGGAGCCTGCCTAGATTTGAAGCCCAGCTTCAGGATGTAATAGGCAAATCACTGCCAAGTTCTGCTCCTAATTGTCCCATCTGTTAAATGGGGTTAATAATTACCTGAATCTAATAAGGTTGTTGTGCATATAAATAAGTTAATACATGTAAAGCCCTTAAAACAGTGTCTGGTACATGGTAGTTTCCACAAAAATGTGAGCTGCCATGGGATTATCACTGTGTATTCTGCTCGACATCATCTACTGTGTGTTCCTACAGGACTTAGTTTCTGCTAAGGCACTCCTTCAACAATTATAATGAAGTTAATCCCATTATCATTTTCTTCCAAAATGTAGATGGAACAGGGGAAAGGTAGATGGGTGCACAGCAAAGATGGGTCACACTCTAAGTGTCAAGAGATTGAGGTATTTTTCTCCTAACTGTGCAATTCATCTTCTTGCCTCACAGACCTCTGGGAAGATAACTATAAAAACTTCCTAATGGAGAGACATGCTACATGCCAGATGAGAAGATTTGATATCATGGATATTGTCAATTCTTCCCAAATTAATTTATACGCATAATTTCAGTGTGATAAATGCTCCCTGCCCTTTTTTGCTAACTTAGCAAGCTAATTTTAAATTTTGATTGGAAGGATAAATGCAACAGAAAAGCCAAAAAGAATAGAAAAGCCAAAAAGAATATTTAAGAATAGAAGAAGAATAGTGATGGTGTTTGCTTTACTATAAACCAAATCAAGTAATAAAGCTCTAGTAATGGAAGCAACCTAGTGCTGGTACAGGACTGTCCAGTATGGTAGCCATAGCCACATGTAGCTATTTACATTTAAATTAATTAAAGCTAAATTAGATGAAAAATTCAGTTTTTAGTCATATCACGTTTCAGATGTTCAATAGCTACATGTGACTACTACATAAGCAGTATAAATATAGAATATTTCCATCATCATAAGTGTTCTATTGGACAGTGGGACTCTAAAAACTAGTATAGGATAAAGGTGGAAATTCAGATGGTAAAAATGGACTTCTTTGTTATAATGGGGGCAATTATTGGTAGTTTTAGAAAAAATATTCAAATGGTATCATCACTTCATAGTATAAACAAAAATTTCAAATAGTTTAATGTTTTAAAATAAAGATGAAAAATAAGTATTAGAAGAAGAGAACATTAAAAAATTTCATGATTGAAAACATCTCTTAAAGAATAACAAATTATTCTGAAGCATAATGAAAAATAAAACAAGATTACATTAAAAAGAAAACTTTATGTAAGAAAATATGGAGAAACTAAATAATAGGTGACAAATGGGAAAATTTTGCAACCTAATTGACAAATAAGGGCTATTTAAAGCACTCTTGAGGATTTAATTTTTTGAAAAAGGTAAAATTCAATATAAAAATGAGTAAAAGTACATTAAAACTGAGTTCAAAAAAGAAGGAATGCCCTGAATACTCAACATATGAATGGTCAATTTCTCAAGTAAAAAAATGGAAATTAAAAACAATATTGAGATATGATTTTTTACCTGTTGTACTGTCACAGTTTAAGAAAGAGTAGACACAAAGCTTTCTTCACACTGTTGAATGGAACGGAGATGGGTACTTCATGTTTGGCAAGAAATTTGGCAAGAGTAGAAAAATTTTAAATGTGCCAACTTGTTGACCCAGAAACTCCACTTCACACAAAGATGTACTGTACTTGTATGTAAAAGGTTAATTGCAAGACTACTTATAATTCACTCCAAGTGGAAACATAAATGTTTATCGAAAAGAAAATGATTAATCGTGGCATATATGTATGTATACTATATACTAGGTATATGTATATTATGTCTGTGTATATATGTGTATATATATATATAAAACAAAAATACTACACAGCCATGAATACAGTGACATAGCTCTGTATGTTCCTGTATGTAGAAATGCCCTCAGTGTAGATTGAAGTAAAAAGAAAGAGTATTACTTATAAATAAATATTAAACATTTTACAAATTTATAATATAATTACTTACAAATTATTTATAAATAAAATAATGAACATTACAGAGTATTACCCAACTTTTGTTAAAATGTATGTTTGTGTATACACACACGCTGTCTCTCTCTGAAACGTGTATTTTTCACATGCTTAGAAATAAGTCTGGAAGACCTGAAACCATACTATTTATAACATGCTACTTTGAAAATAAAAATATCCATGTAATAGGAGAGAAGATTTATTAGATATGAAGAAAATCTTCTGGCTAGCATGGGAAAGACAGTGTAAAAGTTTTCAGAAAATGACTCTGGTCAGGCTGAGGTCAGTATGATATAGTAGATAGATAAAATACTATGGAAGTCCACACGGAAGCTCAATTAATTCCAACCTGAAGGAGACAGGACAGAAGAAGAGGTCACAGAGGATATTAGATATCTTGAAACGAAGAGTAGGATTCTATTGTTCCTCATTTTTCACATCCAGGAACCAAGGCACTAGAGGATTTTTTGGAAGCACTTAGCCCAAAGCCTGGCACATAGAGTGCTCAAGAAGAGAAGTGGGGTATTCTAGGTTGGTGGAACAAAATTTGCAGTACAGGTGTTATGAACATTATGGTTTGCATGGGGGAAATGTAATTGGGTGCCTGGTGCTAAGGATTGGTGCGAAAGTCTGGGAGGCGGGAAGATGGAGAGGAGAAAGGACCATAGCAGGGTGTTGAAAGAGAGCTTGGGTTCAGAACATAGAGGGTGTTATATTGCTTGCTGTTGAGTTTAGACTATATCCACTAAGCAATGGAGAGCTAGTCAAGGGTTTTGAAGAGTGATGAAGTAAGATCAAACATGTATTCTGGAAAGACAACTTTGGTGGCAGGATGGAGGTGATTTAGAGAAGGAGGAGACTACAAAGTCCTTAGTGTGTTATTGTGAGTGTTCGCACCAGACATGATGCCATCTAGTACGAGGGGAGTGACAGTGGAATGTAGAGGTGAGGGCCTACGGAGGTAGTGTGTGCAGAAGCTATAAATGCATTCTATCCTTCTCATAGGATGGCTTGGCTACTCCCAAAATATTTCTCGACGTCCTTCCCCGTTATGGCTTTTGCCTGTTGCCCTTCTGCCAGGTTTCTCTTTTATGAGCTGCCTGCCAACTACGGAGGCTACAGTGGCTTTTTGAAATACCATAAAGCTTGGAAACACTATTGAATTAAACATTATTTAATTAGTGAGGTGCCCCTCCTAAGACATTTAGATCCTTTTTAGCCAGGAGAGCTAAATATCTAAGTGTAGAGTATAAATAGACTGTAACTGAAAAGAGTATGAAATAATTTATCTAATGGTTTAGGGCAGGTTTAAATTTAGTTTAATAGAAATTCATTGCTGGCTGACTTTGATCAGTATTGTTCTTTCCTTTTTAAATAAAGGAAACAAAAGAGTACAGACAAAGGCCCCAAAGGTGACAGATGAGTTCCTTCTAGGAACACTGCTCCAGGAATCATATGGGGATAGATTTCCTTTCCTCTGAATTGTCTGTGCTGTCTTGTGAACTTTGTTACTGAAGAATCTGGCCAGGGTGTCTTTTTATTTTCCTAAAAATGAATGTACATGTGGAGAGAAATTGAAGATTGCCTGGATGTTGGGACATTTTCATCTCTGGGAACCACCAGATCTTTAGCCCTTTAATAAGAAACCACTACGGCAATAGTTCCCACTGTAGTGACTGCCCCCCACAGTTATTGTGTTTATGGAGAGACTTCCTTGCACACAACCCTGGGCTAGGTGCTGGGTGAGGAAAGCCAAGAGACATGAGACTCAGTCTGGGACCTAAAGAAGCTTGCAGTTTAAACAATGAAATAAGACTGACAAACGAGGAACAGTTAACTCAGTGTGAAACTGTCAGAGGAGTGGCTCTCCATGCTTTTTTCACAGCACTAAAGATATGACATAGCCTTCAGCCTACGTTTGGTTCTCACAGTGGATTGCTCAGCTAGTGTGAAACTGATCCTGGGCTGGAACTGCTGAAAGAGAGAATGCCTTACCTGGTCCAAAGTTGCATTAATCTTAAGGCATTCAGAAGATGGGAAGAAAGACTGGTACAGTCCGAGAAGCCTTCAATGCAGAAGTGGCATGGAAGGATGGATGTGTCTGAATAACGAGGATATAAGGAACATTACGTCCTCTTCCCTTTCAGGTCCGGGGATACAAATGCTGACGTGATGCTATTCAGGTCCTTAAAACAAAGCAAAATTCTGATAGGAGCAAAACACTTCAGTGATATTTCTCAACAAGCATATCCTGAGAAACATATACTGACAGCTGCTGAGCTGAGCAGAAGGGCAACAGAGATGTGAAAGACATGACTGTTGCCCTGGAAAATCTTCTTGGCTGAAGGTGGAGAAAGATCTGACTAAGCATCTTTATATTTCCTGCAATTATTGGAAGACGACAACATCCTGTAGCTCTGGCCAAAGGTCAGTCTCTCTGGGAGGCTGTTTTCTGTATCCAAGTGAAACTGGAATGAAACACATGGACTCTCAGTTAACCAATCATTCAAGCTGGTTAATCACTCCAGGCTCATGTTACCCCTCTGGGTCTCCTTGAAAGGTCTGCTTGAATTTGGGCAAATGGCGTTCAGGCTTTTATTTTGCTGACTTCAGTGACTCTGGGCTTGATGTCCTAGATTCTAAGAATGCTTATTTTCCTTCTTTTCAAAACCTAATCTTCCCAATATCCACTGAAGAACTAGCATGTTTTTTCAGATGTTATTTCAGAATAATGGTTGGAATGTTTATTGATGTTTTGGATGACTTACATTTTAAAAGTGTGCGCCAATGGAAAAATACTTAAATTCATTTGAATGCTTAGTATTTACATGTTTAAAGGGATTCAGAATCACTATCATGTTTCTACAGTTGAAGAAATGAAAAAAGCCATTGTTATAAAGATTTGTTTAATTTCCATTCATAATTCAGCCATACTATAATTCTAAAATCGTATTCATCATCTTGCCTCTGTACTCTTTCCCCAGACTACTGCTGCTGCTTTCTACCCCATCTCTGCTCAAGGCATTAAATACCTTCCCTCTAATCAGGAAGAATCTGAACACTGGGCGCCCCTTTGGCTCCTCCCCTTCTTTTACCTCTGTGTCTGGTCATTGCTTAACTTCTATCTTGCTATGCTTCTTCCCGCACATCTGTTCTCTCCTATTCTCTCAGTAATGAAACCCAGTTTTAAATTGGCTATGTGGTTATGCAAAATAAAGACTCCATCTCCAGTGTTTCTGTGTCTTAGTTCTGAAAAATGAGATGTAAGTGGAAGTGCTATGCCGCAACTTCTAGGAAGCTTCTTAAAAGAGAACATGAGTACCTTTTGCCATACTTTTTTGTCCCTTCCTACTATGTACTTCCTGGTCGGAGCTCAAGCAGCCATTTTGAAATAAGAGGTAACATACTAAGGATAGTGGAGCAGCAACATAGGAGAGTGGTGACCTGCCAGTGGGGAGCTGTGTTCCCAGCCCCAGACTGCTTAAGTCTGAATTTCTTCCACATGAAAGAAAAATACACAGAAATCTGTTTTATTTCTATACACTAACAACGAAAGATCAGAAAGAGAAGTTTAGGAAACAGTCCCACTTACCGTTGCATCAAAAGGAATAAAATACCTAGGAATAAACCTACCTAGGAGGCAAAAGACCTGTACTCCAAAAACTATAAGATACTGATGAAGAAATCAAAGATGACACAAGCAGATGGAAAGATATACCATGTTCTTAGATTGGAAGAATCAGTGTTGTCAAGTTGATTATACTACCCAAGGCAATCTACAATTTCAACGCCATTCCTATTAAATTACCAAAAGCACTTTTCACAGAACTAGAACAAAAAATTTTAAAATTTGTATGGAGACACAAAGGACCCTGAATAGCCAAGGCAATCTTGAGAAAGAAAAATGGAGCTGAAGGAATCAGGCTCTCTGACTTCAGACTATACTACAAAGCTACAGTAATCATTTTTTTTTTAAACACTGTTTTGGGTTTTCTCTTATGAGTCAAACCTAATCCTGATTAATATACTTCCTTATGCTTCTGTCCTATTCTTGCCATGCTCACTCTTTGTTATCAATCTCACGGGAGACTAAACAACAACGTAATGTAGGCAGTGTAGTGGAAGGCTTAGCAACACAGGTTTTAGAACAATTCTTGTTTTATTCTTTGCTCTGTATCTAGCTTTATCTTTCTGTGTCTCAGTTTTCTCATTGTTAAAGGGGAACCTCCTGAGTTTATTAATAGGAATGAATGAGATAATGCCTATGAAAGACTCATATGCATAATGTCTGGCAGTAAGTGCTCCATGAAGGGTAGCTTCACTCGATATTATCATCTTGTTTACTTTGACCAAATGGAGAGATCAAATGCCATTGGACATGATATACTGATTCAGTGATTTTCTAAAGAGTAACCTGCCATTCACACTCTTCTCAGCACAATACTTTTTATATCTATATCAAAATTTTATATTTGACATATTTATATTTACATTTAAAGGTGTCCAAATTTATAGGTCATATTAAATCACAGGGTTGCAGTGACCATGCTGTACATGTTGATATGACATATTTCTCAAAATATTTTTCAGGCATAATCTTTTATACCATCTTCTTTGGCAGTGGAGCCCTTTATACTCAAGTCTTTTATTATCTTCTATAATATTTACCACACCTACATTATTCTGCTTTTTGCCCTAGGTTTTCTTTATGCAAACATAAGCCTGTGAAAGAAAATATTTTCCAGTCAATTTCGGTAGCTGCCTTATTTCCAGATTAAAATTTGGATATTCAATCAAGCACTTATGTCTAATCTCTCACTCCATTTTTTTTTCTTTTCAAGAATCCTTCAAAAATTAAAAAAAATGATTTAATGTATTTATACCGATAGAGTTCATGACTGAAATCTGCGACATTTTTCAATAGTCTTATTCTTTACAGAAAAATGTTTTTTATTTTCTAGTACTTAGTACATATTGTAGATGCCTAGTCTATAACTGACCCAACAACTCTAGCAGATTTCCCCATTCCATTAGCCAAGTTCCCTTTTTTTCCTGCATTTCTCATGTCACTTCCTAAATCCTCCATACACATAGTTGCACAGAACTTGATCAAGTTACCCTCTTGCTGAAAAGCTTTAGTTCACATAACTCTTTTCTCCTTGGCTGTCTCTGTATTACATTTTCTATTCTTCCAGACATATAACCACCAGCTCCATGAAACATGATACCTGCAGCCAAAAGTGAATTTCACTCTTCTGTCTTCCCTTATCAAAGGGGAAAAATCCCAAATCATATATTCTTTAGAATTATTATATTTGCCTCAAATTGTTCAACTTTCTTATTCATGATTGCCAAAACTGAACAGAAGTGGGCTAAGCTCCTCTTGACCTCTGCTATGATAAATGGTTTTTTGCCCCAAGGAAGGTGGTAGGAGAGGAGGTTAGGAAACCAGGACCCAAAGATATGAGCAGAGGCAAAATTCATGAACGGCAAAATTTGAGGAGGCAGAGAATGAAACTGAAATTGGAGTTGACCCAAAGTTTAAATCATGTTGGATTAATGACCAAATGAATCCAAAACAAGCAAAGTTGAAGGACATTGACAGTGTGTCTTGGGAAATCACTTCAATTTCCATCCAAAGTCCCTGGCTTTCTGTTACGGGCTGGTAGTACCAGTGGAAGGTGGATGCTGGAATTGCTGGGTGGGAGAAGTAAAAGAGGAAATCCATTAGGACAGATTAGCTCTGTATTTTTAAATGGGCTTAAAAAGTAATTTTCCATTTTTCTTTTTAAAAAAAAGCAGGTGGGTGGTATGACATTTTTAGAAGGAGAGGAAATTGTGTCACTAATTTGGATTATCTCCCAAATGGCGCCTCTTGGCCCTACTCTTTGGATTCTGGATCCCATTCTATACGTGTAGGGTGGCCAGCAGCCTCCTCAGGCAATGACAAGGTAGAAGCAGGCTCAGCAGTGAGCTAGAAGTGGAAGCCCCATTGCTATGGAATGGTGGAAATATGCAGGATTAGCATCCTGAATGTGGGATTTGAGCCAAGTGAATTGTTAGTATTTCTGCAAACTGCGAGTTCTGGATGTCCTTGCAGGGTTTTACTGTGTATTCAGTTGGAGAATTTTCATGGGCCATGGGGTGGGTTTCTACTGAAGGCAAGGCTGGTGGCTTTTGTGAGTGGACACCTTACCTCCTGGAAGCTTGTATTTTCTCCATCAATGTTGCAGTCTCCTAATGCTATTAGATTGTAGTGGTAGAGTGTGTGTGTGTGTGTGTGTGTGTGTGTGTGTGTGTGTCTGCGCATGCACGTGTGTAACTCAACAGAGGATTCAAAGCAATTTGGATTCTCTCCCCACAGTTCTTCCTTATCTTTCATTGAGACTCTTGTAATAGTCTTCTAATTGATATGCTTCTAGCTCCAGCCTTCCTTCCACCCCTGACATGCTTCCTATGTATTGCTGGGAAATCTTTGTGAAACACAAAGCTAGTGGTTCTTCATTGCCTAGACTAACTTGGCCATGTATCTAAAGGTGACATTCACATACATGACTAGTGAAAAGCAGTCTTTTTTTGTGTAGCCTGAGTAGGATAGATAGTCTGTAGAATTTATGTGCCAGTACAGAATAAGGTCAAAGTTCCTTGGTGGAAGGCATGGCCCTCCACACCGTGGTTCCTCACTATATCTCTTGCCTTATATCCCCCATAACCCTTTGCTGTACTCATGCCCCTCTGCATGCAGTTTACTCACACTCCAGATTGATTCTTGTCCATGTACCTGGCTCACACTACTGCCAGTGCCTGAAAAGTCCTCCTAACTCTACCCTGTTGAAAAACTCATCCTTCCAGACTCAGTCCAAATATTATGTTCTTAATGATCACTTTTCAGGCTCTTTTAAATGAGTGAATTAGCCACTCTCTTCTGTCTGCTTTACAATGGACTATTACTCAGCTATAAAAAGAAACGAAATTGAGCTATTTGTAATGAGGTGGATAGACCTAGAGTCTGTCATACAGAGTGAAGCAAGTCAGAAGGAGAAAGACAAATACCGTATGCTAACACATATATATGGAATTTAAGAAAAATAAAATGTCATGAAGAACCTAGGGGTTAGACAGGAATAAAGACACAGACCTACTAGAGAATGGACTTGAGGATATGGGGAGGAGGAAGGGTAAGCTGTGACAAAGCGAGAGAGAGGCACGGACATATATACACTACCAAACGTAAGGTAGATAGCTAGTGGGAAGCAGCCGCATAGCACAGGGAGATCAGCCCCGTGCTTTGCGATCACCTAGAGGGGTGGGATAGGGAGGATGGGAGGGAGGGGGACGCAAGAGGGAAGAGATATGGGAACATATGTATATGTATAACTGATTCACTTTGTTATAAAGCAGAAACTAACACACCATTGTAAAGCAATTATACTCCAATAAAGATGTAAAAAAAAGATTCCATGCATGTAATACTTGTTTTTATTGTAACACATATTTTTAATGCAAATGTTTCAGTATAGTTTTGTTATGTTTATTAGGTAAATAAAAAACTCCATTATGATTATTGTTTTATACAGACAATATTCATTTAGATTTACCCAGTTTTTACATTTTTCTAAAGTTGCTTTTCCTTTCTCCCAGCATGTCCAATCTTCCATTTGGGATCCTTGTGCCTGAAAAACTCCTTTTACTATATTCTGTAGTATGGCCCATTAGTTATAAATTCTCTTAGTTTATGTTTCTCTGAAAATTTTAAAATTTCAACTTCATGCTTCACTTTTTTTGTGTGTGTATCGAAGTCCATGTTTTCTTGTAACACTTGGTGGCTTCTATTGCTTTTGTTTAGAAGTCAGCTCTCAGGGGTGAATTGCTGCTCCTTTTACAATTATATGTCAGTTTTTACATATAACATCTTTATTAGAGTATAATTGCTTTACAATGGTGTGTTAATTTCTGCTTCATAACAAAGTGAATCAGTTATACATATACATATATCCCCATATGTCTTCCCTCTTGCATCTGCCTCCCTCCCACCCTCCCTATCCCACCACTCTAGGTGGTCACAAAGCACCGAGCTGATCTCCCAGTGCTATGCGGCTCCTTCAGATTAGCTATCTGTTTTACATTTGGTAGTGTATATATGTCCATGCCATTCTCTTACATTGTCCCAGCTTACCCTTCCCCCTCCGCGTATCCTCAAGTCCATTCTCTAGTAAGTCTGCATCTTTATTCCCATCTTGCCCCTAGGTTCTTCATGACCATTTTTTTTTTTAAGCTTCCCTATATATGTGTTAGCATATGCTACTTGTTTTTCTCTTTCTGACTTACTTCACTCTGTATGACAGTCTCTAGGTCCATCCACCTCACTACAAATAACTCAGTTTCATTCCTTTTTATGGCTGAGTAATATTCCATTGTATATATGTGCCACATCTTCTTTATCCATTCATCTGTTGATGGACACTTCAGTTGCTTCCATTTCCTGGCTATTGTAAATAGAGCTGCAATGAACATTTTGGTACATGACTCTTTTTGAATTATGGTTTTCTCAGGGTATATGCCCAATAGTGGGATTGCTGGGTCATATGGTAGTTCTATTTTCAGTTTCTTAAGGAACGTCCATACTGTTCTCCATAGTGGCTATATCAATTTACATTCCCACCAGCAGTCCAAGAGGGTTCCCTTTTCTCCACACCCTCTCCAACATTTATTGTTTGCAGATTTTTTGATGATGGCCATTCTGACCGATGTGAGATGATATCTCATGGTAGTTTTGACTTGCATTTCTCTAACGGTTAATGATGTTGAGCATTCTTTCATGTGTTTGTTGGCAATCTGTATATCTTCCTTGGAGAAATGTCTATTTAGGTCTTCTGCCCATTTTTGGATTGGGTTGTTTGTTTTTCGTTATTGAGCTGCATGAGCTGCTTGTAAATTTTGGAGATTAATCCTTTGTCATTTGGTTCATTTGCAAATATTTTCTCCCATTCTGAGGGTTGTCTTTTGGTCTTGTTTATCATTTCCTTTGCTGTGCCAAAGCTTTGAAGTTTCATTAGGTCCCATTTGTTTATTTTTGTTTTTATTTCCATTTCTCTAGGAGGTGGGTCAGAAAGGATCTTGCTGTGATTTATGTCATAGAGTGTTCTGCCTATGTTTTCCTCTAAGAGTTTGATAGTTTCTGGCCTTACATTGAGGTCTTTAATCCATTTTGAGTTTATTTTTGTGTATGGTGTTAAGGAGTGTTCTAATTTCATTCCTTTACATGTAGCTGTCCAGTTTTCCCAGCACCACTTATTTTTCTTTATTTTTTGCGGTACGTGGGCCTCTCACTGTTGTGGCCTCTCCTGTTGCAGAGCACAGGCTCCGGACGTGCAGGCTTAGCGGCCATGGCTCACGGGCCCAGCCACTCCGCGGCACATGGGATCTTCCCGGACCGGGGCACGAACACATGTCCCCTGCATTGGCAGGCAGACCCCCAACCACTGTGCCACCAGGGAAGCCCATCCCAGCACCACTTATTGAAGAGACTGTCTTTTCTCCACTGTATATTCTTGCCACCTTTATCAAAGATAAGGTGACCATATGTGCATGGGTTTATCTCTGGGCTTTCTATCCTGTTCCATTGATCTATATTTCTGTTTTTGTGCCAGTACCATACTGTCTTAATTACTGTAGCTTTGTAGTATAGTCTGAAGTCAGGGAGCCTGATTCCTCAGCCCCGTTTTTCTTTCTCAAGATTGCTTTGGCTATTCGGGGTCTTTTGTGTTTCCATACAAATTGTGAAATTTTTTGTTCTAGTTCTGTGAAAAATGCCAGTGGCAGTTTGATAGGGATTGCATTGTATCTGTAGATTGCTTTGGGTAGTAGAGTCATTTTCACAATATTGATTCTTCCAATCCAAAAACATGGTATATCTCTCCATCTGTTTGTATCATCTTTAATTTCTTTCATCAGTGTCTTATAATTTTCCACATAAAGGTCTTTTGTCTCCTTTGGTAGGTTTATTCCTAGATACTTTATTCTTTTTGTTGCAGTGGTAAATGGGACTGTTTTCTAAATTTCACTTTCAGATTTTTCATCATTAGTGTATAGGAATGCAAGAGATTTCTGTGCATTAATTTTGTATCCTGCTATTTTACCAAATTCATTGATTAGCTCTAGTAGTTTTCTGGTAGCATCGTTAGGATTCTCTATGTATAGTATCATGTCATCTGAAAACAGTGACAGCTTTACTTCTTTTCCGATTTGGATTCCTTTTATTTCTTTTTCTTCTCTGATTGCTGTGGCTAAAACTTCCAAAACTATGTTGAATAATAATGGTGAGAGTGGGCAACCTTGTCTTGTTCCTGATCTTAGTGGGAATGCTTTCAGTTTTTCACCATTGAGGTCGATGTTGGTTGTGGATTTGTCATATATGGCCTTTTTTATGTTGAGGAAATTTCCCTCTATGCCTACTTTCTGCAGGCTTTTTATCATAAATGGGTGTTGAATTTTGTCAAAAGCTTTCTCTGCATCTATTGAGATGATCATATGGTTTTTCTCCTTCAATTTGTTAATATGGTGTATAACGTTGATTGATTTGCGTATATTGAAGAATCCTTGCATTCTTGGTATAAACCCCACGTGATCATAGTGTATGGTCCTTTTAATGTGCTGTTGGATTCTGTTTGCTAGTATTTTGTTGAGGATTTTTGCATCTATGTTCATCAGTGATATTGGCCTGTAGTTCTCTTTTTGTGTGACATCTTTGTCTGGTTTTGGTATCAGAGTGATGGTGGCCTTGTAGAATGAGTTTGGGAGCGTTTCTCCCTCTGCTATATTTTGGAAGAGTTTGAGAAGGATAGGTGTTAACTCTTCTCTAAATGTTTGATAGAATTCGCCTGTGAAGCCATGTGGTCCTGGGCTTTTGTTTGTTGGAAGATTTTTCATCACAGTTTCAATTTCAGTGCTTGTGATTGGTCTGTTCATATTTTCTATTTCTTCCTGGTCCAGTTTCGGAAGGTTGTGGATTTCTAAGAATGTGCCCATTTCTTCCAGGTTGTCCATTTTATTGGCATAGTGTTGCTTGTAGTAATCTCTCATGATCCTTTGTATTTCTGAAGTGTCAGTTGTTACTTCTCCTTTTTCATTTCTAATTCTATTGATTTGAGTCTTCTCCCCTTTTTTCTTGACAAGTCTGGCTAATGGTTTATCACTTTTGTTTATCTTCTCAAAGAACCAGCTTTTAGTTTTATTGATCTTGCTATCATTTCCTTCATTTCTGTTTCATTTATTTCTGATCTGATCTTTATGATTTCTTTCTTTCTGCTAACTATGGTTTTTTTTTTTTTGTTCTTCTTTCTCTAATTGCTTTAGGTGTAAGGTTAGGTTGTTTATTTGAGATGTTTCTTGTTTCTTAAGGTGGGATTGTATTGCTATAAACTTCCTTCTTAGAACTGGATTTGCTGCATCCCATAGGTTTTGGGTCATTGTGTTTTCACTGTCATTTGTTTCTAGGTATTTTTTGATTTCCTCTTTGATTTCTTCAGTGATCTCTTGGTTATTAGGTTGTGTGTTGTTTAGCCTCCATGTGTTTGCATTTCTTACAGATGTTTTCTTGTAATTGATATTTAATCTCATAGCATTGTTGTCGGAAAAGATACTTGATACGATTTCAATTTTCTTAAATTTACCAAGGCTTGATTTGTAACCCAAGATATGATCTGTCCTGGAGAATGTTCCATGAGCACTTGAGAAGAATGTGTATTCTGTGGTTTTTGGATGGAATGTGCTATAAATATCAATTAAGTCCATCTTGTTTAATGTATCATTTAAAGCTTGTGTTTCCTTATTTATTTTCATTTTGGATGATCTGTCCATTGGTGAAAGTAGGGTGTTAAAGTCCCCTACTATGATAGTGTTACTGTCAATTTCCCTTTTTATGGCTGTTACTATTTGCCTTATGTATTGAGGTGCTCCTAAGTTGGGTGCATAAATAGTTACAATTGTTATATCTTCTTCTTGGATTGATCCCTTGATCATTATGTAGTGTCCTTCTTTGTCTCTTGTTATAGTCTTTGTTTTAAAGTCTATTTTGTCTGATATGAGAATTGCTACTCCAGCTTTCTTTTGATTTCCATTTGCATGGACTATCTTTTTCCATCCCCTCACTTTCAGTCTGTATGTGTCCCTAGGTCTGAAGTGGGTCTCCTGTAGACAGCATATATACCGGTCTTGTTTTTGTATCCATTCAGGCAGTCTATGTCTTCGGGTGGGACCATTTAATCCATTTACTTTTAAGGTAATTATCAATATACATGTTCCTATTACCATTTTCTTAATTTTGAGGGGTTTATTATTGTAGGTCTTTTTCTTCTCTTGTGTCTCCTGCCTAGAGAAGTTCCTTTAACATTTGTTGTAAAGCTGGTTTGGTGGTGCTGAATTCTCTTAGCTTTTGCTTGCCTGTAAAGGTTTTAATTTCTCCATCAAATTTGAATGAGATCCTTGCTGGGTAGAGTAATCTTGGTTGTAGGTTTTATTCCTTCATCACTTTAAATATGTCCTGCCACTCCCTTCTGGCTTGTAGAGTTTCTGCTGAAAAATCAGCTGTTAACCTTATGGGGATTCCCTTATGTGTTATTTGTTGCTTTTCCTTTGCTGCTTTTAATATTTTTTCTTTGTATTTAGTTTTTGATAGTTTTATTAATATGTGTCTTGGCGTGTTTCTCCTTGGATTTATCCTGTATGGGACTCTCTGTGCTTCCTGGACTTGAATAACTATTTCCTTTCCCATATTAGGGAAGTTTTCAACTATAATCTCTTCAAATATTTTCTCAGTCCCTTTCTTTTTGTCTTCCTCTTCTGGGACCCCTATAATTTGCATGTTAGTGCATTTAATGTTGTCCCAGAAGTCTGTGAGACTATCCTCAATTCTTTTCATTCTTTTTTCTTTATTTTCCTCTGCAGTAGTATTTCCACTATTTTATATTCCAGGCTACTTATCCATTCTTCTGCCTCAGTTATTCTGCTATTGATCCCTTCTAGGGAATTTTTAATATCATTTATTGTGTTGTTTATCACTGTTTTTTTGCTCTTTGGTTCTTCTAGGTCCTTGTTAAACGTTTCTTGTATTTTCGCCATTAGTTCTTCTAGGTGTTTGTTAAACATTTCTTGTATTTTCTCCATTCTATTTCCGAGATTTTGGATCATGTTTACTGTCATTATTCTGAATTCTTTTTCAGGTAGACTGCCTATTTCCTCTTCATTTGTTAGGTCTAGTGGTTTTTTGCCTTGCTCCGTCATCTGCTGTGTGTTTCTTTGTCTTCTCATTTTGCTTAACTGTGTTTGGGGTCTCCTTTTTGCAGACTGCATGTTTGTAGTTCCCGTTGTGTTTGGTGTCTGTCCCCAGTGGCTAAGGTTGGTTCAGTGGGTTGTGTAGGCTTCCTGGTGGAGGGGACTAGTGCCTGTGTTCTGGTGGATGAGGCTGGATCTTGTCTTTCTGGTGGGCAGGTCCACATCTGGTGGTGTGTTTTGGGGTGTCTGTGGCCTTATTATGATTTTAAGCAGCCTCTGTTTTAATGGATGGGGTTTTGTTCCTGTCTTGCTAGTTGTTTGGCATAGGGTGTCCAGCACTATAGCATGCTGGTCATTGAGTGGAGCTGGGTCTTGGCATTGAGATGGAGATCTCTGGGAGATTTCGCTGTTTGATATTACGTGTACCTGGGAGGTCTCTTGTGGACCAGTGTCCTGAACTTGGCTCTCCCACTTCAGTGGCACAGCCCTGACGCCTGGCTGTAGCACCAAGAGCCTGTTGTCCACATGGCTCAGAATAAAAGGAGCAAGAAAAGCAAGCAAGAAAGAAGAAGATAAAATAAAATAGTTGTTAAAATAAAAAATAATTTTTAAGAAAAAAAAAATTTAAGTAGTTAAAAAAAAACAAAAACAACAAGACAGACAGAACCCTAGGAAAAATGGTAAAAGCAAAACTATACAGACAAAATCACACATGGAAGCATATACATACACACTCACAAAAAGAGAAAAAGGGGGAAAAAAATATATATATCAGTGTTCCCAAAGTCCACCTCCTCAATTTGGGATGATTTGTTGTCTATTCAGGTATTCCAGAGATGCAGGGTGCATCAAGTTGATTGTGGAGATTTACTCCGCTGTCCCTGAGGCTGCTGGGAGAGATTTCCCTTTCTCTTCTTTGTTCACACAGCTCCTGGGGTTCAACTTTGGATTTGGCCCTGCCTCTGCATGTAGGTCGCCTGAGGGCGTCTGTTCTTTGCTCAGACAAGACGGGTTAAAGTAGCATCTGATTCGAGGACTCTGGCTCGCTCAGGCCAGGGGGAGGGAGGGGTACGGATGCAGGGCAAGCCTGCAGTGGCAGAGGCTAGTGTGATGTTGCACCAGCCTGAGGCGCACCGTGTGTTCTCCTGGGGAAGTTGTCCCTGGATCATGGGACCCTGGCAGTGGTGGGCTGCACAGGCTCCCAGGAGGGGAGGTGTGGAGAGTGACCTGTGCTTGCACACAGACTTCTTGGTGACTGCAGCAGCAGCCTTAGCATCTCATGCCGGTCTCTGGGGTCCGCGCTCATAGCTGTGGCTCATGCCCAACTCTGGAGGTCCTTTAAGCAGCGCTCTTAATCCCCTCTCCTTGCGCACCAGGAAACAAAGAGACAAGAAAAAGTCTTTTGCCTCTTCGGCAGCTCCAGACTTTTTCCTGGACTCCCTCCTGGCTAGCTGTGGCGCACTACCCCCTTTAGGCTGTATTCACGCACCCAACCCCAGTCCTCTCCCTGGGATCCGACCGAGCCAGAGCCTCACCTCCCAGCCCCTGCCTGCCCCAGCGGGTGAGCAGACAAGCCTCTCGAGCTGGTGAGTGCAGGTCGGCACCGATCCTCTGTGTGGGAATCTCTGCGCTTTGCCCTCAGCACCCCTGTTGCTGCGCTTTCCTCCATGGCTCTGAAGCTCCTCCCCTCCACCCCCCACAGTCTCCGCCCACGAAGGGCCTTCCTAGTGTGTGGAAACCTTTCCTCCTTCACAGCTCCCTCCCACTGGTGCAGATCCCGTTCCTATTCTTTTGTCTCTGTTTTTTCTTTTTTCTTTTGCCCTACCCAGGTATGTGGGGAGTTTCTTGCCTTTTGGGAGGTCTGAGGTCTTCTGCCAGCGTTCAGTAGGTGTTCTGTAGGAGTTGTTCCACATGTAGATGTATTTCTGATGTATTTGTGGGGAGGAAGGTGATCTCTGCCTCTTACTCTTCCGCCATCTTGAAGCTCTCCCCATATGATCTGTTTTCTACTTCACTTATTCTCCTTTCAACTGTGTCTAATCTGCTATGAAACTTATTAACTATTATTATTATTTTTTAAATGTTAGCATTTCTCTTTGGCTTTTATTTATTATTTTCATTTTACTACAGAAAATCCTTAGTCTTATCTTTTATCTTCATGACTATGATATTTATTTAAAGTCTTTATGTGATAGCTCTATTATTTGGGTATTCTGTGCATCTGTTTCTATTGTTTGTTTATGTTTTTTTCTTTTACAGTCATATTGCTTTGTTTACTTGTGGGCCGGGCTATTTTCAATTGAATAATGGGTATTGTATCTAAAATTTTAAACTAATTTTGAAATGTAGTATAATGTTATCGTCTGCTAGAAATAATTTATATTTATTTCTGAAAAGAAAATTTAGCAACCTGCCTCTCAACTCCTCTTCTAGAATTGGCAGATACCCCTGGTGGAAATGTGGTCTCAAATACAAGACATGACACACTGGGTTTATTTCTTCTGCTACATAGTCTTCATTGACTGAGTACTCTTATGCCTTCAACTTTTTTTGGTCCAGAATTGCTAGTTATACTTAGTCAGAAGGTAGGTCTACTATTACCAGAAGTAGAAGTATGGATAATTAAGTTTAATACACTGGGAAGATTGCACTATATCCTCACAACACTCTCTTCTTATTGGTGAAGAAGGAACATGAGGAGACATTTGTGGATTATTCCTAGCTCCACTCTTAACCAAATAATTTACCAACAATTTTTTAAAATGGAGTAGTAATTTTGATTATTACATCTGATAGGATGTCTGCATAAATATGAGTTAGTATATCCCTCCATCCTCTTATGTAGTCTCTCTTGCTATATATGTGTTACTGAGAATACTATATTTTGAATCCCAACCATAATAAAAAAGTTTTTGATGATTTATTAATGATATTTCTGTCTTAAAGTAATATTTGTGAATAAAAATGTTCTCCATAGGCACTCTTAGTAACTAGAAGTAAAGGAGGGTGTTTCGGCTGAGATTCACGTAGGCAAATGAAGTTAGTTGTCATACTCTTCCTAGAGGTCCTCTGTCTACTCTGGGAAAATACCACTTAACAGTCAAGAAGATCTCAGAGAAGAGACTCTAACATTTCCCTGACTTACTAGGGCCCTGAATATAATTGGGGTTTAGGAATATATAGACATGGTTGAGGGATTGAGATGCTACCCACCAAAGCCATATTGCAAGGAGGGGCAACACAGTTCTTGAGAGAAAAGTCATATGAGTGTGCAAAGAATCATAATAGAGTGGGCCAGAATGAGCAGGATTTCAAGTGCAGTTCAAGGCTATGGTTGACCGTGCTCTGTTGCAGCATTCCCAGATTGCTGTCTCACTGGTAGGTATGATAAAGAGGACTCTGGTGGATAGACATTCATGTTTCTTTGCTGTGGGATTCTCCCTCTTCAAGGCTGAACATCTGAAGAAGGTGTTTTTTTATGACTGAGAACCAGGTAAAAACTGGAGATGTGGCAGCAAGATGGTGGAAAGTCCAAGGTGTGAGCACTGGAGAGTGAGGATACTTCACTCCCCCAAGGACATTAGTGGTTCTAGGTAGAATATAGACTCTGCAGAGAGAAGCACTGCACAAGACCTGAGATAAGCAGAGCAATGATTAGACAATGGAGTAGAAACACAGGGAGAATTTTAGTCAAAAGAGACGGACTGCAGAGCTGAAGTTCAGGGACTTGCATTCTGTGTGAGATGCTGTTCTTCTTACCTGTTGGAGACTGTTATGGAGTAAATGTTTGTATCCCTCCAAATTAATGTGTTGAAACCCTACCCCACAGTGTGATGAGGTTAGGAGGTGAGGACATTGGGAAGCAATCAGGATTAGATGAGGTCTCGAGTATGGAGCCCTCATGAATGGGATTAGTGCACTCAGAAGAGACATGAGAGGGCTTCCCTTGTGGCAAGTGGTTAAGAATACGCTTGCCAATGCAGGGGACACGGTTTTGAGCCCTGGTCCGGGAAGATCCCCCATGCCGCTGAGCAACTAAGCCCATGTGCCACAACTACTGAGCCTGTGCTCTAGAGCCCGCGTGCCACAACTAATGAAGTCTGCGTGCCCAGAGCCCGTGCTCCAGAGCAAGAGAAGCCGCCGCAATGAGAAGCCTGTGCACTGCAACGAAGAGTAGCCCCAGCTCGACACAACTAAAGAAAGACTGCGTGCAGCAATGAAGACACAGTGCAGCCAAAAAAACCCAAAAAGGAGCCATGAGAAAGCTTGCTTCCTATCTCTGCTGTCTGCCATGTGGGGATACAATGTGGAGTCAGAAATCTACAACCTGGAAGAATGCCGTCAGCAGAACCTGAACATACTTCCTCTGATCTCGGATTTCTAGTCTCCAGAATTGTAAGAAATAAGTTTCTGTTGTTTATAAGCCACCTAGTCTATGATATTCTATTATAGCAGCCCAAACTGACTAAGATAGGAACTCTTAGTGTGACATAAAAAATGAGGGGAAACAGAGGTTCTTTACTTAAAAGGGAAGAATCCTTAATACAGCCTTAAAGACTATTCAGGGCCTTTATTAGGATCGTTGAGTGCGCAGATGACGAGGGACATTTTGTTATACAGGTAAGTAGCCCTGAGGACCATCAGATCCAAGGGAGGACAAACCTAGGAAAATCAGAGCTTCTTGCAAACCAGGTACATGATGATTCAGAGTATCTCTGAACAGAGACCAAAGAAGCCTGAGCCCTTTGTAGAAGAGGAGGGTATTAAGATATTTATCCTCTTGACAAACACTTCAGCTTTAGTTCTGGCAAATGCATTGGATATAGACAATTCACTGCAAATTTTGATCTTTCTTCTAAAACTAACTTTAATTGCCACGAGTATTGTTTGTTAGAGGACGTAATGGCATTTAGAATTTTCTCAAAGATAAGTAAATATTTTTTACTACTTTCTTTATTTCTTTTATAAGTAAAATGTGTATTGGTGAATATTATTTTATAAACTGAGAAATTTAAACAGTCCTTTTGGTAAAAAATTGCACAGGTGTTTATATATTCATTCTGTTTTTCCAGTGGGTGTGAGGTCATAGCAAGTGACCAAACATCACTGGAATGGCTTATCTGCAGAGTCAAGGAACTGAGGTCCATTCTAGAAATAGTCCTCCTGGGATGTGGTAAAAGAACTATTTGGTTTTCTTGAGACCTATATGTGACCTTCTCAAATCCTGCTATCATTAACAGAGATGGAGAGAAAACATTCATGTAGGATACTACACAAGTTGAGTCAACTTGCATGTAAAATTAATGATTTCTCTTCTTTTACCTCAGAAAGAAACTACATTGTTACTGATAATGTAGAATGGTAAAAAATGTGGCTGAATATATAATGTCTCAACCCTAGAGATAGAGAAATCAGGCAGAGGAGGTAGAAATGAGGAGTTCACTAAGAACTAAGATGATGAGAGCTTCCTGAGGCCATGATACTCAAGGTACCAAGGACAGCAGGATGAGAAGACAACAGGAGAGGACTAAAGAAGGGTAGTGGTGTTTTATGGAACTCTGAATTTAGACATATCTGGGCCTAACCATGCTGCCGCTTCTTATTAGCTCTATTATCTTTGCAAAGCTTTTTTTTTTTTTTTTTTTGTGGTACGTGGGTCTTTCACTGTTGTGGCCTCTCCCGTTGCGGAGCACAGGCTCCGGACGCGCAGGCTCAGCGGCCATGGCTCACGGGCCCAGCCGCTCCACGGCATGTGGGATCTTCCCAGACCGGGGCACGAACCCGCGTCCCCTGCATCGGAAGGCGGACTCTCAACCACTGTGCCACCAGGGAAGCCCTGCAAAGCTTTTAAATTCAGTAAGCTTTAGTTCCTTCATTTTCAAAATTGGAGTAATATTAAGACTTTGTATTATATTAACTAATATTTGCAAAGTTTTTGGTTTAAAAAATTATTATTATTAGATAGAGACTTCCCTAAAATTTGATTTTCTAAGAGGGAAAGAGGAATGTCAATCATCCTTCCTTAAGTACTTCAGGATGAAGAGCATGGAAAAGGAATAAAATTGTATGAAGGGACTCACTTTGGATGATGAGAACGATACTTTGATATTTACTAGCTAATCTATGAGAAATAGTATATCAGAATATTTTGGTGGGATCTTGAGTTAGAGATAGAATCTGTGAATTTTACTTTTTGCAGATAATTAGTGTCTTGGGAGTAAGATTAGAGTGATATAGAAAAAGAACTGAAAGGCTGTTGCCAAGAAGCACCTAAGGGATATGAAAAATTATTCTACCTTTCCAACTCAGAAACAGAAGATGTAAGAAATGACCCCTGGCAGAGAGAGATGGTCCGAAAATGCATCATGAAAGGACAAAATTCCCCCCAAAAGCTAAAAGTAACATTCTTGAAGATTTTTTTTCTTGATGAAACTATATTTGTAAAGGTAGTAGTTTTCTATTTTGCACAAACTGAGCAAAAACAAAAATGTGTCTAACAACAAACACTTGCATCAGGATGCTAGGGCTTGGACCCTCAATGCAGAACAAGACGTAGCATCTGCTCTGAAGGAGCACATAGAATATAAGTCATTTTACACCCAACAGTGCATTGCCGTGGCGCTATATTTATTTGTCTGATGAAGTCATAAATGTAACCAGACTAGAAATGCCATTTTCATGCTTGGAAACGCAATCTAACTTCATACTAATTCAGAAGTTTATATGTTATCTGTTCTCTGATTTGGAAATTTTGTCAAAAAACAATGCTATTCTGATCTGATTATATATTAGGGGTAGGAGAACATCCATCTGTAACAGTTTTTATTATTTTCATCATATGACATGGAATAAAATGTCTGATAACAGAAGACACCATATAGGTATGTGGTCATTTTGCTGTAAAAGACCATCTGCTTACCTCTGTACAACATGGTTGAAGAAGCATAAAATGAAGACCCAAATCCCTTTATACTCTTGAAGACCAGATGCCTTATGACATGACTGATGGTAGGATGAAATCCACCCCAGTGCCTATCCAGCAGTTAGACATTAGGTAATAAGCAAAAGAACCAGCTGTCAGGAATCTGAAACACCATGGCATTTTAGAATTTCATCATTAAAATACAGCATGAAGCTGAAATTTTTAGATGAGTAATTTTATGAGCAACCTTAGAAAAATAACGACACTGGAGAACAGGCAAAATGTAGCTGAGTGGTGTATTACACTAGATATGGCCAGCTCTTTAAAAATGCTATATTCTTGAATTCTGGAATAAAATCAGCGCTTCTTTCCTTGGGGAATCATGAACGTAGTGTTAAACAGAAGTGGTAGACCAGGAACTCAAGGGTGAGCCACTGTAACCCTGAGTCTGGATAGGAAATGCTCTGTAAACCGGAACAATACATTCAACCTGCACTAAGAAAAGGAAAGTGTTCCAAAGCACTCCCTCCCAAGGCAGAAGCATTTTATAATACTTGACAGGACATTGTGTGCAATGAAAATTAATAACAATGATTCTTTTTCAGAGACGAACCTCTCACTTTTGCTGAAATATTTCAATCTGTTGTCCGATTAGAGAGAATATGAGGAATGAGACTCTCTCCTTCTCATTTTTGGCTAAAAGTCTTGGCTGGCCATTGGGACAATCTGTTACTGCTGGCTATTGCTCTGGGGGTGAGTTAATGCCAGCCATTCAGATGCTCACTAAAATCTATACTCGCATGGAATGGTGGTTTTCTGCTTCCAAGTGATCAGCTTGCTATCCTATGCAGCGTAAGCAAAAGACTCCCTTTCTTCCCCTTGGTCTTGCTGAAATTTGGGCCTGCAGCTCACATTCTCTGTGCTTCCTCAAGCTCGCTAGTTTACAGCCATCTGTCTTTGTACCATTAACCCACCTGATTAAACACCGTACCCTTGTTTTGTGTGTCTGCTCTGGTAAATTATGTGCATTCTGAGGCGTTCTCATGATATACTGGTCTAAAGACAGCTCCCTCAGAAACGATGTGGGTGGAGAATACCTGTGTGAGAACCTCAAACTGTGGCAGATTTTGACCCTCTGGGGAGCCCGCGGGGGATCTGATCAGGGCAATCTTTGTAATCAAAGAGTGAGACAATGGAAAAGTGCCCTCTTTACCAGCCAGTGGATAAGACTAGAATACAGGGAAGCGTAAGAGAAAATCCAGTGGAGACTGAAGAAATTTTGTAGGAATGGTGGAAAATGATAGCATAAAAGGGAATGGCAACATGCAAACAGTGAGCGCTGGGAATGAGGATCTTTGCTTTCCTTTTCTCTTACTTGTTCTGTCCATGCCATGTCATGGATTGTCTCCCTGTTCTGCTCATGCTGTTTGGACAGGATAGGGACAAACAGATAAAAACAGCCCGTGGTTCCCTGGAAGACCTTATCCAACTGGGGAAGAAGGGCTAGCACCCGTCAAAAGGAGAAAAGGCAGGACTCCGGGTGCAGAGCTAAAATAGATTTTTCTGTTGGCTCTCCAGAATTCTATGGCAAAATTATAAGCAATGCTGGGAGGTGAGACTACCTCAAGGTATTGCATGCTGTCTCAAGAAACAAAGAAAGCGACAGTGGTTGTATGTGAGGCAAGGAAGAGATGTAGCTTCTCTCCCATTTATTTATTCAACTCTTTAGCATAAGTTTATTATTTAATTATAATTAATTATAAATTTATAATTCTTTTATGCCATGAATTTTAATCCCATTTTACAATTATGTATTTTATTGCTCATTTAAAAAAAAATTGGCCATTACAAGCCCCTTCTTGCATCTAGGCTTATATTTTCCTCGCCCCAGC
Organism: Monodon monoceros; assembly: GCF_005190385.1. NCBI lineage: Eukaryota > Metazoa > Chordata > Mammalia > Artiodactyla > Monodontidae > Monodon > Monodon monoceros. Next base: position 29,372,284 of record NW_021703785.1, on the reverse strand, counting down.
CCTGGAAACTACCACTTCTGTAAGGGGTCCTGGTCTTCTTCATCGGAGGATGATGTTTAGAGACCAGACAATCTGGGAGCTAGGTATACTAATCGCTATTTGGGTATCATTGCTTCTAGGCCCTTTCAGTGGACAAAACTAGGAAATATATGTGTGTATACTCACTCACGTATACATGTGCAGCTTTATTTATTTCCAAAACTACCTGTATAAATATTAAAATTTATATGTGTATACTGATACCTCTCATTTCAATCTAACACAATAGGATCCTCTCCTTTTCTTATTTGTAATTTCCGCCCCAGAGAGTAAGAAACTTGGCTTCCATCATTGACAATATATTTAATTATTTGTTTAATCCTAGTATAAAAATAAGGCAATTTCAGAATGTCTAACTCATGCCTCTGCGAGAAACACATTTACTAACTAAATTACAGTATTTGTGTATAGGTCTTTTTGTCTTTAGGATCTAGGCTTACTTTGATAATATATTTTATTCCCACTCAAATTTAGATTTCAAGGTGACCTCCTCCAATATCAGCTCTAGTGAGAGAATTATCACTCTAATAGATTTTTGGTGGTACAGGTTATCACTGGAACACAGCCATGTGCAAACTGTCTGCAGACAACAAAAATGTTTGTAAGCTGAAAGAAAAAAAATCACCTAAGTTTGCTTGTTTCATAATTGGAAGTAGGCACTTTGGTATAACTTCATGATTTTTTCCTAGTATCAGCTCAAAAATCAACATTTCTATGAAGTTCTCAGAGCAACATATTAAGTTGGAAGGGGAGGCCCATACAATCACAGACATTTTAGATCTCAATTACAGAATTAATAAATCAAAATAACCCAAACATTCACTGCTACTACACTTTTGAACGGAACTCAGCTCTTTGGGAGAACTTCAAAATAGTGGATATTAACCTATATTATATATCTATATTATGTGATATCTTCCTCTAAGTTGTTTGTACCATTTGTAATTTCTAAGACTGATTTTTTTCCCCAAACTCATAGTAAGTGGCAAGTTTTTCAAGTCCAAAGAATACCCAGGAAATTCTTAAAATTCTGTCAGAAAATTAGAATGAGAACATAGTGACAGGGTCATGCACCAGTGTCCTGCACCAGCCTCCTGGGCTTCCTCCCTGCACAGCCTGGAAGCGACAGCCCTTCCCTCACACCTGACTGGGACTCTGGGGTGAGGAGGTGCTGCACGAAGGGAAATTTGAGGCACAGAGACGTTAACTGCCTGGTCTAAGACCATAGAACTACAGTGTGGCTGACAGGGTCTTGATGCTCCGGCCTAGTGTCAGGTCTGAGCCTCTGAGGTGGGAGAGCCGAGTTCAGGACATTGGACCAATAGAAACCTCCCAGCCCCATATAATATCAATCGGCAAGAGATCTCCCAGAGATCTCCATCTCAACACTAAGACCCAGCTCCACCCAAAGGCCAGCAAGCTCCAATGCGGGACACCCCATGCTAAACAACTAGCAAGACAGGAACACAACCCCACCCATTAGCAGAGAGGCTTCCTAAAATCATACTAAGTTCACAGACACCCCAAAACACACCACTGGATGCAGCCCTGCCCACCAGAAAGACAAGATTCAACCCAACCCACCAGAACACAGTCACCAGTCCCCTCCACCAGGAAGCCTACACAACCCACTGAAGCAACCTCACTCACTGGGGGAAGACACCAGAAGTAAGAGGGACTATGAACATGCAGCCTGCGAAAAGGAGACCCCAAACACAGTAAGTTAAACAAAATGAGAAGACAGAGAAATATGCAGCAGATGAAGGAGCAAGGTAAAAACCTACCAAACTAAACAAATGAAGAGGACATAGGCAGTCTACCTGAAAAAGAATTCAGAGTAATGGTAGTAAAGGTGATCCAAAATCTTGGAAATAGAATGGAGAAAATACAAGAAATGTTTAACAAGGACCTAGAAGAACTAAAGAGCAAGCAAACAATGATGAACAACACAATAAATAAAATTAAAAATTCTCTAGAAGGAATCAATAGCAGAATAACTGAAGCGGAAGAACAGATAAGTGACCTGGAAGATAAAATAGTAGAAATAACTACTGCAGAGGAGAATAAAGAAAAAAGAATGAAAATAATTGAGGACCATCTCAGAGACCTCTGGGACAACATGAAATGCACCAACATTCAAATTTCAAGGGTCCCAGAGGAAGAAGAGAAAGAAAGAGGGTCTGAGAAAATATTAGAAGAGATTATAGTTGAGAACTTCCCTAACATGGGAAAGGAAATAGTCAAGCCCAGGAAGTGCAAGGAGTCCCATACAGGATAAATCCAAGGAGAAACACTCCAAGACACTATTAATCAAACTATCAAAAATTAAATACAAAGAAAAAATATTAAAAGCAGTAAGGGAAAAGCAACGAATAACATACAAAGGAATCCCCATAAGGTTAACACTGATCTTTCAGCAGAAACTCTGCAAGCCAGAAGGGAGTAGCAGGACATATTTAAAGTGATGAAAGGGAAAAACCTACAACCAAGATTACTCTGCCAGCAAGGATCTCATTCAGATTCAATGGAGAAATTAAAATCTTTACAGACAAACAAAAGCTAAGAGAATACAGCACCACCAAACCAGCTTTACAACAAATGCTTAAGGGAATTCTCTAGGCAGGAAGCAGAAGAGAAGGAAAAGACCCACAAAAGCAACCCCAAAACAATTAAGAAAATGGTAATAGGAACAAACATATTGATAATTAACTTAAATGTAAATGGATTAAATTTTCTAATCAAAAGACATAGACTGGCTGAATGGATACTAGAACAAGACCCGTATATATGCTGTCTACAAGAGACCCACTTCAGACCTAGGGACACATACAGACTGAAAGTGAGGGGATGGAAAAAGATATTCCATGCAAATGAAAATCAAAAGAAAGGTGGAGTAGCAATTCTCATTTCAGACAAAATAGACTTTAAAGTAAAGACTATTACAAGAGACAAAGAAGGACACTACATAATGATCAAGAGATCAATCCAAGAAGAAGATATAACAATTGTAATCATTTATGCATCCAACATAGGAGCACCTCAATATAGAAAGAAAATGCTAACAGCCATAAAAGGGGAAATCGACAGTAACACAATCATAGTAGGGGACTTTAACATCCCACTTTCACCAATGGACAGATCATCCAAAATGAAAATAAATAAGGAAACACAAGCTTTAAATGATACATTAAACAAGATGGACTTAATTGATATTTATAGGAAATTCCATCCAAAAACAACAGAATACATTTTCTTCTCAAGTGCTCATGGAACATTCTCCAGGATAGACCATATCTTGGGTCACAAATCAAGCCCTGGTAACTTTAAGAAAATTGGAATCATATCAAGTATCTTTTCCGACAACAATGCTATGAGACTAGATATCAATCACAGGAAAAAAAGTGTAAAAAAATACAAAGAATGGAGGCTAAACATTAATTTACTAAATAACCACGAGATCACTGAAGAAATCAAAGAGGAAATCAAAAAATACCTAGAAACAAATGACAATGAAAACATGACAACTCAAAACCTATGGGATGCAGCACAAGCATTTCTAAGAGAGAAGTTTATAGCAATACAATCCTACCTCGAGAAACAAGAAAAATCTCAAATAAACAACCTAATCTTACACCTAAAGCAATTAGAGAAAGAACAAAAAAAACCCCAAAGTTAACAGATGGAAAGAAATAATAAAGATCAGATCAGAAATAAATGAAAACTAAATGAAGGAAACAGTAGCAAAGATCAGTAATACTAAAAGTTGGCTCTTTGAGAAGATAAAAAAATAGATAAACCATTAACCAGACTCATCAAGAAAAAAAGGGAGAAGACTCAAATCAACAGATTTAGAAATGAAATAGGAGAAGTAACAACTGACATTTCAGAAATACAGAGGATCATGAGGGATTACTACAAGCAACTATATTCCAGTAAAATGGACAACCTGGAACAAATGGACAAATTCTTGGATAAGCACAACCTTCTGAGACCAAACCAGGAAGAAATACAAAATATAAACAGACCAGTCACAAGCACTGAAATTGAATCTGTGATTAAAAATCTTCCAACAAACGAACGCCCAGGACCAGATGGCTTCACAGGTGAATTCTATCAAACGTTTAGAGAAGAGTTAACACCTATCCTTCTCAAACTCTTCCAAAATATAGCAGAGGGAGGAACACTCCCAAACTCATTCTACAAGGCCACCATCACCCTGATACCAAAACCAAAGATGTCACACAAAAAGAGAACTACAGGCCAATATCACTAATGAACATAGATGCAAAAATCCTCAACAAAATACTAGCAAACAGAATCCAACAGCACATTAAAAGGATCATACACTATGATCAAGTGGGGTTTATCCCAGCAAAGCAGGGATTCTTCAGTATATGCAAATCAATGTGATACACCATATTAACAAACTGAAGGATAAAATCCATATGATAATCTCAGTAGATGCAGAAAAAGCTTTTGACAAAATTCAACACCCATTTATGATAAAAACTCTCCAGAAAGTAGGCATAGAGGGAACCTACCTCAATATAATAAAGCCTATATTTGACAAACCCACAGCCAACATCATTCTCAATGGTGAAAAACTGAAAGCATTTCCTCTAAGATCAGGAACAAGACAAGGCTGCCCACTATCACTGCTGTCATTCAACATTGTTTTGGAAGTTTTAGCCACAGCAAGCAGAGAAGAAAAAGAAATAAAAGGAATCCAAATCGGAAAGGAAGAAGTAGAGCTGTCACTGTTTGCAGATGACATGATACTATACATAGAGAATCTGAAAGAAGCTACCAGAAAACTACTAGAGCTAATCAATGAATTTGGTAAAGTAGCAGGATACAGAATTAATGCACAGAAATCTCTTGCATTCCAATACAATAATGATGAAAATTCTGAAAGAGAAATTAAGGAACCCTCCCATTTACCATTGCAATGAAAAGAATAAAATACCTAGGAATAAACCTACCTAAGGAGACAAAAGACCTGTATGCATAAAACTATAAGACACTGATAAAAGAAATTAAAGATGATACAAACAGATGGAGAGATATACCATGTTCTTAGATTAGAAGAATCAACATTGTGAAAATGACTATACTACCCAAGCAATCTACAGATTCAATGCAATCCCTATCAAACTACCAATGGCATTTTTCAGAGAACTAGAGCAAACAGTTGCACAATTTGTATGGAAACACAAAAGACCCCGAATAGCCAAAGCAATCTTGAGAAAGAAAAATGGAGCTGGAGGAATCAGGCTCCCTGACTTCAGACTATACTACAAAGCTACAGTAATCAAGACAGTATGGTACTTGCACAAAAACAGAAATATAGATCAGTGGAACAGAATAGAAATCCCAGAGATAAACCCATGCACCTGTGGTCACCTTATCTTTGATAAAGGAGGCAAAAATCTACAATGGAGAAAAGATGCCCTTTCAATGTAAAAGAATGAAATTAGAACACTCCGTAACACCGTACAGAAAAATAAACTCAAAATGGATTAAAGACCTAAACGTAAAGCCATTCACTCTAAAACTCAGAGGAAAACATAAGCAGAACACTCTATGACATAAATCACAGCAAGATCCTTTTTGACCCGCTTCCTAGAGAAATGGAAATAAAAACAAACATAAACAAATGGGACCTAATGAAACTTAAAAGCTTTTGCACAGCAAAGGGAAGCATAAACAAGACGAAAAGACAAGCTTCAGAATGGGAGCAAATATTTGCAAACGAAGCAGCTGACAAAGGGTTAATCTCCAAAATATACAAGCAGCTCATGTAGCTCAATATCAAAAAAACAAACAATCCAAAAATGGGCAGAAGACCTAAATAGACATTTCTGCAAAGAAGATATATAGGTTGCCAACAAACACATGAATGGATGCTCAACGTCACTAATCATTAGAGAAATGCAAATCAAAAGTACAGTGAGGTGTCACCTCACACCGGTCAGGATAGTGTGTAGATCAAAAAAATCTACAAACAGTAAATGCTGGAGAGGATGTGGAGAAAAGGGAACCCTCTTACACTGTTGGTGGGAATGTAAATTGATATAGCCATTATGGAGAACAGTATGGAAGTTCCTCAAAAAACTAAAAATAGAACTACCATATAACCCAGCAGTCCCACTACTGGGCATATACCCTGAGAAAAACATAATTCAAAAAGAGACATGTACCACAATGTCCTTTGCAGGACTATTTGCAATAGCCAGGGCATGGAAGCAACTGAAGTGTCCATCGACAGATGGATGACTAAAGAAGATGTGGCACATATATACAATGGAATATTACTCAGCCATGAAAAGAAACAAAATTCAACTATTTGTAGTGAGTTGGATGGACCTAGAGTCTGTGAAGTAAGTGAGAAAGAGAAAAACAAATACCATATGCTAACACAAATATATGGAATCTAAAAAAAAAAAAAAGGTTCTGATGAACCTAGGGACAAGGACAGGAATAAAGACAGAGATGTAGAGAATGGACTTGAGGACATGGGGACGGGTAAGGGTAAGCTGGGACGAAGTGAGAGAGTAACATTGACATATATACACAGCCAAATGTAAAATAGATAGCTAGTGGGAAGCAGCTGCATAGCACAGGGAGAGAGTAAAGGAGATGCCAGAGGGAAGGGATATGGGGATATATGTGTACATATAGCCAGTTCACTTTGTTATACAGCAGAAACTAACACAACATTGTAAAGCAATTATACTCCAATAAAGATGTTAGAAAAAAAGAACATAGTGACATTTATACCTATTAACATAGCAAAAATTAAATAACAGCAATGAATAAAAGTAATTCATTCATTCAGTGCATATTAATTGAGTTCTTACTATATGGTAAGTGCTGAGAAAACAGTTGTAATTAAAACAAGGAATAGTCTCTGTCTTCGTGGAACTCATATTCCAGTAGGGGTAAGATGAGCAAGAGACAAAATAAGTATGTTGTGTACTATTGGGGATGGTAAATGTTATGGAGAAAAGAAAGAAGGGAGGATGGGTAGGAAGTGTTAGGACCCTAGGTGGGTTATACATTTAATTTGGATGGTCAGGGAAGGTATCATTGGAGAAGTGACAATTGGGAAAAACTTTGAAGGAGGGGATTGAAGAATCTTGGGGAACAACCAGCGTAGAGACTTCAAAACATGTCTCAATGAGCAGCATAGAGGTTAAAATGGCTGAAGTGGACTGTATTAGGGTAGTTTAAGGGATGAAGTGGAAAGGTAGGGAGTTGGGGGGTACAGGGGCAAACAGTGAGAAGCAAGCTGAGAGTGGAGTCTTGAAGCTAATGTGAGGGCTGTAGCTTTTATCCGCAAAGACAAACCATGGAAGGTTATTGGTCAGATACAAGATATGGTCAGTTCTTGTTATTGCCAACTAACCACAACCCTTCCACAAACTCAATTCCATGCATCCCGCTCTCTGACTACCACCTCTTATCTCTGGTCTTCTTCCTCTAGACACCCAACTTCAATGATTCTTTGATCTGACTAGGATCTCCAATCCGTTGATCTCAGCTCCTTTCTCTTCTCCCTTACCCCTTGGTGTCCTCTCCCTATTTTTTAGCCTGGTGAGATCCTATGGTCAATCACTATGATCACTCCATTGACCACACCCAAAAGTTCCTTGCCCTTCTTTCTTTTCTTTGTAGTTTGGCAGAATCATAATCCTGGTTAAATTGAGCTCCACACCTGAACTGGTGCAGCTAAATGTGGAGGAAAAAACACATCTTCATGGACTTTGAATTGGTGACCATGTGTCTGAAATGCACTCTTAATGTCTCCAGGCAACTACACCAAGTCTTATACTCCCACGAGTGATCATTTACGCTCCCAGTCTCTTAGACGATTTATCACTTTCTTGTCCTGCTTCAAACCTGCAACATATTTTCTCCATCTTCTTGCTTCCTGTCTTACTAAAATAATTAAGAAATCAGAAGACCCTCCACAAACTCCACCCATCTACCTACCATCAATACGTGCCTCAATATACTGTGCTTTCTTGCCTGCCAGCAGAGAGAAATATTACTGCTCCTATCTAAAGACTATTCTTGTACACTGGATGCCGTTTTTTATCACCAGTCAAGCACATCACTCTTTCTATCTCAAAGAATCCTTTCTTTCACTCCCTTCTGAAATACACTTGTTAATATGTGGTTGTTTCTTTCATTAAAAACAACAACAGCAACAAAAACATCTTCCTTCAATATCTCCTTCATCACCAATCCAGTCCTTTGCTCTGCTTTACAGCAAAATTCTACAAAACCATTGCCTTTGCTCATTGATTCTCTCTTAACATTTATCTCAGTCAGGGTCTCATCTTGACCACACCACTAAAATTGCTCTTGTCAAGGTCTTAAGGTCACCTTACTAAATCCCCCATTCAATTTTCACACTCATATTACTTGACCCGTCATCAGTATTTGTTGACATTTCATCTCTCCTTTCTTCACCAAACTCACCTGGTTTTCTTTTTGCCTTATTGGTGGCTCCTTCTCAGGCTCCTCTGCTGGTTCCCTCACTGTGCCCTGTGGCCTAATAATGGAGCTCTCTAAGGCTTAGTTAATGTTTCTCTGCTTTACTGACACTCATTTTCTCAGATCTTACCCCATCTCACAGTTCTAAATGCTCTGTATATGTCAACAACTCCCAAATTTATATCTCTAACAAAGACCTTTTTCTCACATCTCACTTTCAACAATTAGAATATTATTTTGACTTTATCTTGAAAATATATTCAGTACATTCAGAATCTGATCACTCATCATCACCTGTAGTACTATTACTCTCGTATGTAGCCACCATTCTCTCTCACTGAATTATTACAGTAGCCTCATAATTTGTCTTTCTGACTCTATTCCCCTATACATTTTGTTAGCGCAGTGGAGAGTAAACAAAATGAGAATAGATTCTAAGAGACACAAAGATAAAAGCAGAGAAACCTAAAAAGAGGCTAGATAGAAGTAGAGGTGGTGAGAAGGGGTCAGATTCTTGATGCATTCTGAAGATAAGTCCAATAGGATTTGCTGATGAGAGAAAGAGAGGAGTCAAGAATGCTCTTAAATTTTTGGCCTGAGCAATCGAAAGTGGTGAAGGAGGAGGGATCCTACATTGCTAATGACTCAAATTTCAGTCTTTTTGAGAGGCAACATGGTAACCTGTATCAAAAGCCTTTAAATAGTCATACTTTTTGAACCACTGGCTCTAATTTGATTTTTTTCCAATAAAAGGAAAAGTCTCTGTTTATAAATATCATTAATATAATATAATCAATAATTCATATGATCAACAGTATAATATAACATATAACAATATTGTTTACAACAATACAAGAAGAACATGGAAATATATACAGTATAACATTAAATGAAAACATGAAATGATTTTTTGACTATGATTAGGACAATGTAAAATGTTTATTGAAGTAGATAAGTCAGAATTAGAATTTGTAAAAATAAAGCCAATTAATTATGCAGGGCCAGTGAGAAAAGGAATTATTTATTTTTAAGTGAAAATATTCCTGAATGTTTTGAAAAGTTTTTATATTTATAAAAGGGAAACATGTTAGAAATATAATTAGGTGTCATCTCTTTATTTTAGACAATAGATCTATCCCTTTATAAAATTCTTCCTGCAAGGCATTTGTTTTTGTCAAGTGGTGAAATGCTTAACAATTTGTTTAAATTTACAAAGATTTTTAATGGATGTTTATGAAACTACCACAGACTTCTAACCTAAGAGATCTGTTTTATCCTAACAGCCTTATACTGGAATGCAGAATCAAGGGATTTGGCTTCAAGACTCAGATATGTCACTTATCCACTGTGTGATTTTGGTTGAGGTAGATCAGGTTTTTCATTTGCAAGATGGAGATACCAATCTCTTTTCTATCTACTTGATAGGGTAGTTGTGAAGATCAAATGAGATGACATATATGAAAATGCCTTAAAAACTGTAAATCTCCAAAATATACAAAAAACTCATGCAGCTCAATATCAAAAAACAATAACAAAACCAAAAACAACCCAATCAGAAATTGGGTGGAAAACCTAAATAGACATTTCTCCAAAGAAGACATACAGATGGCCAAAAAACACATGAAAAGATGCTCAACATCACTAATTATTAGAGAAATGCATATCAGTACTACAATGAGATATCACCTCACACCAGTCAGAATGGCCATCATCAAAAAATCTACAAACAATAAATGCTGGAGAGGGTGTGGAGAAAAGGGAACCCTCTTGATTTGTTGGTGGGAATGAAAATTGATACAGCCACTATGGAGAACAGTATGGAGGTTCTTTAGAAAACTAAAAATAAAACTACCATATGACCCAGCAATCCCACTCCTGGGCATATACCAGAGAAAACCATAATTCAAAAAGATATATGTACCCCAGTGTTCATTGCAGCACTACACATGGAAGCAACCTAAGTGTCCATCAACAGAGGAATGGATAAAGAAGATGTGGTGCATATATACAATGGAATAATACTCAGCCATAAAGAGGAATGAAATTGGGTCATTTGTAGAGACACGGATGAACCTAGAGACTGTCATACAGAGTGAAGTAAGTCAGAAAGAGAAAAACAAATATCGTAAAATATCACTGATATGTGGAATCTAGAAAAATGGTACAGATGAACTTATTTACAAAGCAGAAATAGAGACACAGACATAGAGAGCAAATGTATGGTTACCAAGGGGGAAAAGGGGTGTGGGATGAATTGGGAGATTGGGATTGACATATATACACTACTAGGTATAAAACAGATAACTAATGAGAACCTACTGTATAGCACATGGAACTCTACTCAGTGCTCTGTGGTCGCCTAAATGGGAAGGAAGTCCAAAAAAAAGGGATGTATGTATATGCATAGCTGATTTACTTTGCTGTGCAGTAGAAACTAATACAACACTGTAAAGCAGCTATACTCCAATAATATTAATAATACACAACTGTAAATCATTACAGAAATGTGATGGATTGTGGTAATTTATGTTGAGATGACTTCTGCTTCATTCTGAAGATTTTATCCTTAGGTCTCAATCATCACCTTCTGATCCCAAAAGTGATGCTTCCCTTTGAATGCAATTCAATTATCTTTAAAGAACTAAGCCATAATGGAGACATATCTTTTTCAAAATAAGAACAAAATTATAGGATGTTAATAAATCATATGATTGTCTCACAAAAATTTGTAAAAGAGAAAAAATAGGCATAATTCACTGTATGATCCTATATACATTTGAAGTGTACTTTTAACTTGAAAAAAAGCAGCAAAAGTTAAACAAAAGTTTAAAAACTTGAAATTAGGAATAGAATCTCAGATAGCAGAGAAGAGAATCTTCTTATTAAGTATCAACACTTCCCTGAAGAGGAAGATTCATGAAGAGAGTAATCCAGGTAGAACTGAAGAAAGAAGAAAATATTAGTTTTAAAATGTAAAAAGTTGAAATTATGGCTCTCCTAAGAGAAGCAGATTTATATGCAGCATGTGTCCAACAGTCACAAACAAAAGGCAAATGAAAGGGTTGATTGGTCTGCAACAAAACTTTTCATTCTCTCCAAAGCTGCATATATGTTATGGGTGACACAATTCATCAGGATAAAAATCAAATGCATTGTAAATCGAGAGAAGCCAATTATTATTTTTGAAAGGACAACAAAAACTTGCCCAAAGTTTATAGCCACCGCTGCAAAAGCTATACAATAAAAGCAATATGATTATATAGTAGTTTAGTGAAAAGCAAATCATCTGATGCCAGACTAAATGGACAGAAATAAACTGCAAGATTTATTATTTTGCTCATGAAAATGGGAATCAGTTTGGGCTGAGATCCAAGCTGAACTAAATATAAAAAAAGGGAGAAAGTCATGCTTTAAGAAGTTTTACCATTTGTAGCAACGTGGATGGACTTGGAGGGCATTATGCTAAGTGAAATAAGTCCGACAGAGAAAGACAAATAGTGTATGATATCACTTATATGTGGAATCTAAAAAATACAACAAACTAGCGCATATAACAAAAATGAAATAGACTCACAGATGTAGAGAACAAACTAGTGGTTACCAGTGGGGAGGGGGGAGGGGAAATATAGAGATGAGGGAGTGGGAGGTACAAACTACTGGATATATGCTAGGCTCAAGGATGTACTGTACAACATGGGGAATATAGTCAGTGTTTTGTAATAACTGTAAATGGAGTGTAACCTTTAAAATTGTATAAAAATAAAATAAAATAGAAAAAATAAGAAGTTTTCCTTCACTTCTAACTGCAGACCTTATTCCTTCTCAATTATGTGCATCCAGCTTTCTCACAAGGGCTTCTGAGTAGAAGTGGACCGAGTATGTCTGCCAAGAAAGTAGGTGACTTCATTGTTTTGAACCTCAGTTCTGTCACCTTATAAATGAGAAAGTAGAAGATATTTAAAGTCCTTTCCAACTCTTAAAAAAAGAAAACCTTCTTATTTCTCTTTCTGCTGTCCTCCAGCCTTACACACCAATTTCAGAAAGGCTGACTTCAAGTACTTTTGTTACAGATTGCTTAGTTGACTGTTCTCTAGGACTATTTGCATTTTGATATTTTAGTTTTCTTCTTTATTTTCTCTTGGGTTGGCTTCTCCATGCCCTTTATCCCATGTTTTCTTTTCCTTGGCCTAATCCCTCATTTTGTTGGAACATATTCTCCAAGAGGTCCTAATGAAAAAGAAATGCATGGGAGGTGAAAAATTGAGTTCCTGCATATCTGAAAATGACTTAATTTTGTTCTCAATCTTAACTGATTGACTGGTTTCAGAATTCTAGGTTGAAATGCATTTGTGCCTTAGAATTTTGAAAGCATTTCTCTATGGTCCTTTAAGGCCCACGCTGCTGTTGACACAGCAAGTGCTGTTCTGATTCTTGTATCTTTGTGTGCGAGCATTTTTCTCTCTAAAAGCTCTAAGATTTTTCTCTTTATTCCCAGAGTACAAAAAATGCACTGTGGGGTGTTTTAAAATATTTATTTATTTATTTTTATTGTGCCTGTTGAACTGGCTGTTCATTCTCTTTCTTTCTTTGTAATTTGTCTTTTATTGTGTTTGTTACAACTTTCTCCCCACTGTTCTCTCTGATCTCTCTTTCTGGAACACCTATCAATTAGATATTATAGACCTCTTGTACTGATTCTCTAATTTTCCTATATTTTGTCTCCCATTTTCCTTCTCTGTTTCTTTGTTTTACTTCTGGGATGTTTTCTTCAACTGTATTTCCAAATCATGCCATTGAATTCTTTATGTCTGTCACAGTATTCACACCCAGGAGCCCTATCTGTTCCCTGAAAGTTGTCTTTTGGACTACCTTGCACTCCTTTTTTTATGGATGCACTGTTTCTTTTTATCTTTCTGAAAACCTCAATTTAATTTTTTGTTTGCTGGATATTTTCTTTGACTTTTCCTTTTCTTTTGAGTCCCTTATAGTCTCCCCTTATCTGTGCAGATGCCTTCCAAGACCCCTAGTGGATGCTTGAAACCTCAGATAGTACCAAATGCTAAAAATACTATGTTTTTCCCTGTGCATATATACCTATGATTAAGTTTAATTTATAAATTAGGCATATTAAGAGATTAACAATAATAATAAAATAGAACAATTGCAATAATATACTGTAATAAAAGTTATGTGAATATGGTGTCTCTCTCTCTCTCTCTCTAAAAAATCTTATTGTTATGTTCTCACCCTTCTTCTTGTGATGTGGGGTGATAAAATGCCTAGGTAATGAGATGAAGTGAGGTGAATGAAGTAGACATTGTGATGTAGAGTTAGGCTATTATTGACTTTCTGACGACACATCAAAAGGAGGGTCATCTGCTTTGGGTGATCCTGGATCATCAAGCCATGATGATATTGATGGTTAGATGTCAAGAAATGTTGTGCTTGGGGATCCTGGGCAAACTGGAGCAGAACAGCATGAGATTGCCTCACGCTTCTCAGAATAGAGAGCAATTTAACCTTATGAACTGTTTATTTCTGGATTTTTCCATTTAATATTTTCAGGCAGCAGATGACCACTGGTAGCTGAACCTGGGGAAAGTGAAACTGCAGATAAGGGAGAACTACTGTGGTTTGTCTTGGTCCTTTTCATGCACATTGGAGCTTTGCCAAAAATGTCCAGTGAACCTTGGATATCCATTCATATTTAAGGTGGAGATCTTGAAAACCAATTGGAAGCTCTTTGTATATTGGTAGGACTTGTTGAGAGTTGTTTTCTGGCGGCTACCTCAAACCCAAATATTCCCCTGAGGAATCTACAACTATTCGTACATATGAGGACTCTCCCACAACCAGTTTCCTCAGGAAGAATCTCTTCAGCTTCTGGCTGACATGGGTCAAAGTACATGCAGGCAAGGTTGGTCATCACTTGGCCCTCAGAGCTGAGTCAGAGGAAGGAGGAGGGGGTGGCAGGAGGGGGTCTCATTGTTCAATTCCGTTTTAAGATTGGCATCCCACTCGAAATACTCCTGGTGTTTCTGTTTTCTGAATCCCTCCAGTGGACCCACAGTCTCTGCCTACTTAAGAGAGAGACATCTGGTCTGTGTGGGGCTCTAGAGGTCTAACTGCTCTTTGTAGATTTTCAGTACTCTCTTCTGTCATCAATCTCTTTATTATATTCACCTTCAGAAGTATCTCTGGTCTCCAATTCCTAAATCCATCTAATGTTCTATGGCACTAATTTTCTTGATAATTCAGCAACTTTGCTAAGTCATATATTTTCCAGTTTTCCAAATATCATTGACATCACTTCTGTCATTTATTTTGTTTTCTTTGTGTTCATGTTTATTTTCTCCCTTTCTGTCATTTTAATGTTCTGGCTTTTTCAACTTCTTCTGGAATCAGATTCTGGATTAATGCTATCTGCAGTCATAAATGGACCCCTAACACTTAGTGGCTTATTTCTTTTTTTTAATTTTAATTTTTTATTACTTTTCTCCATGATATCATTTGTGGCTTATTTCTTGTTCATGTAATAGTTCCTGGCTGGTGGGAGGCATTCTTCCATGATGTATTTCAGAAATCTTGGCTCCTTCCGTTGGTACTGCCATTTTCCAGAACCAGCCAGTAGAAAGGGAAAAGCACAAGGAGAAGGCTCATGGCTGAAGTCTGTGTAGATAGTAACACACATATTCCGTGTACTCTCTATTCGTGTGAACTAAAGACACGGGTCCCAACAAGATATATGCAAGTGCTCCTGGGAAATGTAGTCTATGGTTGTGCATTGGCATCCTTGCAATGACTCTATAATGTAGAAGAGGAAGAAAAATTCTCGTAGACAGCTGTCTATCTCTACCACATTTGTGGGGATGCAGTGAGAAATTATCTGCCCCACTGCCCTATTTTTCTACCATTTGACTTCAGCTTTAGTAACAAAAAATACTTATTTCAGAATACTTTCTGTCTTTGAAAGTCTTCGCGCTTTACTGACACCAAGGAAGATGTTTTTCTTTCTCTTTTCAATTATTTGGGTTGTCTCCAACTCAATAAGTAGAACAGTTATTTGGTATCTTATTGTATTAATTGTAAAAGAAGTAATTTGTTTTAATGCTGAAAAACTTACATAAGATGCTTTTCAGCTCGTGACACTTTCTCCTTTCTTTGGGATTTTTTTTTAATATTTATTTATTTGTCTGTGGCAGGTCTTAGTTGTGGCACGTGAGATCTTCTTTGTCATGTGCAGGATCTTTAGTTGTGGCATGTGGGCTCTTAGTTGTGGCACGCAGGATCTTTGTTGCGGCATATGGGATCTTTAGTTGCGGCGTGCAGGAGCTTTTTTAGTTGCGGCATGAGAACTGTCAGTTGCGGCATGCTGGCTCTTGGTTGTGGCATCCATGTGGGGTCTAGTTCCCTGATCAGGGATCAAACCTGGACCCCCTGCATTGGGAGTGCAGAGTCTTAACCAATAGA
Source organism: Monodon monoceros (assembly GCF_005190385.1). Lineage (NCBI taxonomy): Eukaryota > Metazoa > Chordata > Mammalia > Artiodactyla > Monodontidae > Monodon > Monodon monoceros. Next base: position 29,356,273 of record NW_021703785.1, on the reverse strand, counting down.
CCACCAGGGAGGTCCCGGGATTGGTTTCTATAATATATGACACTGGGATTGGTTTCTATAATATATGACACTGACCTTTGGTCAGGGCCACTGATACAAACTGGGCTACACATTCTCTTTAAAAAAATTGAAGTATGAAAACAGTGAGACTTAGTAACTATGACTCATTAGAGTTGAGTCACTTGAGTGGTAGTTTTCTAGCGATAAACATATTCTTGATATTTTGTGCTGAGATTCCTTCAAGCTACCTTTATTTCTTCCTCTCCTGAAACTTTTTGTTCAATTCCTTCTGCAACATCTTGAGAAATAGCAGAACTCTTCCAATAAATTCTCCCTTATACTTAATCTAGCTAGAGTCAGTCTCTGTTGTCTGTTGACTGCAACCAAAAGACCCTTAATTAGTACCCTGGGGAATGCAGATTTAATGGGATCTTCAATATCTGTCCAGTATCCATTGGCATTTTGAAGATTTTTTCCCATTAATTCTTATGTTAATGGCTTAGATTGACTGTGTTATATTGTGGGCTATATGTCTTTTCAGAAGTCTAAGAAGTGATTTCTTAGAACTAGATAAATGTCATTAACTACTGTGTTGAATAGGATGTAGTTCATTCATTTTTCTGCCTGTCTTTTTGTCAACAGCATAGTGGTCATAGGAAAATATGTAACTATTTTTCTGGGATAGTGGCATTGTGGAGAATCAATATCTTGCTCAAGGTCATATAATAGGTAAGAGATGGAGATGACATTTTAACCCTACCTGCAAGACTCCATAGCCAAAGTTCAAGACCTCTCTCTATATATAACCTTTTACATGCCATACATTTAAATAGATGCCGGGAGATTGAAGATAAAAAAACCCCACAACCCTCTGTTCTTTGTTTTTTTAAAACCCTATGGCCTACCAGTAATTAGATGATATCAATGGAATATAGCGGATGAAAAGAGAGCAGTATACTGGGGACTATGTGGGTATGGAAAAGAAACCTGCATCCCAGCTTGGGTGTTTAAGGAATGCTTTTGGTTGAGAGAACATCTGAGCAAAGACTTACTGAATTATTAAATGTTAGCAGGGCATGGAAAAGGTGAGAAGGATCTTCTAAGTAGCAGGAAAAGCATGAGCAAAGTTATAGAAGAATAAATCTGCAGCTGCTATGAACCACAAATGTTTGGTATTCAGAAAGCATAGGGTGCAGGCTAGGAAGATTATATTTGACAGGTTGGTAGTGACCGGTGCCTGGAGAATTCAGTGTAGCTAGCCTAACTTTTGGAATTGAAGAGGGAGCATATTGTAGTAATGACGAGCATGGGTTCTGGAGCCAGACTGCCTGAGTCTGAATTCCGGCTCTGTATGATCTCGGGCAAGTTCTTTAACATCCATGTACCTCAGTTTACTCGTCTGTAAAAAGGAGATGATACTATTTCTTTTATAAAGATTAAATAAGTTAATGCTTATAAGAATGATTAGAATAGTGCCTGGAAAATAGTAAGTGCTGTATAATATTATTTACTCTTTAATTTTGATAAAATTAATAGAGCTTCTATGGGTTGAGAGAAATACCTTGAATGATTCCAAGGTTTCTGAGTATCCTGATGAATGATGGTGCCATTTCCTAAAATGAAGAATGTAGGAAGAAAAGCAGTCTAAGTCAAGGAACATAATGGATTTTGGTTTTCAAATGTGATTTTGATACTTATGAGTCATTCAATTGGGCATATTCTATAAGCATTGAATTTTAGGAACCTGATGTTCAGAGGTAAGTTTAAAGATACAGGAGTCCTCATAGAGATATTGATGAAACAGTAATGGTGGTTAAGATGATCCAAGATAAATGTGTGCAGTGGGCTTCCCTGTTGGCACAGTGGTTGAGAATCTGCCTGCAGGGTACAATGGTTCCATCTCTGGTCCGGGAAGATTCCCACATGGTGCGGAGCAACTAAGCCCATGTGCCACAACTACTGAGCCTGTGCTCTAGAGCCTGCAAGCCACAACTACTGAGTCCATGTGCCACAACTACTGAAGCCCGCGTGCCTAGAGCCGGTGCTCCGCAACAAGAGAAGCCACCGCAATGAGTAGCCCCCTCTCACAGCAAGTAGAGAAAGCCCATGCGCAGCAATGAAGACCCAACGCAGCCAAAAATTAAAAAAAAAAAAAAGTGTACAGAAAGAAGAATAGTAGAATTAAAGATGGAGGTGGAGGGCAGGTAGAGCCTTGTGAAAAAGGTAGACATAAATCTAAGGATTTGGACTGAGAGTATAGTGTTTTTTCCTACTGCAGTTCAGGAACCTGTTCAGTGAATCAAACGTTGAAACTAAAATTCCCACAATGCCCAGTATGAGACAGATTTAGAAGAAAAGGATACTTTCCTACAATGTTGGAGACAGAGTTATTGATTAAACGTTTTATAGAGGCAGTTGGTCTAAACGTGAACATGACCATTGATCTGGAACTTTCACATCTAGAAATATATATTAAAAAATTTATCAGAGATGCACACAGATTCATATACAGTCATGTATCTGTAGTGGTTATATTACATGTGTGTACAAAGACTTTATTTTTTAGAGCGGTTTTAGGTTCACAGCAAAATTGAGTGAAAACTAACGAGAATTTCCATATACCCCCTGACCTCCATGTATGCAACCACCCCCTACCATCTATATCACACACCAAAGTAGTATGTGAACTAGCATTGACACATCATTCTCGCTCAAAGCCCATAGTTTACGTGAGAGTTCATGTTTGGTGTTGTACATTTTATGGGTTTTGACAAATGTATAATGACATGTCTTCACCATCAGTAGTATCACACAAGATAGTTTTACTATATTCAGTCATGGATATATTTGTGCTATTTTTAGTATAGGAAAAACTTGAAAACAACCTAAACATAGAATATTGGGTGATAGCTAACATAAATTAGGGCTCATCCAATGGATATAGTGTGCAGCCCTTGAAAAATATGCTTGATCGAATATCTGATAATATGAGAAAATCCTTTTAATACGTTATTAAATGAAAAAGAATAAGATTATGGAATTATATAAACATACTTATTTATAGTATATATATTACATTTGTGTGTATGGTATAATGTCACTTTTATATGTATATAAACACACATACATGCATACATAGAAACAGACTAAAAAACTGAACAGATATACATCAAGATGTAAAACACTATTACAATAAAACTGCTATAAATAATTTCAATCAAAAATTTTTTCATACTAAAAATTGAGATATGAATAACATATAACACTGTGTAGTTTAAGGTGTACGATGTGTTGATTTGATACATTTATATATTACAATATGACCATCATAGTATTAGCTAACACCTCTATCATGTCACATAATTATAATTTCTTTTTTGTACTGAGCATATTTACAATGTAGCCTCTTAGCAATTTTGCACTATATAATACTGTATTTTTAACTATAATTACAATGCTGTCTATTAGATCTCCAGAAGTTATTCACTTTCTAACTGTAAGTTTGTCCCATTCGACCAACACCTCTCCATTTCCCCAAACCCCTAGCCCCTGGTACCCACCATTCTATTCTCTGTTTCTATGAGTTCAGCTTTTTTAATAGTCCACATATAAGTGATATCATACAGTATGTCTTCATCTTCCTGACTAATCTCACTTAACATAATGCCTTCAACGTCTATCCATGTTGTTGCAAGTGGCAGGATTCCATATTCAGCTGTTGTGAATAATGCTGCAGTAAACATGGGGGTGCAGGTATCTTTTTGATATCTTGTTTTCATTTCATATATATATATATATATATATATATATATATATATATCCAAAAGTGGATCATACTGTAGTTCTATTTTTACTTTTTTGATGAACCTCTATATTATCTTCTATAGTTTTCAATTTACATTCTTACCAACAGTGTGAAGTCCCTTTTCTCCATATACTTACCAACACTTATCACTTGTCTTTTTGATGACAGCCATTCTAACAGATGTAATGTGATATCTCATTGTGGCTTTGATTTCCCTGATGACTAGTGATATTGAGCATATTTTCATGTACCTGTTGGCTATTTGCATGTCTTCTTTGGAAAAAGAATTTACTGTGCCCATTTTTTAGTTGAATTTTCTGTTGTTATTGACTTGAATGAGTTTTTTCTCTCTCTCTCTCTATATATATGATATTAACCACTTATCCAATAGATAGTTTGCAAATATTTTCACCCATTCTGTAGGTTGCCTTTTCAGTTTGTTGCTTGTTTCTTTTGCTGTTCATCTTATTAATTGCTTTCTGGCTGTTTTGTGGTTCCATTGTCCTCTTTTTCCTCTCTTGTTGTCTACCTTTGTGAAATGGTGGTTGTCTGTGGTGCTATCCTCTGATTCCCTTCTCTTTAACTTTTGTGAATTTACTGTAGGTTTTTGCTTTGTGGTTATCATGACGCTTACATAAAACATTTGACAGATATAACAGTCCATTTTAAGCTGATAGCAACTTAACGTTGATTGTGTTCTACTCTAATCTTTGACTCCTCTCTTTTATGTTTTTAATATCATGATTTACCTCTTTTTATATTGTGTATTCATTAAGAAATTACAGTAGCTATAGTTTTTTAACAAAATATTTTAACCTTTGTAATATAGTTAGTCAACACACTATCATATTCCAGATTTAGAGCTTTCTGAATCTGACGATATATTTACTCTTACCAGTGTGTTGCATATTTTTGTATGTTTTCATGTTACTAATTAGTGTCTGTTCATTTCAGTTTGAAGAATTCCTTTCAGCATTTCTTGTAAAGCAGTTCTAGTGGCAAAGAAGTCCCTCAGCTTTTATTTGTCATTTTGAAGGATAACTTTGCCGTATGGACTATTTTGGGCTGGCAATTTTTTTTCTTTCAACACTTCAAATATATCAACCCATTCTCTCTTCATCTGTAGGGTTTCTGCTGAGAAATCTGCTGATAGTGTAATGGGGGTTTCTTTGTAGGTTACAATATTTTTTTTCTGTTGCTGCTTTTAGGATTTTTTTTTTGACTTGATTTTTGAAAGTTTCATTATAATGTTTCTTGGAGGAGATTATTTTGAATTGAAATAATGAGTGATGTATTAGTTTAATGAACTTGGATGTCCAAGCCTCTCCCCAAATTTGAGAAGTTCTCAGTTGTTACTTCTTTAAATAAGCTCTCTGAAAAGAATCTGAATAAGAATATATACATGTATATATATATATATACATATATATATATAACTGAATCACTTTGCTGTACACTTAAAACTAACACAACATTGCAGATTAACTATACTTCAATTAAAAAGTAACTTGTATCAAAAAAAAATAGTCCACCTTAAAAAAAAGTTTTCTGTCTCCTTTTCCCTTTCTTCTTCTCCTGGAACTCCAATGATTCTAATATTGGTTCTTTTTTAAGAATTGAAGTATATTTTATTTACAACAGCATGTTAGTTTCAGGTGTACAAATAGCAACTCTATTTTTATACATTATAACCTATTTAAAGTCACTACAAAATAATGGCTATATTTTCCTATGCTGTACAACACATCCTTGTAGTCTATCCATTTTACACATGGTAGTTTGTACCTCTCAATCCCTTACCCCAGTCTTACATCTTCCCACCCCCTCTATTTCTATCTTGAGGTTTCTTTGAATTCTTTTTTGGGTAAATCACGGATATCTGTGTCTTGGGGTTTGGCTACTGGAAGATTATTATGACCTGTTGATGGCATATTTCCCTGACTCTTCATGTTCTTTGGAGTTTTGCATTGCTGTTTTCACATTTGAAGTAGCAGTCACCTCCTCCAATCTTTACGAGCTGCCTTCAGTTGAGAGATCTTTTTGTTGATCCTGCTTGTATTTTGGGGCCTTCTCTGATCTTGTATGGTTAGACTTGCTCCACTTCTTGCTCTGTCTTGTAGCAGAACATTTAAGTTTGTACGTCTTCTCATGGTCTTACAATGCATCAGGCTGGCTGTTGGTAACCTCTCTTTTGTTTTCCCCAAAGTGGTGTTCACATAAAGAGCTGGCTGTAGAGTTGGGGGAGGTGTGGGTTTGGCATTCAGGGTGCTGGGGATGTCAGTGGACCAGTTGGAGGGATCCTTGAGTGAGATTTTTCTAGCAGCTCATGGACAGGCCTCCTGCTGGAGTTTAGAACACGTCAGCAGGAATTGTGTCTCTTTAATGTTCTCTGATATTCTTATTTGCCTCTTTTCCTATCTCCTTCCTACCTCCTCCCGCTTCCCAGTTGTGAAGCTCTTGCTTTAATGCTCTGGGGGCTTCAGGAGAGAGATAGCTTTCTTTAGTAGCATCCTGCACAGCTGGGGAAACTGGGTGCTCACTCACCACTCTTGCTTTTCCCCCGTGGGAAGGACCCCCCAAACTCTTCTTTTTCTGAGCTGTGCCACCTTGTAGCGAGGGGGTGATGCAGGCACAGCTCCTCTCAACCACTCCAATGAATCCAAATTTGTATTTTTTAAAAACTCCAACAGAGTGCTAGAACTTTTCCTCTATAAACCTGGACTTCTACAAAGCCTCTGTCATCTTGTGGGTATCTGTCCAAGTCAGTGTTTTCCAGGTACTCCTGGACCACAGCGGAGAGAGGTTCCACAGCCTATAGTGGAGTCTGCCTGTCTATGACCCAATTCACAAGGGACAAGGCTCCTCTCAGGTCCCTGAATGTATGGTGTTGGTCCCACAGCTCCCACAGAGGCACTTTTGTTCATGGATAGATGCTGAATTTTAGATGTTAAAAGGGGGACAAAAATTAGGGACATCTTATACCACCATGATGCTGACATCACCTATCTCCATATTTTTGAATATTGCTTTAAGAAAGAATTTAAAGGTGGGATCATTGATTCAAAGGGAACAATGTAATTTCACCCTTGTGTTTATTTGGTAGTTTTTTTTTTTTTCCAATTAGACTCTTTGATGCTAAATCCAGGTCTTATTCATGAAAGAATAACTTGCATGGAGTATGTAGGAGGGCCATTCAATTTTCTTTATATGAGTTCTACTTCTCTATGGAAGGAACTGATAATTTATATCTCTGTTATCTAGAACAGTGCTTGGTCTATAGTAGATGCTCAAAATCTGTTGAATGAATGAGTAAACCTAGCTTAAGACTTTGAACAGGCTATGTTTACTGATGGGTGAGGGCACTGTGTGATCAGAAGCATGACCCTATACCCCTTCTTCTCTTTAACTTCATTGCTTCCAGGAGGTAGAGGTATACAGTGGACCCTCTGTATCCATGGGTTCTGCATCCATGGATTCAACCAACTGTGGATTGAAATATTTAAAAAAAAAATCCAGAAAGTTCCAAAAAGCATAACATGCATCTGCTGTCTGCCAGCAAGTATTTGCATAGCATTTACATTATAAGTAATCTGGAGATGATTTAAAGTATTGGGGTGAATGTGTTTGGGTTATTTGCAAATACTATGTCATTTTATATAAGGGACTTGAGCGTCCGCAGATTCTGGTGTCCACGTGGGGTCCTAGAACCAATCTCCCGTGAATACTGAGGGATGACTCTATATAATGATCCAGGCAAAACTTTTGGGGATAGACTAGTTGTTTAAATGTTCTCTTTCTTGATGCTTGTTTGAGTTAGCAGCTCATCATCCCGAGTTTATTTATCATGGGGATGGCTAAAGAATTTGAATTTTGACTTAAGACAAGGTAAAGTTCCTGCTGGCCTGAGGTGTGGACATCTTCTACCAATTAGTTCAGTATTAGGACATTAAGATATGACTCAGATGACAAAACGGTGTTTTCTTCACATTGGTCACTGTGTGTATGTGTGTGTGTGTGTTTCCACATGTCTCAGTAACTATGAGAAGGGAGAGTAAGGATTTTCTGGAGCTAAGGTCGAGGCATTCTAGGGCATTGGTTACAATACCATAAATCTCATCTTATTTCCAACAGTAATCATGCAAAACACTTCTGGCTTTAATATATTTGAATCCTGACAAGTTTAGGATAAGAATAAATTAGACATGATTGTTAATCACTTTGGAGGCTTATGTAGGGTATATGCAGACCTAAGCAAAAAATTATTTTAGAACCAGTTTTGTCTTAACATATTTTGGAGAATATCCAAGTTTGACTGAAAAACAAAATGCTGAACTAAATTTGTGCTGAAATTGAACAGTTTGTATGTCAATTATCATCAAAATAACGCTCAGCCTTTTTTTCTTTTTAATTCTTCCATTGGTGGCTTAAAACTTCACTTTGTGCATCTCCTCCAACATATTGCTTTGAGTTTGGGCTAGTGAACCCTGGGTGGCTTTTTCTTTTCACAAGATTTCAAGCACTATGGAGCCTGCCTTGAACACAGTTGCATCTCTTTTTTTCATCAACAGTATAAGAGAGCTGTGCTCTTAGAAGAACTGACACCTTTTTGCATTCTATCTCAGTTTATAGCAAGAGCAGATAAAAGATAAAACCAGACAGAGCGTCAGGAGATTGGTCTGTTTCAGCTTGCACAATTTTCTCTTCTATTCTCCAGTTCAGCTGCACCACCCAGTTTAGTAGGGGCAAGATTGAAGCACATCAAGCAAGGATAGAAGGACTTTAAAAGCAGGTCTGAAGGAGCTCAGAACTTAGCATGAGGAGACTAAGAGATTGGAGAGGAATGTGTCGAAGGAAATTGTACTTCCTTTTCTCTCATTTTTCTTTGTGAGCTTGGGGAAGAGGAGTGGCGTGGAAAATGAGAAAAACTAGGGAGATAATGTTTAGTTTTGATGATTAAATTTAAAAATTTTGAAAATGTCACACTGAAAAGAAAATTCTGATCTAATTTTCTCTACTTTGATATAGGAATTCTCTTGCTTCCATTTTTACAATAATAATATTTCAGATATATTTTTGACCATTTTCCTGGTGAGGTATTGAGGGTTTTGTTCTTACCGATAATCACGGTAAAGATAGATAGATTACACATTTTTGCTCTCAGATGCTATTTTGTTATTATAACAAATTCTGAAAACTGGGAGGGTTACCAAAGAAGGAACATAGGAATAGTAATAGTTCTCACATCTTAGAGTCCCTGATGCACAAGAGTTTTGACATAAACATGTGGATGATGTTTCAGTAGATGTGCATTTAGAAGATTGTATGGAACAAACCTATTTTATCATATAAGCTAAGTGGCATTTCCAAAGCTATTTAATCCGTTTTGAAAATAGACACATCTCATTTTACTCAATAGTGAAACACCAAGAATAGCATATTGTGTGTGTGTACATGTGTGTGTGAGATTATTCTGTATTTTATAAATGGAGGTATATGGTTTTCTGAATTTTATCTTTAAGGGCTAAAAATCTAAATTTACTAAAAAAATTAGTGCAATTAATCAGGCTCTGAGAAGAAGTTTTATAGAATCTTCTTTCTCTCACTTAGCCCAACAAACTTTGGTGAAACATACCATCTGCAAGGTGCTGTGGGCAGAAGTAAGACACAGTCTGACTCTCAATGTGTTTACTCTCAAGTTAGGATAACTGACAGATTTGTATATAACTAACTTTTTATTTCATTCATTGCTTTTAGAAGGCCTAAATAGCATATTTCTATCTACTGTATATATTGCCCAGGACATAGTTTGGTAAGTAAGATATTTCTTTTCGATTAAATAATTTGGATTGACTTGTTCAGTAGTTTGGAATTTCAGCTGCTAAGTATAGTGTTATATTTAATGCCCCTCCACCCAAATAAAAGCAGTCTAAAATAAGTTGCATCAAACTTTTGGATCAACTGTTTTGCCTGAGTGAAAAAATATATATTTGGCTACTCCCTTCAGTTAAAGTGACCTATCAACCTGGGACTTATGCATTAAATAAGTATTTCTGAGCATCTATTAACTGTATAATAAGGCTAGACACTGAGGATAAAGTTAGAAATGGCATCAAAAGAACAATGGAAAAGTATTTCATCACTGAAAGTTGCTTAAAATTCATATTAAACTTGTTGGGTATCAATGAGATTCTAATAATAAATGATTGTCTAAAATATTTATGTAGTTTTGTGAATTAGTCCTTTCAGGGAGGTCTAGTCTGTGAATAGCCATTGCTCATGTTTGTAAATCGAGGGGTTCTGTGGGTATCTCCAGTCGTATGTATCTTTATCACTGTCCTAACAAGGCCCATTGTCCACTATTAAAGCCACATTACTTTGAGTTATTGGTTTAATTTCATGGATGTTAGGAGGAAGGTGAGATGGTTGAATCAGAAAACCAGAGAGTGTTTTTTAGGTTACTAAGTTAAATCTAATATTCCAAAGAAAATATTGCAGAGTATCTCATTTCACTTATTATAGGGATTTCATATACTATACTTATGAGTCCAATAATTTTCAAATTGAAAAATCTGCAAAAAGCCCTCTCCTATCTTTGGTAGTTCTGATACAGTTTATAAACTTATAATCTAAATTTTTAATGAAAAAAACTTCCTGATTAAATAAATAATAATCAAAAAGCTCAATAAGATGTTAACAGAATGAAAACTATTTCTTAAAAACATTATGCCACTGCTAAATTTCTTTTGCAATAATATGCTATTTTGAGATGACATTACTCATATGCATTGAATATGCCATTGAATTTGTAACAGTAGGATTGTTTTTACATCATTTCCATTTGTTTCTACAAACTCTTTTGCTACATAACTTCCAGTTCATCTTAAAGCAAAAAGTTCTATGTATTAAAAACAATGGAAGGTCATGCATATTTCAGTAGCCGTATAATTATATTACATATTCTGCCTTTGGTTGTTTGCATTTTAAGAAAACCCATCAATTACTCTGAATTGTGTCAGCCAAATTGAAAAGTCTAAAGGTATTAAAACTGAAAGAGGCAGAAACTCCCTGTTTATATTCAAGTTTCAGCTCTCAAATTAATATATTGTGGCTATTTTTCTTAAAAGAAAAATAAATCTGGACCTGTAAACATGAGACCACCTCAGATAAGTAATCCTGCTGTTGGTTGACTAATGTGCATTTTATTAGCTCTGTAAATGTGAATTTACATAATAGATGCTAATGGTTTTGAGGAAGTTGTTGAGGCCCAGCAGGTCAATGATCCATGATGTCTAAATTCCTTAAACACATATTTGCATAATTTACCTTTCAAATATTTCATAAATGCATATTTATGGGATAGACTAGGGTTTAGTATTTTATTTTCAATTTATGCTTCATAGTATAGAAACCACATTAGTTTATTGGTTCTTGCCCACAAGCTCTAGGGACATTTGTGACTAGTAAAATTTTCATCAGTCAGAAACTAGCAAACTGGAAAGCTTCAAATATTTAGATTCTCTCACTTAGGTGCATGTTGTACATAATAATTTTATGAGGTGAGTCAGTAAAAATTTATTTCATGCCTACATACCTGTGATGTACACTGTGTTGGAAATTGTAGTTACAAAATGAATAAGGCATTGATTCGTCCATTGTTGAGCTCTCGTTTAGTTGGTAAGTTGGATAGGTGAACTGATAACTGTAATATAGTTTTATTTTTCTAAAATTTATCTTAGGAGAAAGGGACATGTATAGAGTAAACATTGATATGTTACGACAAGGTCTTTATTTAAAAGTTGGGTCCTAAGATATGTTCTAGCATCACAAAAACTGCCCTTCCCTGGGCACTGCTTGCATCTCCATCTCCATCTCCACTGTGAAAATTACCAGCCAGAATGATGAGCTGAACTCACAGTAAAAGCCTAATGCACTGTGTTCTCTCTCATTGGTTGTTGTAACCATGGCTCTCCTCATTTTTTTCATGTTGTTAAAAATCTGTCATCATTTTCTCATAAGTTCAGAGTTTAAAAGCATTGCTTAATTGCTGGTGGTGTTGATTCAGATCACTTCCTTCAATTCCGTTCAGCAGAGCGTAGTCTGGTTCTGATCAGTTCAGTTTAAGTCAAGTCCCCTAATGGTCTAGGGTGAGCAGTGTTGGCCTTCAGCTCTGTCATTTTTTCCTGTCATGATTACAGTGGAAAAGCAGGTAAAACTAGCATGCAGGTCTGCAAATGTATTGTCTTCAGGATCTATGTATGTTTAATTTAGGCAACCACTGACCATGACCTTCTTTACAATGTTCAGTTTTTGTGGAAATTTTTCATTAAGACAGTATTCTAGAAATTCTTTTTATAATCCTCTCTCTTAAAATTATATGTCTATATCTATATAAGCCCTTAAATATATTCAAATATAAACATTCACATATATGCATATATATACATATATATCTCAGTCTCTGGGCAGAGCACATTATGGTCAACATAATTAAAAAATATATATATATATATTTAAATTTTATTTATTTAATTTATTTATTTTTGGCTGTGATGGGTCTTCGTTGCTGCGCGCGGGCTTTCTCTAGTTGTGGCAAGTGGGGGCTACTCTTCGTTGTGGTGTGCGGGCTTCTCATTGCGGTGGCTTCTCTTGTTGTGGAGCAGGGGGTCTAGGCATGCGGACTTCAGTAGTTGTGGCACGCGGGCTTGGTAGTTGTGGCTCACAGGCTCTAGAGCGCAGGCTCAGGAGTTGTGGTGCACGGACTTAGTTGCTCTTCGGGATGTGGGATCTTCCCAGACCAGGGCTCGAACCCATGTCCCCTGTATTAGCTGGCGGATTCTTAACCACTGTGCCACGAGGGAAGCCCCTAAAAATATGTTTTATTCACTGGTTTATTCATAATCTTTCAACTCTACAAACCCCCATATGCTGAGTTTCTTTGTTCCCCACACCCTCCCTACTTCCACCTTCATTTTCAAATTCCAATTCTTTAAGCAGTGGAAACTTCTAGTGTCTTAATGTGGTTATTGATAAGTTCTTGTTAAACAAATGCTACTGTAATGATTTTTATTTCAAACTGTGTTACATATGTACAGTTCAATTTACCTCAACAAATGTTGTTCTGTCGTTTTCTCTTTAGAAAACAAAGTGCCATATATATTGGGTTTTTAAACTGAAGTTAAATCATTGAGCCTTGGTTTCCTCATCTGTGAAAATGCTGTGAAGAAAGACACACTAGGAAGATGTAGGAAATGTCAATTGCATCTCCATTGCAGAATTTAACATTCTGTGCCTGCAGATTTTTGACTTATAAGTGACATTGAAAATTTTAGGATTGGGAAGACTCTTAGGAAGAATAAGGCATTGGTTTGAAGGGGTCATCAGAAGTTTAAAATCATAAATCCATGTTCCTCTCTTGGTTTCTGGCAACTTGGATGGGGGGAGGGTGTATTAGGATATGATTGCTGTCAGCAAAATGAATAGAGGAGATTTCAGAATGTGAGCGAGAGTACAGGGTATGATTCCCAGTTCCTTGACTAGCCAAGGCCAGGTTAGGTTCCTGACATCTGCTTCCTTCATTTTCCTGACTGTCCAGAATTATGAAAAGCAATGTCTGTTCTATGACAGGATCCATACAAACCTGCTGGCTGAGATTTTCTTCCTTATTGCATTCTGCAATGTTTACTCTTTATTTTTTCCTTATCACTTTCACATTCTAAACTACAGATGATGAGACATTGGCAGGTGACTGCAGTGACAATTTTCAATCTTCTTCTGCCACCCTTTAAGCTGTTATTTCAAGATTATTTTATTCTCCTGCCATTTACCTTCTCATCTGAATTTCAATTTGTTTCCATGTTTTAGTGCACCTTTTTTGGAGGAGAGCATTTATGAGAGATCTTTCCAGATACACAGTATATGAAATTTCTTTCGAATTGAAAAACTTTTAGGTTGTTTTGGGCACTCCCCACCCCTTCCTGAGCAAACCATCTGTGGCCAGGAAAGCAGACAAGAGCACATTTTATTGTAATTATTCTTTTGTAATTATTAACAAGGGTGAATTCCTTGTTAATCTCTGTTATGGTAGGGTTTGTGTCCCTTGTTTACTTGTGTATCCCATAGAACCTATTAAAGTGCTTGGCATATATGCATTTAACAAATACTTGTTGCGTCCTGGAGGAGAGGGGATGACATTTGAAAAAATGAGCAGAATTCCACTAGAAAGATAATGCGCCAAGTATAGATCCTACAAATACAGGCAAGAATGAATGGTTATGGTCCATTGAGGAAATGAGCTTTGTTTAGAATAAACTGAATGGAGAGTCGTGGGGGAAGACAAGGATGAACACGTTCCTCTGGGTCAGAATATGAAGGGCTGGGTCTGCCACGCTAAAGCAATTGTACTCTATCCTTTAGGCCAGGACTTACAAACTTGAATTCCTATAGATAATATTAAAGAGTGAAGAGCACAAAGTAAAGTATTTCATGTCCTTCTTAATTATTCTCTAAGAATGAACAGTCTGAGCACCATAATGAACAGATCTGATCGGGAGGACAAAAGAGAGTGGTAGGAAGTATGACAACACAGAATGCACCCACTCTGTTTAAAGACAGTGGTGTTACTCAGCTTCTGCGTATTGATTCCATGTGGAAATTTGGGCACAGTGTTGTCAGATATTATGCTTTTTTTTCAAGAGATTCCACAAATCTAAACTTTGATATGAAGTGACCTGATTTGTAAACTTTGACAACCATTTCAATTTTTTAAAGAATATATATGTGTGTGTATGTATATATACATACACACACACCAGTGCTGTGAAGACCAAATAAAGTATATCTGCAAACTAAATATAGCTTGAGGGACACAAGTTTGTGACCTCTTTTAAGCAATGGGAAGAAAAATGTCTACAAAAAACTCACTACTATTCTGTCAGGTTTGAGGCCTGGTCACTGATCATAGGATCAGAATGCAATAAAATGCAGTTGATTATTAAATTGCAGTATAACATGAATGCTGTGGTACCTCTGATCATTCAGAAGGCACTTTAGGGTCTGGTGAAACTCCAGAGTTATAATACTGATAATAAATTTTTGTGCTATAGAACAAAAGTGCAATTGGTCTTATTATAAAATGCCAATTAGTAGAATATGATACATCAACTTTTTATTCATGAACTCAAAAGAATAATTAAGCATCTACTAAGTGCCAGGCAGTGTTCAAAGCACAGGGGATAGAGTACTGACAAATATAGTAAAAATCCCCACCCTCAGGAAGCTTTCATTCAGTAGCGCTTTTTAAAGTTGAAGGAGTCATCAAATCTATATACAATATCCCATGATCGTATGCTTTAAAAATAGCAGTGGTTACTTCAAGTTCTGTTTTGAAAAATAATTACATTCTGTTGGCCTTTCATTAGTTTTCTCTAATGGTGTCCTTGGCCCCAGTGCTCATTTCATTAGCTGGTGTTAATTAGAATTCTGGAAATGCACTTAAAAGCCATAACTTTAATTTTACAAATGAAATTATTGGCTGTATGTTCAAATATTAGATACTACGCATAATTTATGAATGGCCTCTGTAAGGTGGCCTATAGCTACATGTGACTGTGGGAATTTTTGACTTTATTTAGGAAACCATAAATGCCAAATTAACTTATAAAATCCTCAAATTAAAAGATAATTAAGTTTTTGCATAAACTTTTTTCTTTAATAGGGCTAAAATGGATTGGAAACAAAGGAGATTATATGAATAATTGCAACTGGGGGCATAACAGGACAAAATAGTGAACATGGAGTGGTAATAATGGATACATTTCCTCTCTGTTTATGGAAACTTCTTTCAGATTTAAAGATATTTCTTTCAGGTCAAAGGGAGAAATTCTGTAAAAGTACTTCAGTATCCTTACATGGAACTTTCAGTCTTCAGGGGAGAAAAATGAATAAAGAGTAATACTCATAGGTCTATAGGATATATCAATTATCAAGACAGGCCGCAGACATGAGACACTCCTGTGAATAGGTAAAGTGAATTTAGAACCAGTTTGGATAGCTTGGGACCCAAAGTTGTATAAATAGGTAAAAATCTTGATCAGGTTTTCTACAGCATCACTTCTAGAACTGGGCCTGGCAGAGGGACACAAGAGCCAAGGGAAGTGCGGAGCTAGAGTGCGGAGGTCTGGAGCTACAGTGTGGAGGCAATAAATAAGGAGGAGCAAGACAGAAAGGTCAGAGGCTTGACGTGGAAAAGTAATAGATGAATATGCTTTACAAAATGTCACATTGTAATAAGACACACGAAGCCCTTGCCTCAACTCTTCCAAATCCTAGTCTTGCTTCCAAGAAGCAAGCACAATATATGTTTGAACTAGTAGCCAGTTTTTAAATTATACCTGAGTCAGTTTTATGTTGAGCCAATTGGTTTCCTGTGATATTCTATTTTCTTTTCCTTTCTTTCTTAGAGTTAATTTTAATATTTGAATTTTTCATTGGGATATGTTTCAGTGTGTTCTCTATTATTAATATGTTTTCTAAATGTTCAACAAAGCCGATATAGTTAAACATAATGATCAGTTGCATTTCTTTCTTGAAAGGCTCCCTTCTGGAGCCAGCTATCTTCTTGTCTCAAAGGAACCTACCTCAACATAGTAAAGGCCATATATGACAAACCCACAGCAAACATTATTCTCAAAGGTGATAAACAGAAAGCATTTCCTCTAAGATCAGGAACAAGACAAGGGTGTCCACTCTAGCCACTATTATTCAACATAGTTTTGGAAGTTCTAGCTATGGCAATCAGAGAAGAAAAAGAAACAAAAGGAATCCAAATTGGAAAAGAAGAAGTAAAACTGTCACTGTTTGCAGATGACATGATACTATACATAGAAAATCTTTAAGATGCCACCAGAAAACTACTAGAGCTAATCAATGAATTTGGTAAAGTTGCAGGATACAAAATTAATACGAAGAAATCCCTTGCATTCCTATACACTAACAATGAAAGATCAGAAAGAGAAGTTAAGGAAACAATCCCATTTACCATTGCAACAAAAAGAATAAAATACCTAGGGATAAACCTACCAAAGGAGGCAAAAGACCTGTATTCAGAAAACTATAAGATACTGATAAAAATCAAAGAAAACACAAACAGATGGAGAGATATACCATGTTCTTGGATTGGAAGAATAAATATTGTGAAAATAACTATACTACCCAAAGCAATCTACAGATTCAATGCAATCCCTATCAAATTACCAATAGCATTTTTCACAGTACTAGAACAAAAAATTTTACAATTTGTGTGGAAACAAAAAGGACCCCGAATAGCCAAAGCAATCTTAAGAAAGAAAAATGGAGCAGGAGGAATCAGGTTCCCTGACTTCAGACTATACTACAAAGCTACAGTAATGAAGACAGTATGGTACTGGCACAAAAACAGAAATATAGATCAATGGAACAGGATAGAAAGCCCAGAGATAAACCCATGCACATATGGTCACCTAATCTATGACAAAGGAGGCAAGAATATACAGTGGAGAAAAGACAGTCTCTTCAATAAGTGGTGCTGGGAAAACTGGACAGCTACATGTAAAAGAATGAAATTAGAACACTCCCTAACAGCATACACAAAAATAAACTCAAAATGGATTAAAGACCCAAATATAAGGCCAGACACTATAAAAATCTTTGAGGAAAACATAGACAGAACACTCTTTGACATAAACCACAGCAAGATCTTTTTTGACCCACCTCCTAGAGTAATGAAAATAAAAACAAAAATAAACAAATTGGACCTAATGAAATTTGCACAGCAAAGGAAACCATAAACAAGGCAAAAAGACAACCTTCAGAATGGGAGAAAATATTTGCAAATGAAACAACTGACAAAGGATTAATCTCCAAAATTTACAAATAGCTTTTGCAGCTCAATATCAACAAAACAAATAACCCAATCAAGAAATGGGAAGAAGACCTAAATAGACATTTCTCCAAATAAGACATACAGATGGCCAACAAACACATGAAAAGATTCTCAACATCACTAATTATTGGAGAAATGCATATCAGTACTACAATGAGGTATCATCTCCCACCAGTCAGAATGGCCATCATCAAAAAATCTACAACAAATGCTGGAGAGGGTATGGAGAAAAGGGAACCCTCTTGCACTGTTGGTGGGTATGTAAATTGATACAGCCACTATGGAGAACACTATGGAAGTTCCTTAAGAAACTAAAAATAGAACTACCATATGACCCAGCAATCCCACTACAGGGAGTATACCCTGAGAAAAACCATAATTTAAAAAGACACATGCACCCCAGTGTTCATAGCGGCACTATTTACAATAACCAGGACATGGAAGCAATTTAAATGTCCATCAACAGAGGAATGGATAAAGAAGAAGTGGTACATACATACAATGGAATATTACTCTGCCATAAAAAGGAAAGTAATTGAGTCATTTGTAGAGATGTGGATGGACCTAGAGACTGTCATACAGAGTGAAGTAAGTCAGAAAGAGAAAAACAAATATCGTATATTAACACATATATGTGGACTCTAGAAGAATGTTATAGATGATCTTATTGGCAAAGCAGAAATATAGACACAGATGTAGAGAACAAACATATGGATTCCAAGGGGGAAAAGGGGGGTGGGATGAATTGGGAGATTGGGATTGACATGTATATACTGTTGATACTTATGTATAAAATAGATCAGTAATGAGAACCTACTGTATAGCACAGGGAACTCTATTCAATACTCCTTGGTGGCCTAAATGGGAAGGAAATCCAAAAAAGAGGGGATATATACATATACGTATAGCTGATTCACTTTGCTGTACAGTAGAAATTAACATAACATTGTAAAGCAGTTATACTCCAATAAAAATTAATAAAAAATAAATAATCTGCTCAACACTGTGAAAAAAAATAAATGTTTTCAAAAATCTTGATCTGCTGGCCAGATAATACCCAATTATTCCCTTTCACAGTTTCCTGGTTTACCCTTGTTTTGTTGAAGCACATCCCCCTATAGCTTCTTGAGAAACTGTAGCCGTTAGTGGAAAGTTTCAGTTTATAGAATGAGGAACAGATAAACTGTTCATTCACTTATTCAACAGTATTTGTTGAGTAATCAATAATAGGCATACACATTCAATCATCAGCATTCAATAATTTCTCAGGAAAAGTTATTAAGTTATAAACCAGAGCATTCCACTTCTTTGCTTCAAACCCTTTTGATGCTTCCCTTCACCCTTGGAATAAACTCCAAACTGGCTCTCAAGGTGCTGAATGATTTGACTCCACTTCTCTGCTCACCCTCCTTTCATGCCACTCTCTCTCTCACACCCCATACTCCATCACCCTGGCCATACTTTGGTTCCAGGAACACACACGGGTCTTCAACATAGCACAACTTTTTCCATTGCCTATGAGCTCTTTCTCTGGCTGTTTACACGACTGGCTCCTCACTATTTAGGATTTGGCTGAAATGTTCGCTACTGAGAGAAACTTCCTCTGAACACTCTCTCTAAAAAGGCCTTCTTAATCCACCCTTATTGTCTCTATCACAGTGCCTAATTTATTTCCTTTATGACAATAGTAAACATTTTACTAAATGCATTTATTTATTGACTTGCTTATTTCCTATCTCCTTCATTGGAATGTAAACTTGATGAAGGCAGAGACCTTGGCTTATTCTCCATTGTAGTTTTGGGGACTAGTGCAGTGTAGGGAATGGAATAGCTTCCAAATGCATAAATGACTCCAGTTGGCTTGAAAAATTTAACTGAAATGACTGGTCCATAGACTATACTGTTCAGGGAAAAGTATTTGGAGAAATGAACATGACTGCTGTGTGCCTAGTTCCTGTGTCCTACCCTGATCTCTCCTCTCACCCTTGGGTCAGCCACACAGTACCACATCCCCTGATGTGCCTGACATTCTCTACTCCCCTGTGCCTGACTAATTTCCACTTGACCTCCAAGCATCCCATCAAGTTTCAGTTCCTCTGTGGAATCTATTCTGACATTATAAGACTGAGTCAGGTGGTTGTTTCCTAAGCTCCTATACTCTCTGTTTTAAACCTTTAATACTACTTAGCATATGATCAAAATTGCCTTTTGCTTCTCTGTTGTTAGTGTAAGAAATAAACTCCTAGAAAGCAGAGAAACCAAACTTTGTTCTCTCTTTTCTCAGTATATACAATGAAAGCTTCAAAGTAAGTATTCAGTTAAAAATTGTTAAGTGAAAAAAAATGAACAAGTAAATGACTACTGATAGAGAATATACTATAGAGGAGATAATATCTTTAGAAAAAATGTTTTGGAGATAGAATGGCAAACAGCAATCCGTAGAGAGAGCATTTAAAAAATTTTTTATGAGGTGATAGGTAGTAAGAACATAGCCCGATGAAGATGGCAATAATAATTTTGTGTTAGCACATCAGAAGTGATGAAATGTATCAATGCCAAGGCTACTTCATTGGCATTTTAGTCTTTAGTAGGTGTGAGAGAGTTCTGATTCTACTGTAGAAAGAGATACTGATTCTCAAATGAGGAGGTTATGCTGAACATACAGTAGGAAATTTGATGCAAATTATTATTATTACTCTAATATGTGCTGGGCATTGCATTAATATGTTTACCTTACATCATCTCTACCAGGACAATAACCGAATGTTTTCTCTAGTTTTTAGGTCTCTGTTCCCACCTCTGACCACCTCAAAACCTGTACTCTTTCCATCAGCTCCACTACTTGTCACTGTGAACAAGCAAACCAAGAAAACAAACTTCTTCATTGAATTTTAGCACTGAAATAACGTGGAAATTAGTCAGGTGCTGGGGTGCAGAGGTCATGGCGCCCATCAGGGGATGTGGTACCTTGTTGCAGATCTGAGGCGGAAGAGCATGTGGCTTATTGAAGAACAACGTGCAGCTGGAGCCCAGGAGGTCAAGTGGTGAGGAAAGCCATCAGAGTAGGACACAGGAACGACGCACACAGCAGTCGTGTTCATCTCCAAATGAGTTTTCCTCAACAGTGTAGTCTGCGGACCAGTCACGTCAGTTAAAATTTTCAAACTGATTAGTCTCTCATGCATCAAAAAATACCTCCTTGGAATTGGTCCATTTCATCTAGATTTTATCAGATTTGTTGGCATAGAGTTGTTCACGGTATTTATTCATTGATTGTCCTTTCAATGTCAGTGGGAATGGTACTAATGTCCCTTCTTTAATTTCTGATATTAAATTTGTGATTTGTGTCCTTTTTTCCCCCCTTTTTAAAAAGTTTTCCTGGCTAGAGGCTTATTGATTTTATTGACCTCTTCTTTAAAGCATCAGCTTTCGGTTTTGTTGATTTTCTCTATTGATTTCTTGTTTTCAATTTCATTGATTTGAGCATCTTTATGCTGACAGCATGCTAACTCGAGTATGTATGCTGGTCTTTTGTTTCCTGCCCTGGAGCTTCTCTGACTCAGGGATGCCTATGGGAGCACACCTGACACTCACAGTGAGCGACTCAGAACTGCTGGTGGACAGTTCTGAGATGCATCCTACAGTTCCACGATGGGTTGATCACCTGTTGTCCACATTGGTTTACAATATAATAACACATCATTATACAGACTTGTCTCCCTTCTCTCTTTTACCCTGTGTATCAGTCAGGTTCTCCAGAGAAACAGAACTGATAAGGGGTGTGTGTGTGTATAATATACATGTGTGTGCATGTATGTATATAAATTTATTATGAGGAATTGACTCACATAATTCTACAGGGTCAGTCTGTAGGCTCATGACCCAGGAAAAGCCAATGTTCCAGTGTAAGTTCAAAGGTAGGAAAGAGCTGATATCCCAGTTTGAAGGCACTCAAGGAGGAATTCTCTTGTACTTGAGGGAGGGTCAGACTTCTTGTTTATTCAGGCCTTCAACTGAGTGGATGAGGCCCACTCACATTAAGGAAAGCAATCTGCTTTATTCAGTCTACTGATTTAAATATTAATCTCATCCAAAATCACCCTCACAGAAACACCCAGCATAACGTTTGACCAGATATCTGGGCATCCCATGGCTCAGGCAAGTTGACACATGAAATTAACCATCTCTCCTTCCTGGTCCTTCACTCCTGCCCCCTGGCATCATTTATGAAGTAATACACTTGCATACCAACCCTGTCTGGTTTTCAGGTAAGACTTGAGCTAAGACATCCATGTTGTATTTAGTGTGTGAAGTAAGGCTTTGACTAGATGGCTGCTAATACTGGTGCAAGAAATGTTTATGACTGTTATAATTGCTATCTGAGTCATTAAGCAATAATAAAATAATGTTGTATGTGCATATACATTTTCTACTCTTCTTTCAAGGTCTTTTGAGATGTAAAATTGATCTATATGAAATAAACTTCTGACATTTTTCCAAGGCATTATAGCTGGGTGCTCTTTTTAAAGGGAAGGATAACCCCTAAGAACGTTTCTGATTTTCTGCAGTCACCCTTTTAATAAAGTAAAGAACAGTGGAGAAATCATTATATTGTGAGGAGAGGGAGAAAATATATCAAATTCTTTGTTCTAATTTGACATGCTGAGTTTAGCTAAATTTATCCTAAGAATAGCTGCAAAATGCTGGTTGCTAATAAGACCCATCATTACCATTAATGGCTTGAACAGTCAAATTCACTTTTATTTATTGAATGAAAGCAAAACTGTTAAAATCTTTGAATAAGTCAACATGGTTTAAAGATTTAAAAAACTGTACTACTTAACATGTTTGCATTAGAGGAGAATTTATTTTTCCTGATTGAGAGTAGCTCTGTATGTATGTATATATATATTTAAATTTTAAAAAAGGAGCCATACTTTTCTGATTGTATATAGCCTTATTACATTAAGACTTCAAAATGATATTTATTATGAACTAGAAGTATTGGAATAAGTGCAGAAAGGATTATGTACTGCTTTTGCCAAACTTGACCTTTCAAGCTGCCCTTCAGTTGGACTGATTTTTAGCTCTTATCAATACTGACAGCCCTCTTGGTGGCTGACTATTGGGAGATATAGCAAATCGTTGACACCAGTTAACCTCTGACATTTTCCTTTAAATCATGCAGTGTTATTGCCTATCAGCTGGAGGCAATTCATTTCTATTTCCTGGACTCTTGGTTCTCCCTACCCAGTCATGCTTATACAGTAGCATTTAAAATTAAAAGAAGGAAACTGTGCTAAATTCAGCTAAATTTTAGGTTTGCCTTGAAAATTTCTGAAGACATTTGATACAAACTGATGCTTGCTGTGTCACTAAATAGAAGTTTACTCAAAGAGGAGAGAGTAGGGGTACCTTTAGGGGAGAGGATGGTCAACCAGAGGGGGGACAGCCAATTGTCTCTTGCTTTCACCTTGGTGGCTCTGTATGTAGAAGATTCTTTCGTACCAGAAGTTCGTGAGAAAGGCTGTCAAGCCTCTGATATTTAAAATTTATTCTGTAAATGCTCAGAAGCTGATTGGTATGTCAGGTCCAAGTTGGGCTCTTCGGGGAGAATAGAAAAGGAAATAAACCTCTAAAGTGACTTAGTTCAGTCTTGTTGAAAGCCAATTTAAAATCTAATCTAGATTTGATTAACAGTAAAAGCAAGCTGTGTGACTTCTAAAAAAACATGATTTTAACCCAGACCCACTCTCTTTTTATTTATTGCTGGTTATCTGTCTACAGATATTAATTTTTCAATGTTGTCAAGAATTGTGTGTTGACTATATGAATGCGATGGAAGGGTTAGTAGGAAGTACACAGGTTCTGGATTCAGTTACATCTGGATTAAAGTTCTGACCCTGTAATTCATCACCTGTGTGACCTTGGGGGTATTATTTAACTTACATGAGTTTCAGTTTCTACATCTGTAGAAAGGGGATTAAACTATGTACTTTCCAAGATCACTGTCAAGGTTAGAAATTATACATGTAAAGTAGCAGGCACAAAGTCAGGGCTTAGTTATCAGTAGCCATTCTAAGGTTTGTCGTGCAAAGGCTAGACACCCTGGGGATCCTGGGTTCCTCAGAGCTGAGAAACAATGGTGTTCCTACTGCATCTTTGTCATGGATTCCAATTTCATCATTAGCTGTACTCTAGTCAGGTAAGGGACATCCATGGATGGGCTTTCAGACAGCATGCAGGAGGAGTGAGCTACCTTTAAACCCAGTTCATGGGACTCCTAGCAAGAGTAAAATCCTTTAATAGTGTGGTTTGTAGCTTCAAAAAAAATTTTTGAAGACTTTTATATGCTATCTTTGTAAGTGATCTTACATATTAGTCTTTATTGAAGTCCTGCTTTTTATTGATTTTAAAATTATTTATATGTTTGTTTATTCTTTGTGATACATCTCTTACCAACAAAAAGTATAAAGAATGATCATGAAACAAATACTGTGTAGCTACCACGGAACTTAAATATAAAATAAACACAATCTATCTGAAGTTCCCTGTACATCATGTGCCAGCCTTTCTCATTCTTCAAGCTAGCCTCAGTCTTATTTTTCAGGTTGATTATGCCTTTCTAAAAATATTTTTACCACATATAAATATACCATAAACAATATGCTACTAATTTTTGAGTTTATTAAAGTTTTATAAAAAATAATCATAAATGTGTAGTGACTTTTAGCAATTTTTTAAAAAATTCATTGAGATAGTTGAGATAATCTTCCATTAATCTCTTAATTTGGTGAATTATATTAAAAGATTTTCTAATGTTCATCACATTTTCATGTTTTAATTTAAAACCTCTCTCCACTCCGAAGAACTTTCAAAGGGTCTCCTTCATCTCAGCAATGGAAAAGCTCCCTTGTGCCAAGTCCCTCTCATGCTTTGAATCTCTGTCTTACCCTGTGCTACCAGCTGGAAGAATATACATCTTTTTTACAAATGGTATGCAGTATATTTCTATATTAGTTTCTAATTTGGTATCACTAAGTAGTTGGTGACTACCTCTAATCTGTGTAGCTGAAAAAAGGTCTTCTGTCTGGTTCTGAATTGTGAGTTCCCCATTGCTCTTCCTTTTAGCTGATGGTTCTGGAACACTAGATTCTGCTTCTGGCCCTCTCATGTCCAGTCATGCCCTCTACTTCTACATTTGCTCAAAACACCAAATCCCATGGATCTCTTTGCTGTATCCACATGCTTTGCAAAGTCGTAAAGCTGTATCTTTACGTCATAAAAAATATCTCCTTCTTTATTGCATCCTATAACTCAATAGTAATGGTTTAAAAAAAATCTTTGCTTTTAAACCAAAGAACATTGGCTTTACCTGTAAATATGCACCATAAAGGGAAATGAACCAAACACTCAAGACAAGGGATAGAAAAATAATTTCAAAAAATCATCTAGAAGTGCCCCCTGCTCCCCACGATTTTTCCCAATCTGCTTTTTATTCTGGATAGTCTCTTGTGTTCTCATCTTTGTGATTGTTTCCTTTATTTATTTATATTACATAATGGCCCTTCTGCAGACCTTGGAGATCTGTTTGTTGTTTTTATCAACAGTGACTCACAGTGACTCACACTGTGACCTTGGTTTTAATCGTAAACTCATTCTGTCTGTGGTCTAATTCAAGGAGGCTTTTGTTGGACCTATATACACTTCTGCTGTTTCAGATGGCTACCAACCTGTAATTGCATTTGTCCACTTTGACAATGTTGGCTCAATAGCAGAGAACTAGCGTCACTACTTTATCTTAGTTCCCTATACTCAGACCCCAGCTCACTTTTCTTTTGGGAGGGGTGGGAAAGCGAGTCCCTGGGGACTCCCCTCCCCTCTACGTATGTCTAGTGAAAGCCAAGGTTGTTGTGCAAAGTGTGGGACTTCCCAGAACCTTACTGGCCAGAATGCTGCAACGAAATTAGACCTTGAACTGTGCAGATGCGAGGCCAAGATTACATTTCATTTGTAATACTAATAAATATATTTTCCTGGCTGCAGGAACTCAGATTTTTTTACTTATTTATCACTTCATGCCCATTGATTTTTGGGTAATGGTAGGAGAAGATATTACTACAGTAATGTTGATCAAAGCGTTGAGCTTAGTCGGGCTTCCAGAAATTGAAGAGAGTGGAATGTATATTTTATTTTACTTTTAATAAGGAATAGGATAGTAGTACAGAACAGGAACACTTCATATTCACTAGTAACACGAAGGCTTCTTATTCATGGCGAATTACATTCCTAGAAAAGTATTTCATTAGGAATAATTATTCTGACTCTCTATAGAAACAATGTTATATGGTGAAAAATACTGCATATTTTCTATTTTAAAATGTTTCTCAGTGACACATTTATGTGCACCTAACATACTGAAGCTAGAATTTGACTTTTCCTCTTTTGTGACTGTCTACGTACCTTGTACATTTTTTTAAAAAACATCTTTATTGGAGTACAATTGCTTTACGATGGTGTGTTAGTTTCTGCTGTATAACAAAGTGAATCAGCTATACATATACATATATCCCCATATCCCCTCCCTCTTGTGTCTCCCTCCCACCTTCCCTATCCCACCCCTCCAGGTGGTCACAAAGCACCGAGCTTGTCTCCCTGTGCTATGCGGCTGCTTCCCACTCGCTATCTATTTTACGTTTGGTAGTGTATATATGTCCATGCCACTCTCTCACTACGTCCCAGCTTACCCTTCCCCCTCCCCGTGTCCTCAAGTCCGTTCTCTACATCTGCATCTTTATTCCTGTCCTGCCCCTAGGTTCTTCAGAACCATTTTTTTTTTTTTTTTTTAGATTCCATATATATGTGCTAGCATACGGTATTTATTTTTCTCTTTCTGGCTTACTTCACTCTGTATGACAGTCTCTAGGTCCATCCACCTCACTACAAATAACTCAGTTTCGTTCCTTTTTATGGCTAATATTGCATTGTATATATGTGCCACATCTTCTTTATCCATTCATCTGTCGATGGACACTTAGGTTGCATCCGTGTCCTGGCTATTGTAAATAGTCCTGCAATGAACACTGTGGTACATGACTCTTTTTGAATTATGGTTTTCTCAGGGTATATGCCCAGTAGTGGGATTGCTGGGTCATATGGTAGTTTTATTTTTAGTTTCTTAAGGAACCTCCATACTGTTCTCCATAGTGGCTGTATCAATTTACATTCCCACCAACAGCGCAAGAGGGTTCCCTTTTCTCCACACCCTCTCCAGCATTTATTGTTTGTAGATTTTTTGATGACGGTCATTCTGACTGGTGTGAGATGATATCTCATTGTAGTATTGACTTGCATTTCTCTAATGATTAATGATGTTGAGCATTCTTTCATATGTTTGTTGGCAATCTGTATACCTTCTTTGGAGAAATGTCTGTTTAGGACTTTGTCCCATTTTTGGATTGGGTTATTTGTTTTTTTGATATTGAGTTGCATGAGCTGCTTGTAAGTTTTGGAGATTAATCCTTTGCCTTGTACATTCTTAAAATAATTATATATGAATCTGTCTCCCCAATTAAAGAATTGTCTTTGAAGGCATGGGTTATATTTTATTCATCCTCATATCCCTAGTACTTTTATGTCCCTCAATCACAATGCCTGGCATACGAAAGTTATGCAGTAATTGTTTGTTAAATAAAAAGCCCAGGAAATATCTGGTTAGAAAAATTTTCTTTAAAGAAAAGCTTATGATAAAAAAGGAGGGACTTTATTAGTACTAACCACACTGTTTTTCTTAAATAACAAAGTTACCTATCTTTACAATACTTCATTCTTATCTTTAGCCACTGTAGTTCTGATTATAAATGTAAAAAATGAATCTCAAAGGGGAAGTTGAATCAGGAGGAAACAGAAGTGTTCTGAGGAAGAAGTAGAAAAAACTAAAGTTCAACTAGAGTTGTATGAATAAGTGATTCAGTGAATATTAACAGAAAAATAAGAATGTTGATACAACTTTGATATTCTTTCTAAACATAAATTTTAGTTACCTCATTAAAGAGTTGTGGTCAGTGGAGGGACAACCAAGACCTGAGCCAAATATCAGCTGTGGAACTTTAATCATATCTCAGGAATCAAGACTTTTGTTTTTATAATTATGAGGGACCTGTGAAGCACTTTAAAAATTCCTGTGGTATTCACAGTCTTGCTGTTTTCTGGTTTGTGTCAGTGGAAAAGTCTCTTAAAATTTTCCACTGTGAAGAAAATTTACCCAATTGCTGTCAAACTTCTGTATTTTTTGCACCTCATTTTCAGCTCCGCACACTCAAGCAAGTAATCTGAACTCCAAAGTCCTCCTTTTGTGTGTTTTCAGGACATGCTTTCTGCACAAAGAATCTAATTTCAGAGACTCTCTTGGTAGAGCAGAATAATGACACCCAGGGTGGGGAAAAGGGTTGAATGTGATTTTGTTTTGGAGGAAACACCAGTTGCCAGGCAGGTACATAGCTGCTGCTGTAATTAGTTTCTAGAACAATAGCAGAAGTTACTAATTCTTTATCTTCTCAATTAAGAGTTCTTGATGTGTTGTTCAGACGGTAGTTGTAATTGTGTATATCTTGTAAAAAATTCACCCTATCTGAATTTGGTTGCAAGTTCTGAGACTCTTAAGGAGTCTATCTCCAAAGACAGTGATCTGGTTAACTTATTTCTTAGGTATCAAGTACTCTGCTTAATAAATAATCTTGGTCAAATATTATTTCTCCTTTGTGTCTCTTTAAACTCTTTTGCCACTTTTCCTCATCAATTCACGGAATCCAAGAGTTGAAGGGAGCATGGTAGATCATATAATCCAGATTCCCAGGAAATGCAGGCTTTGCTCTGTCATAGCTCTGACAACTTCTGCTTTACACAGTAATGAAACAGTCTCCACCCTTAATCCATTCTATGGAAATGTAGTATTAAAAAATTTAAAAATATATCTAAGCTTTAACTATAAGCTGCCCCTCCCCAGCTGTCACCTATTTATAAAGTTGTGCTTTGTATCCTGAGGCTGCTAGTCAAGTTCCTCTTTGATAGCTTTATATAATCATCTGACTTTACCCTTCCTTCCCATACAGTCACAGAAGGTTGGTTCTACTGACTCTCACTTCTCATAAAATATTATAAGCCAAGGTGATGTGTCAGCAGTCAAGTGAATGGAAGTTATTGTTCTTTGCCATTAATATAGAATAAGGTATCAGCCTCTTTAATCTTTAGCTTTGTACTTTTTTATGAGGTTTTGATCTCCCTGTACTTTACCCTCTTAATTATTAGAAAGAGATGAGCATACACACTACTGTGTATAAAATAGATAATCAACAAGGACCTACTGTATAGCACAGGGAACCATATTCAATATTTTGTAATAACTTATAAAGGAAAAGAATCTGAAAAGGAATATATATATATACATATGTATATATATAACTGAATCATTTTGCTGTACACCTGAAACTAACACAACATTGTAAATCAACTATACTTCAAAAATTTTTTAAAAAAAGAAAAGAGAAAGAGATGAGCAGTTACTACTTTGATCTTTGTTCACTAGACCAAAGGACTTCAACTTTTGTTTGTAGTAAATAAAAAACCTTAACCAAGTTAGTAAGGATTTAATTTTCTGAATCTAAGTTATATTTATATAAATATAAACATAATATTAGTATATTATATGCCTTTTCCCTTAATTTTATTTTTTCCAATTCATTTTTTACTTATTTGCAATTTAAAAATAGATTGGAGGAAAGAAGATTGAGGCAAAAGACCCTCTATTTTTGATTCTCAAAAAAAAGTTTTTGGTAGATATTTTTATTTCCACTTAACAGATAAGGAAACTGACTTTCAGAGAAGGTATTAAATTTACCTAAGTTTACATATCTAACAAGCGACCTTAAAAAAAATCTTCACAAATAGGAAACGGAACAGTAATACAACTAGAAGGCCCATGAAACAACACTGACATAAGCAAATAATATACTCAGGTCAAGATTTTAATAGATGGTGGGGAGAGAAACAAATCTAGGATGAGGTAAAAAAAGAAATACTCAATATTATGAAGCTATAATTAACAAAATTATTCAGTTAAAAATTAAATCAATAATTATTCCTAGAAGATTCCAGAAAGGGAGACAAATGAGAAGAGGTAGAAAAGTGCCATCTTGAAAACTGGATTTCATGAAACAGTTCAGTTAAAATTGAAGATAATGATAGTAATACTTAATAAATAGTAGTACTACATTAATAAATACTAATATAAATATAGATAAAGATAATACTTAATACCTGTGTCATGTTTATAATTTACAGATTTATTTCTCATGTTACTTTATTTATTGATCAAGTTAATAATTCCAAAGAAACATGTGAATTTAAAATGGTTGAAGCAAAATTAGTCAAATACTGCATGTGTGATTCTTGATATAGAGACATGTGTTCAGTGCCATTTTCCCATGATCTCCGGGATAGATAGCCTGGTGACTGCCAGCCAGCAAGTGTACACGTAAGAAAGAGCTAGAAAAGGATTCAAGATACTGTTTAAACCAATTTAAGAGAATCTGATAGAATCCATTTTTTAAAAATAAAAATATGTATATATATCATATTATAGCAACAGGAAGAACCTGCCCAACGTAGGAAAGAGCATGAATTTGAAGTCAAGGAAGTTTGACTTCTGATCGTAACTTACTCTTTAAAAGATAGAACCAAACATTTCAATTCGTTGGTCTTTATTGATCTGTAAAATAAGGGGTTTGGATAAGGTCAGTGGTTCTCAGTTGGGACCTAACCAACCTAACACCTCGAGGTGCGTTAGGAACGGTGGGTGCTTTCATGTAGAAAACTCTGGAGCAGTCACTCTGTGGCACAGGGAACTCTTGGTATTAAGTGCCTCACAGAGTTCTGTGGATCATGTTACTCACAGCCCACTTATTCAGGAGGTATTCATCTTTACTAATTTACTTTCTGAAGAAGGAAACCACAAAACAGGTTCTAGTTAGAGAAATGGTAATTTTTCCCCTAAGTTTAAGGAGAGCTAGGCAGATTTCTTAAAGGAACTACCTTAAATAATCAGATGTTTTTATTCAGAGGAAAGACATCATACATCTACACTGCGAGACATTCCAGTGACTTGAAAGGAAGGACGACCTAAAGCAAATAGGTCCAAATCCCTAAAATCAGTGCTACCTGAATAATTTTAGTAGACCAAGATACGAGGTCATTGCATTGAGCTAAACCTAAGTGATCAGTTTTCTGTAGTTGTCTAGTTTTATAAATTTCCACTTAAGATTTCTAAGCCAAACCATTTAGCCTTGATAAAACCTTCCTGAAGAGAAACACAAAAGTATTTTCAAGCACCATTGACTTTTACTTGGGTTTTCCAAGCAAAACTGTTTACTAAGAAACACTTCATTTACACTCTCAGTGGATAGGTTAGCTTTATCTGACGATGCTGGAAAATTCTCAGGAAGTGCCTCAAACAGAAATGGTACATTTTGCTCTATTTTAGGATTATTGCTGAAGTCACAAAGCGTCATGGTGTTTGAGTTTGGAATGTTTCCCGTGCTTTTATCCTTCCTGAAGTACATCAAACAGAAATGATAAAGACTCTCTAGCATTGCTCAAAGCTGCTGGAATATCTACTAACAAATTTTTGGTTGCTAAAGATTGCTTCCCCAGTTTTGGAAAAGAAAAAGTAATTTGGGATAAGTCAAGATAAGCATCTAGCCTTGGTAGAAATCTACATGAACCAAAATACCAACTTCTAGGAACCTTACACTTTGAGAATCATACCATCTTAGCCAGCAGATTCCTACTTGTTGAATACAGCTCGGCGAAGAAGCAGCCATTATGTGTGTGAGAACTGAGAAAAGAAAGTTTCATAAATTTCAAGTGATTGGTCAGAGTGGAGTATAAAATATCTAAAAGAGAAAGTGAAATTTTAAAAAGTCTGCACCCTCCTAGGTTTTGTATAATGAGGATTTTGAGAGCAATAGATAATCATTGTGTAATTCGTTTCATTTTTAGGTAACTTGAAATACCAGTAGGAAAAACAGGTTTACCTTTATTTTCAGAAAGTGAATGTTTTTTGAAATGAGTTGAAGGGGTTTCTTATAAGTTGGATGGAAATTATGTCTGAAAAATGAGATGAAAACAGTGATTTAGCAGCAACACGCTTTCTCAGTTGCACCTGTGCTCAGTTGCAAGCAGCAGAAAGTGCCCCAGGAAGTAGCATCTATTTACCACTACAGTGGAAGGGAAGCAGGGCAGTCCTCCCGCAAAATTACAAAGCACAGAGAGTGAGATTAAAACAAACTCAAACTTCTTTTGATGTATTGGGAAGACCTCTTTAAAAAATAACATTCTCTCCATTGTCAAGGCTCCCACACTTCCTTAAAAAATACGCAGAGGTGTCTTTCCACCTTCCACCTCCTAATTTGTTATTTTCAATTTCGTGTGAATGAGTTCCATGTATTCCTCTTACTGTAGAATATTTGTATTTGCAACTGTTTCTCTAAACCTCGTACATTAGGATGTAAGGGCCACTGAGACAGGTGATATTTTTTGCATTTTTTTTACTGATGTATTCCTCAGAGCTCAAAAGCATTTGCTGAGTAGACTTGAGTCTACAATGAAATTATTTAGAGGTAGAACGCCTGACTGTCCATCATCTGGTTTGGCCATTTTAGGAGTTGGGGGTGAAGAACAGAAAAATTGAGGTGGACCATCTTAAGCCACTTTGCAACTAGATAAAGTGAAATCAGCTCCATAAATTGTAAGTTAGTTTGATTTGTTCTGCCACACAGTGTGGTTTATTGAGATGCAGAAGAAAAGCTGTGGGCATGGCACCACCTGGTGGTAAATGTTCCCCTGGTCTCAGTGCTCCTCTATCATGGGGCACAGGGCCTATGACATGGACCACTGAAGACCAGAATCTTTAGATATACCACATCTCCTCTGTTTTGCAGGTCACTGTTATTACACCTCACTCCTGAACCCTGGAGATGCCCTAGGTGAGAAAATCCCCACGGCGGCTCATTCTAGGCCCCTCCCTTGCACGTCTCTGCCTGTTCCCTGTTTCCATTTACATTCCTCTTCCCTGCTCTTGCAAGGGTCATGCCTTCTCTCCTGATGGCTCCCCTTCCTTTCTTCTGCTAGAAAGTTCCCAGGGCTGGGAAAGAAGGGTATGATCTGATTGCCAGGTATATATTGAATATTCCATCTCTCTGTCTCAAAGTTTTCATCAAACCTTTCAGCACTGTTGCACATAGTGATTATATATATTGTGGCTTCTGTTCCTTAAGTACCCATTTTAGAAAGAATACTATGAGTTTCAATCTTACAACACACTTTCAAGATGGGCATTTTTATTAACAGTTGAGGAGATTGAGACAGAGAGAAGTTGCTGGTTATATTCCTTAGATGTTACATGAGTATTCATACTAATTATTAGTCCAGCAGAGTTTGTTCAGTCCTTAAACCAAACGGAAGAAACATTGTCAAGAGCTTTTTTTAATGTGTAAGAAAGTTGGTTAGATTTCTTACAAAAATTTCCACTTGGCAGATCAAAAAAACTGAATTAATTGGTTTTTAACCTGACATTCTTAAATTGTGCTAGATAAAGTCAAAATACATATATAAAAAACAGAAATTCTTCCTCTTCAGAAGCTTGTATGTACTTAGAAAGCGAAGGGATTGAATCATCTCTCTTTTAGTTTCACGTTTCTATTCCTTTTCCTATATTCATGTTCTGTGTCAGTTCATCCTTTTGGAAAATTGCTCATTCTGTGCCAGCATCACACTACTCTCCTGTCACAGTATAAATTCCATCCTGTTCGTTCATTCCCACAGTTACTTGATTCTATGGGGGACTATTTGAGGTAGTGGCAACCCAAGATTCCAAACTGGAGACCAAGGGGGTACACCTGGCTGTTGATGACCCAGATATCACTTTATTCTAAAAATTGAGCCAACGTTTACATATTAGGAGAGTTCTCATAAAAATCCTGATTTCTGGATTCTTTTAGAAAATCTAGGCACACTAGTTATAGCTGGAAGTGAGTATCTGCTGCCTTGTTTAATCAGGCATGTTCTTCCCAATCAGCCATAGTCTCTGTCCCTTTGTATTTCATAGTCTCTGTCCTATCGTATTTCTGATGCTGAGACTGAGTGTCCATTTGCAGTATTGAAAAATGAATGACACTGGAATGTTAGAATTCTTGCATTCCACTCCACTCCACTCCACCCCACCCTATAGATACCAATGTCTGCAGACTCTGCTGTAGCCACCTCTACCTCTGGAAAGAAATAGTCAATTGGTGCAAGTTCTTGTCATTTGTGAGCTCAAGGAGGCCCTTCTGCAATGCTGTTTCACCCGCAGGCAACGCAGTCATCTGGAGACCTTCACTAATAGAAAAGTCATTTCTTAGGACTAGGATTTGATCCCACCTTGTACACCAGTGATACAAGATCAGATCTCCAGAGAGCAGGATTTTCCTCAGAGCTGTGTATTTCATCTATTTCCCACAACCTCTAGAATCTCAGAAACCTCACAAGTGGTTCAGGATGGTGTTTGAGGATCCACATACTTATGGTTAAGGACCTTGCTCAAGGTCACACAGAGGCAGAACCAGTATTCAAAGTCAGGTCACCGGCACTCTAAATCATCAGGCTTGGAGCTCCAGAAATATTTGTCAAATACATAAATGAGTCTATAAGGTGATACATAATGTTATTCATATCATGTAGTTATAAAGGTTAAGTTAGAACCTCAGAAATTTGAGAATTCCCTTGATTTCTCTTTCTCCCTATTGCCCGTCACTAGTCTATTTCACTTTCATTATACGTCTCAGATCTGTCCATTCCCTCCATCTGCACGGTCATCACCTGAGTCTGAGAGGCACCCATCTCTCAGGTGGACAGGTACGATAGCACCTTAACCGGTCTCCGTGCTTCCACTTTCCTGCCCTTTGCAGCCTATTCTCCACACTGAGGCCACAGTGCACTTTGCACTGCTCTTATCTTACCATAAACGAGATCTTGTCACTCCTCTGCTTAAACCCTTCCGTCGTTTACATAGTGACCTCAGGAAAAATGTCAGAATCCTTAATGTCTTTCAGAATCCAGCAAGGCTTTGTCTGCCCTGCCTCTGCCTGGTCTCCATCCTCACCCGGAATTGTGCTGAACTTGCCCTATAGCAGCCCTTTCTGTTTTAGGGCCTTCCCACATGTATTCTTACTCCTTTTATTTGCTTATTTAACTCAGACTGATCTTTTCCAAAATTCTGTAGAGAGATTCTTCATCACCCCTACTTAGTTCTTTGATACACACACACGCACACACACATTTTTTCTCACTGTTTTTTGTTTTTACTCCATGTTAATTCTCACTGTTTGTAGCTATATAATTAATTAATTGTGTCACGATGTATTGTCAAACCCCTGAACAGGGACACATCTCTGCTGTTAACTTTCAGTGCTACAGCACTAAACACATACCATGTTCCTAATAAATACTTGTTCCGTTAATTTGCATAAGATATATGCAGGGACATGGGCTTTCCAGAAGGGCAGGAGGCAGAGATGTAGGTAAGGTACCTGGAGCAGACTGATTTTTTTTTTCCTCCAGATAACGGTGTGGACTCGTTGATTCTGAGTTTGCTCTAGGTTCAAGAGTGCCGAAACTTTGACGACATTCGTTTTTTAGTCGAAGTGCTTGATAATTAGCAGAGCATCTCCCAGAATGATACAAGCTCTGACTAGAAAAGAGCTTGGCACAGCAATTGGGTAATTTCTTGGATCGTGCCAGGGTCATTGCAAATGGAGGGAAGTAAAAACAGTTGAGGAAATACAGCTGAGTAGCTGTGAGGTTAGCTGTAGGCGCTGAGAGTGGCTAAATCAAAGCTGACTCTCTTGTTCCTGGCTTTTCTCATTAATCTTCATAATTCCTTAATGTAGGTAATATCATCTTCATTTTATAACTTGGGCTGCATATTCAGCCTTCCTTTCCGTTGGAGAATCAGTAGCTGGAAGAGGCCCCACTGAGCTAGACTGTCTTTCTCTTCTGTGTGCCCAGGTCACTTCTGAGAAGTTTACGATGCCTTCGCTAATTAAGATGGAAACCCAATTCAGCCTACAGGGTATATGAGAGGTGAGCTAGGGAGAGGAGTGAGGTTGTCTTCTCCAGCTGTTCTGTAACCTGTGTGAAACTCTGAAGCAGAAAAAAAAAAATCTAAAAACTGTTACCTGAGATATAGTAAAAGCCGAAAACATAACTATAATTATTAGGTTGTACACTTCTCAGAGTAACAGTACCCTACTATTAGGAAGAAAAAGTACTTGCTAAAATATGAAAATCAGTAAGCAATAAAAATTGTTTTTCATTTTCTTGGTACATAGAGCTGGGAGGTATTAGGTGGCTTTGAAAGTTTGACATTTCCTTTTTGTTCTAAGTGACACATTATAATTTAACCTGTTGCTATGCCCCAAATTATTCCCAACGGATCTTGGTTGTGTGCATACAAGAAAGTGAGCAGAAATTTGAGGATTAATCTCTTCAAAATTCTTAAGGACTACATGACTCCTATAAAGTTCCTTGTG
Organism: Monodon monoceros; assembly: GCF_005190385.1. Classification (NCBI taxonomy): domain Eukaryota; kingdom Metazoa; phylum Chordata; class Mammalia; order Artiodactyla; family Monodontidae; genus Monodon; species Monodon monoceros. The sequence goes on along the minus strand of NW_021703785.1, from coordinate 29,319,924 downwards.
AGTTTCTTGATTTGTTTGAAAGTCTTTAGAATGAATGTGTAGGCTTGCTTAAAATAACAGTTAAGAATGCTAGAAGATAGTTTTGTTTTTTTTTTTTAGAAAATTTGCTTCTAGAAGACACCATTGTTAACTGCTAAGAAAAACTAGGTTCAGCAATACTTGAATGAACACATCTGTAAACAGTTGCCTGTGACCATGTATGATAAACCCAACTACTAAGATAGGAGTAAAGTAAAACTTTCTTTCATAGGTATATTGAGAGAGACAAGTTTTTGGTTATGTCATTGCTGTATGCACATGAAATTTTTGAAATGATAATGTCCAAATTCAAAATTGGAGGCTGTGGATCCTTGAAAAAAAAAAATGTCCCCAAGCCAATTTTATATACTGAATTGACTGACATTCATATGATGCCACAATCTGAATCTAAATCTTCGATGGGTTTTGCCAGTAGTGAGCTCTGTGTATCTGAGCAGCAGATACAAGCAGCCCCAGTGTAGTCTTCACTTAGCCATCTAGGGACATCCTTATATGTTGCATAACAGTCATGAATAGTCAGGGTGCAAATTTCCTCATGATTATTCTTAAGGAAACACATTGTGGATAATAATCATAATGAAGTGAGGCAGGAATGATAGATACTTCCTTTTCTAAAAGGATTCATTTGAACAGCAACAAAATTGGCTCAATTCTTGTATATTTTTCCTCCACTGAATTCTTCTCTTAGTGAGGTCATTGCTAGGTTTTAAATGGTGTTCATGAAAAGCTATGATCATCTTTTGTGATTATAAAAGTAGGCTGGGGCTTCCCTGGTGGCGCAGTGGTTGAGAGTCCGCCTGCCGATGCAGGGGACACGGGTTCGTGCCCCGGTCCGGGAAGATCCCACATGCCGCGGAGCGGCTGGGCCCGTGAGCCATGGCCGCTGAGCCTGCGCGTCCGGAGCCTGTGCTCCGCAACGGGAGAGGCCACAGCAGTGAGAGGCCCGCGTACTGCAAAAAAAAAAAAAAGAGTAGGCTTAAATGCAGAGTTGAAAATAATAATGTAAGAAGGAAAATATAGGAAGGCATGTGAATAAGACAATCACTCGTGGTTCTGAATAGGGTTATTATTTATCTGCTGATCAACAAGGCTTTTATTACGCTGAATAACACTTTACTCATGGGTCCACCTAGATTCCTGCTGAGTCAGTCACAGAAAAGAAGTGAACTTGTATGTATACTCTATGGTGTACTATTTTGCTTTATCATGAAAAATAACCTTTAAAATCCTCAGGTCTACTCTTTGAGTTTTAACACGATTCTACTGAAGCTGTAGGATGCCCAGGCTTTGGCTACCTGGGAATACGAAGTGGTTGTGACCATCTGAAGAACCAGTAGTGCTACTGTGCTGTCTAGGAGGAATAGACATAAGAGATGTGCCCTTGTTCTTAAGACGCTCACATTTTGTTTATGAGAGAATTTGCCTCATCCTTGCATACACATGCTCTTGAGCTATCCTTGAAACAGGGATTAATTATCTAGTTAGGGTTCACTAGGGAAGAAAAATACTTCGCACATATTTCCACATTCTTAAAATCCTACAAATCAAAGAACCATAGAATGTCAGAAGCAGGAAGAGACATTAAGAACCGTTCTAGTCTGTCCCCTTAAAGTGCCAATTGGGGCCGTCATTCCTTTGAAACATTATGAAGGAATATTTTAGGGAGTTTTTCAAAAAGGAAATAAACAAGTTATCTGGGATATTAATTTATTTCACTTGAGCAATTTTGAAGCAACCCAAATGTCTAGGCCAATTTTGAATGCCAAGGACAAGCAGAGATTTTAATCAAAGGAACTTACGTCTTTGACCTTATTTTTTTGAGCACAGAAGAGGAAACTAGGGAATTAACCTTAGAGCAGCAGGAGTGAGAATTATGTCTGTACATTTCTCTGAAAAGTTTAGTCCATGAAACTTGAAGAGCTGGCATAATTGACACCTTTAATTAGAAAGTTAGAAAAGAACTTGCATTCCATTTTTATACATGAATTCAGAAACATTATATTTTTCTGGAGTGAAAACTTTTAATAACGCAGGAGTGTGATTTGCATACCAGTCCTATAATGTGTTATTATCATTCTGCTAAGAAAGAAAAGGACTCTCAGAGAGGTTAAATAATCATCAAGTATGCAGAACTTCTGAGTGGCATAGCTACCATTTGAAACTAAACTTGTCTGATCTCCAAAGCCAGAGTTCAGCCTGCTGACTACGGCCTAGCATCTAATGGGCAACATTTGAAAATGGCGTGGACACCCAAATCTGTAAAGAAAAAAAGAACAGGGGACTTCTCCCTCCACCCCACTCCTTATTCTGTACGGCAGGAGACGCTTGTCCACTTGCCCTGAATCCTGGCTAAGGGATATCAGAGGAGGAAAAAAATGATAGCACCTCACCACAAAATTTGGTGGTATTTTGAAGTCTGGTCTTGTTCCCAATCCACCTGCTATTCTTCTCTTTTTAGAGTCCTAAACACCTGTTCAGTTGTTGTGTTACCTCTGCATATAACAGCTACGCAACAGTAAGGGAGACAAGATGGCGTGTGCTTACTCCATCTTATGTAGAACCAGCCTTTTAAAATTTTATTTATTTAAAAAATTTTTTAAATTTATTTTTTATACAGCAGGTTCTTATTATCTATTTTATACATATTAGTGTATATATGTCAATCCCAATCTCCCAGTTCATCCCACCACCACCACCACCCCGCCACTTTCCCCCCTTGGTGTCCATACGTTTAGAACCAGACTTTCTTAAATGAATTTAAAATACACAGAAATAATAGAAGGGGAAAGATTTGAGAAATAGTCTGGTCCAAGCTTCCAGACTAGAAACTTCTTTATTCTAAGAAATCTCTAAGGAAGAAGCTTTCATATCCTTTCCCAGCTCCTTCCAGTGTGAGGTCACTTTGTTGGGTAGAAAATTCCATAGATAAGGATGGAATCTTCTTTATTGGTAAAGGGAATTCTTATTTAACATGTCATTTAATACAACTCACCAAATTTTGAGTGCCTACTATAGTTGAAAAACCAATATTTTGAGAAATGGAGAACATGCTGGTGGTCAGCCTCCCCTTGTCCCTCCCTCATTGGTATCACCACTTCTTCCTCAGCGTTAAGCTGGACAAGCTAATTTGGCTTCTCTTTGAAATTATACGTACTTATGATCCAGCAGCTTCGTCCCTTAAGAGACGTTTCCTCACCCTGTCTTCAGCACCTAGCAGGGCAAAGGACCAGTAAGTGCTCCTAAATGTTGGATGAATTGTCTTGAGGCTGGAAACTTTAGAAATGTGGCCCTCAATTTAAAGAAACTTAGGAAATATGAACATTTTTAAAAGAAAGAACATATGGAGGCTTTTCCTGTATCCTTTCCAGTACAGACTGCACTCTAGAAACTTTGCCTTTTCATTAGAAGTCTCCTTTCTCAGGGCTTCCCTGGTGGCACAGTGGTTAAGAATCCACCTGCCAAGGTAGGGGACACAGGTTCGAGCCCTGGTCCAGGAAGATCCCACATGCCGCGGAGCAACTAAGCCTACTGAGCCTGCACTCTAGAGCCCGGGAGCCACAACTGCTGAGCCCATGCACCACAACTACTGAAGCCCGCGTGCCTAGAGCCCGTGCTCCACAAAGAGAAGCCATCGCAGTGAAAAGCCCACGCACTGCAACGAAGAGTAGCCCAACGAAGAACCAACACTGCCGAAAATAAATAAATAAAATTATATATATATATATATATATATAAATAAAAGAAGTCTCTGGGGCTTCCCCGGTGGCACAGTGGTTGAGAGTCCGTCTGCTGATGCAGGGGACACGGGTTCGTGCCCCGGTCCGGGAAGATCCCACATGCTGCGGAGCGGCTGGGCCTGTGAGGCCATGGCCGCTGAGCCTGTGCGTCTGGAGCCTGTGCTCTGCAACGGGAGAGGCTACAACAGTGAGAAGCCCGCGTACTGCAAAAAAAAAAAAAAAAAAAAAGTCTCCGTTTTCTAATTTTTTCAGAAGGTGTAGATATTTTGTATTTTCATGTTTCCCTGCAAATGTGTCCCTAGGACACTGCATTTCTACTGTTAGGAAAAGTCCGTTGATAGACTGAACTCTTTAAATTTTCAGTTTCATTTATAGCTTTGTATAATTTCAACTGCTTTCCTTCTCACAACTGAATTCAATAATGCTTAGTAAGTCCAGGGTTAACGATGTCAGTCAGGGCTGACTTGTCACTGTGCAGAGAGTGACAGGGAGACAAATAGAGATGTGGTTTGGTGTGACGATAGGTGGAAATAACTTTAGGTTCTGTTGATGCACCGGTTACAATCTAATCTAGTCTTCTCCTCTTTTTTCCCCCTGCTTCTTCCCATATCCTTGGAGAAGGAGAAGTATCCCGCCTCTACCTATGTGTGTAGGTATATGCCTCTGCATGTAAAGTCCCTGATTATTTGCATGCATTATATTCTGTAGTTATGCAAGCTAAACACAAGCATAAGGAAAATAAAAACAATGGAGATCACAGGGAGGCAGTCACTGCTGAAGTGCTCTTTGGAAGCCTTTTCCAGAATGGTGTGTAAAATCTGGAAATTACCTCTCAGTTATTTGTTCTGCTCAAACACCGCATGTAGTCATTAATATTTAAAGTCTATTTTACTTCACTTCTGTTTAGTCTGAAGACTTTGGACCTAGGGAAAACAAAATTGTGGTTTAGATGGCCTAGGATAGCGAATTATCTCTACTTTAAAGGATGACAAGAAAAGTCAGCCATCAGTGGGTCAAAAATGATTTCTTAAGATCTTAAACCAAATATTATATTTATACATGACAAAGTCTTTTCCTTCTTGCTCAATTAAAAACAAAACAAAAGAAACAAAAACCCAAAACCTGCTTGAATTGCCAACTAAGTAATGTTTAGTCACTGGATTCATTTACTACCAATCTGAAAGCTGAATTGGCAGAAAATAAAAACCCTGGCAACTCATTGTTAGGTTGTAGACTTCTTGGAGCACTGTAACATTACAGAACTCAGACAAAAATATCCCTCAAATGTGTCCTGAAGTATCTGGCCTTAGGTTAAGTGATCTGGTCAGAGGCCTAGTGGGTACCATGGTTTTTATGAATGAGCCTTCGTACGTTGCTCATGGATGCTCAGTTTGGCACTTGAGCAGAAGTGCATTGACGTGTGCACAGTGAGAAGGTTCTTGACAAAGTAGTATCTGACAACGCACGTGTCTTAGAAGTGATGCAATATTTAGTTCTGCCGAATTGCATTAGAAGAGGAATGAAATGGACTGTTTGTTTCCCCCCAAAATTCATATGTTGAACTCCTACCCCCTAGTGAGATGGTATTTGGCCTTTGGGAGGTTATTTGGTTTAGATGAGGTCATGAGGGATGGGATTATAAGAAGAGGAAGAGAGACCAGATCTCTCTCTCTCTGCCATGTGAGCTCTCCATGTGTGCCAGGAAGAGGGCTCTCCCCAGGAACTGAATCGGCTGACACCTTGATCTTGGACTTCCCAGCTTCTAGAATTGTGAGATATAAATTCCTGTTGCTTAAGCCAACCAGTCTATGGTATTATGTTATGGCAGCCTGAGCTGACTTATACAGTGAGCTACGGAAATGAAGATATAATAAGAACATTTGAAATCCCCACACCTGTATTAGTTCCTGACTTGCTTAGAGTGTTGTGTATAAAGAAAGAAAATCTTAAGCTTTTGAAACTGCTTAAGTTAAACCTTAATAATTCTGAGGAAAATAATTGATAGATGTTGAATTGCACATCATTACTGGCAACTGCTCAGCTTTTGACTTTCAAATAAAATCTCAGTCTAAAACCTCAAGGTAATGTGGCATAAATCAATTTTCAGATTTATTTTTTTTCTTCAGAGCTCTGTGTAAGGTATTTTTCTAGCATTTGGTAATTTTCCAATCACAATAATACAGACTGTTAGAAAACTCTTACGCTATTTCAACTGAAAGTAAGTGGGAGCATGCCGTTCTAGAAATAACAAAAAATATTTATTTCAAACTATAGCAATGTATTTTACATATATATAGCTCGTACAAAGAATGAATGGAGAAATATGCAAAATTGGAAACTCAGAAATACCTTTTACATCAACTTACTCTAGGGGCCTTACATTGCATTCATATCTGAAAAGTTTAAGGTTTTCCAAAATAAAAAAAAAATAAAGTGTTTCTCAAGTCAGTGTTGAACCTAAACTCAGTTTCATGTGCTCAGTGACATTTCCTTCTAATTTCTTTCCCCATGGGAAATCTTCTCAAGCCTTCAAACAGTGCATCAGATTTTAATTCAGCTCAGATAACTGCCTAGAGAGCTATGAGTTGTGTGTGACTTTTTTTTTTTTTTTGCAGTATGCGGGCCTTTCACTGTTGTGGCCTCTCCCGTTGCGGAGCACAGGCTCTGGACGTGCAGGCTCAGCGGCCATGGCTCACGGGCCTAGCCGCCTCGCAGCATGTGGGATCTTCCCGGACCGGGGCACGAACCCGTGTCCCCTGCATCTGCAGGCGGACTCTCAACCACTGCGCCACCAGGGAAGCCCGTGTGTGACTTTTTAAAATACTTTCTGGAGCAACCAGTTTGAAGGACTCCTTTCTTGAAAGGTTGAGGGATTCCTTAGGATCACCCGATTTAAGTATTGCAAATATGGGCCAGGCACTGACTTCAGGTGTGGGAGTGAGTATTTAATTTCCCAACATGTGGGGCACCTGATGGAGATGCACATATGATAAGATCCAGCTAGGTATCTTCTTATCTTAAAACTAAACAAATAATAAAGTGAAATAAAATAGAAAACAAGTCTCTACAAAGGTGAAGTAATGTAAAGCGTACATGCTGTGATGGAAGCACTGTTCTGCTCCTGCAAAGGGCCAAATGCCCCTCTCGTGGACTGGCTTTTACTCCCTCTTTGCTTACTTGACTCCTATAATTTCATTTTCTTGTTCTTTCATCATCGACTTCTTCCTCTCTAATGAAATACTTCTATTAGCTTAAAAATGCCATATTTCCTATCTTTGAAAAAAATTCTTTCTGCTCTATCCTTTCAGCTACTGACTCATTTCCTTGTTCTCCTTTATTAGGAAAACTCCTTGAAGGAGCTGTCTAGACACACTGCTTCGATTTCCTCATTTCCTTTCCTCTATACCTTTCCTGTCACACTTGCATCTCCATCATTCCACTGAAATTTCTCCTTCATGGTCACTACCAGTCTCCGTATTGTCAAACCTGGGATCAATTCTAGCACTTACTTGATTTCTCAGAAACTTCTGATAGAGCCGTTTTTTTCCTTCTTGAAATATTATTCAGTTGGCTTCGAGGACAAGATCTCCTGGGATCCTTTCTCTTACTGGTCACTCATTCTCAGGCTCCTGTGCTGGTTCTTTCTGCTCTTCCAATCTCTAATTAATGGAATTCCTCAGGGTTTCATTCTTCCCCGTTTCTTTCCTAACTATACTTTCTCCCCAAGAAATCTCATCAGCTTCCATGGCTCTAAATAATGACCATAAGCTTCTAACTTCCAGATTTTAATTTCCAGATATGATTTCTTCCCAGAGCTCAGACTCATGTATTCCACTTGCTATTCCACACCTCTATTTGGAGGTCTAATAGGAACTTCGATTCTAATTTGCCCGAAGATAACTCCTAATATTCCTTCTCCAGCCTGCCCCTGCTCCAGTCTTCCCAAACTCAGTATTTAGCACATGATTTTTCTGTTGCTCAGGTCAAAAATGTTGGAGACATCTTGACCCCTCTCATTTCATAATACATTTTCAAGACCTGTTGACTCTACTTTCAAATTATATCCTGACCTCAATTTGTTTGTTATATATTGTTGTGCAATGCTACCTGAAATTCATTGAGATATTCTATGTATTTGTAAAGTTTTGAGTTTTCCTTTTAATTGAGGACTTTGTGCCTTCTGAAATTTATTTTTGTACATACTTAGATGGATTCTATTTTTTTCTCCCTGTATCTCCTTTCATATTTATGTTGCCATCAATCTGCTCGCAGGGAGCTAGTCCATGACCAGTTTTACAATGATATTTTAGTCTTTTTTCACAATGATACTGTGAACATTGGGAATTCAGTCACAGAGCCAGCAATCGGCTTGTCTCAGATTCTGGTTGTGAGGCTGTGTCATTGTCACCCTGCCTCCTGAGGTTCAGAGCTTCCAACAAAGTAATTGCTGCAGGTTGACAAATGGTCAGTCTCTTTTTATGCAACAGGAGAGTACTATTTAAGCCCTGGTTTTAAGTAGTGATCATGAACCTTGTCTCCTGTCTTATATGGAGATCTTTTAGTGTCATTGTCCCACAGAAACTTCCCTTTACTACCGCCTACTTCCTGCCCAGGAGTCCACGAAGCCTAGATTTGAGGTCTACTCTTTTGTATTTGATCCACTGATATGTTAAACTTTTTCTAAGCCCAATTTTGTCTCATTCTTTTTATCTATTAATATTTTATCTGTCTTTGTCATTTTTTTTCAAGCAGGAGAGTTGAGTTACAGCAGGAAGATTGGAAGGCAGGGATTCACCTTTGCTTTAATTCAAACAGGTAGTTCCAATGATGTTATATTTCTAGTCCCCAAGGTAGACTGTTACAAAGATATTTTGATCCACGAATAACTTTACATATTCTTCATATCATACCATGTAGACAGCTACTGACGCATCAACAGAGCTTGGGAGCACTCGATTGATTGGTGAGAGGGAAGCAGAGGACATTTTCTTCTACAACTACCTGTCTTCACATGTGTCTTTGAAAATATCAGTGATATAAAAATGACTGCAGGGTGAATGACATTGGGTGGAGTCTTAGCGCATTATTGCTATGGAACAATAGCAGGGGTTTTGGCTCCTAGAAAAATTTCAATCTAAAATATCAATTCAAATGTATAGAACAGTAATTCTGTGTCAGACACTATGTGTGCTAGATGTTTTCACACATTACATATTTTTATTCTCATTTTATAAATGGAATTTCAAAAGGTTATATTACTTACCCAGTTGGAGTAGTCTAGATTTGAGTTCCAAATTCCAATTCATTCTATGTTACTAGCCATTTGTAGATAAGGATGAGAAGCCTTATGGGTTCCACAGGAAAGAAGACTAATTATACTGATACAAGTTTCTTTTCCATTTGATTTAGTTCTCACTTATAAATCTCAGCTGCTGTCATTTCAACACTTTTCATTCATTCCTTCATTCTCTCAATATACGTCACGCATGTGTGCACCATGCTAGATGTGGGTCTACAAAGTCAAATAAGACATGGTCATTGACTCTAACCTACTAGAGACAATTATTCTTCCCAGTTAACATCCCTAGTAACTGTGAAATGTCTTAGATCTGGCAACAAAATGTATACATATTTTCAACCTTGAATCATTTACAAAGTATATTTATCCACTATTTTATATAAATGGGTAATGACTTAGTGCACAGGTCAACTCTTTCAGGCATATACTTTTCAATGGAAATATTTCTCAAAGAAAACAACTTTATATGTGACATTAAAGGTCCATATTAAAAATATTTTTATGATCTTAAGTAAAATTTTTATGATCTCAGAGTAAAATTCTGCATGTGTAAATAAGGCATTATAATATTCAAAATTCTCTACAGCAATATGTGTAGTGCATACACTAATTACTGAAATAAATACATAGCATGACTCCCGTTCATATGAATTCATGAATTTTTCCCTCCTACTAATTGTAAGTAACTTTAAGGCACAGAATATGTCTCATTTGTCACTTTTTCCACTGGTTAACTTAGCATCTAGTACATGCTCACAATACATGTGTAAAATGCATTATTTACTGAATGGATATTCAAGGTTGTTGGTTGAATGGACAGACTGTAGGGAGGAATGGGTGAATGAATTGACGACTGTGTTTACATGCAACAGTCTAACACTTCATCGTGTGTCTTTAAAAAGCCTGATAGTTTCTGCCGGGCGTGTACTTCATATTTGGCTTATTTTGCCTCTTCGTCTTAGAAACATGGGGCTACAAATAAATGCCAACTTCTTCTTTTGTATCTGGCTACCAGGCAATTTCTGTTGTTACAAATTTGAAAAGTTCATCCAAACTACGTTTTTTTCTGGATTTATCTACTTAAATACCTAGATTGTCAACAAGCGCTTGAAATTATTTTCTTGTACACAGATTTTCATTACAATGGTACTTGGTATAACATGAACTGAACTAGTCTGCTATAGAATACATTGTTTTTAATTGTTGGATGAACATAAGTAATAAGAGATGCCATGTAACTTTCTGCCTTACAATGAAATTTTTCATTATATCTGTATATACCTTTAAATGTCATGATAACCCCCAAAGAAGCTGTTTTCTTTTTAACTTACACATGGGAAAATAAAATTCAGAGAGGTGAAATGACTTGTTTATTGTTATTTAGTCCAGCAGTCATTCCAGACATTCTCCTGGGTAGGAAGGATTCCATAACAAAGACAAACATTGCCTTTGAAGAACCTAAGGTCCTGGCGGGTGGGGAGGACAAATAAAGAGGTAATTATACTAGAGTGAATGGAACTATACTTAATGCATGCACAGGGTGCTGTGAAAACACACAAGATGTGTGTTTCTCTAAATTGTCCATAAGTCAGTGGAACTTCAGTCAAGTCTGTGGTTCCAAGTCCAAGGCTTGTTCTGTCATACCCAGACTTTTATCTCTCCTTTATCTCTGATTTTCTCTTAGACCTGGTGGAAGTTGGTTAAGAAAAGTTAATGTGACATGTGAGAAATTAAATGTCAAATGAAGAAAAGAGCTGGGTCTTTACAGTGTTGCTTTTTGCTATCAGAGACTTCTAGATACGGTTACAGCATGAAATGCAGGAGTAGGCAGGGATGGCCAAGAGAGCAGGACCCCCTTAGCAGCAATACTAGTAGACAACTGACTTCAAACGCTAGAATTCTTCATCTCAGTCATCTGCTCATAAAAACCCATTCAGTCTTCCATCACACAGACAAAACACACATACAAAATTTTGTGACTAAGAAAGGGTGAGATGAATACATAACAGTTCCTTAAATAACTCCTTACTGAAAAGTAAGTAGCTGATTCAGAAGATTGTTTTCTACTTCTTAATTCACAGCAACTCCTAGAGGGGCCTTTGCTTTCCAGGATCTGTTGAGTGGGAACAGAACATTCACTGTAATGAAATTCTTAACAACAGAAAGTGGATGTACTGTGGAGTTCTTTGGAAATGAGATTTGAAAATAGAATTTTAACTGGAGACTAATATTAGAATATTCCTGCATAATATCTGACCTTGGTGTCTTGAAGCACCAGAGTTTCCTTCCCTTGCATGTTTCCATTTCTAATATCCTGAGGTCATTTCCTGTGTGTCAGTTTTATAATTGTCCCATTGTTTAACTGTTCTGTCCAGACACTCTTTCAAATGTGTGTTCTTTCATCATCAGCTTAGGAAGGCAGAACTGAAGTTGGATTCAGGGTAATTTAAATTCCAGTGATCAATTTTCTGGTTTCCTGGCTACCAGCCTTTTTTCCTGGTTTCCTTTCTTCTCATTTTTTTTTGAGGAGCTAAAAGTTTCTTGATATATAAATGTTCCCAGCTCTGTTCTTTTTATCTTGTACCTAATTCTCCATCTGTGGCGGCTGTGTTGATTATCATCTCTTTCCATTATCTCCCTTCAAGTCACGCTGAGATTTTTGTCGCATCTTAAGAATATAGGTTTTCAGCAAAATTGGCAAATGTTATATATTTCCAACTTCAGTCAAATATTTATTATTTTACTTGTGAGTCTGTGGATTGTTTCTACATAATATAAAAGTTACTCAGTAATCATCTTTCCTCGTCACAATTATCATTTCTTCATCAGTTTGTCAAAAGCTATATAACATACAAAAATATTTGGTATTCAAAGACCCGGCTTAAAGTCAAGGATTTTTTTTAGTATAATATGTATTTTTAAAATAACTTGATTGAGGTATAAGTTACATACTGTAAAACACACATTTTATGAATAAAGTCAATGAGTTTTGGTAAATATATAAAGTCCTGCAGCTTCCGCCACGGTCAAGGTTTAGAACACATTCATCACCCCAGAGAATAGTTCTGTATCCCTTTGCACCTGAACTTCACACCCCATCCACAAACTCCAGAACCTCTGGTCTGCTTTTTTTTTGCTATGGTTTTACCTTTTCTATAATGTCATATAATTGGAATCATACAGTTTTGACATCGTCTAGCATAGTCTCCAAGGTTTTGTTTCTCTAGTGTCTTTATTCTTTGCACAGATGAATAACTATGGAGAAAAGTAATATAAATACTAAAGGAAATTTTGGTGACAGTGGATATTGTTTTTACATATGTATAGACTATTATGCAAGGATCTGCATATGCAAATATATGCACACATATGTAGACCCGGAAGCGGGAAATACTGACCTTCACATGTGTTTGATTTATACTTGGAACAATCTTGTCCACTCATTTCAGCAAAAGTTGGTGGTACAAAAAGCATTATTCTAGTCTTATAGAGAATAAAAATAGAAAAGAATAACAAAACACAATTCTTTTTGCTATTACACAAATGTTGGTAGAAGCATAATTATATAAGGCAAATATGGTAGGCATAACAAGATAGTGCAAAGAAAGTGTATTGGGAACTTAAAAGAAGTCGGAAGAATTTAAGATATCAGCAAAGTTTCATTAAATTGAAACTCAATTTAATGGAATTAAAGGAATTCAAAAAGCAGAAAACACTGTGTGGATAAGCTTGGCTCGATAAATATTTGTTGAGTGAATGAAATTTTAATGTCCTGTTTACAGAGCAGTGCTAATAAGGCAGAGTTTAAATGGGTTTGTAGTTGATCATCCATGTTGGGGGCGTGTGTTGAAATATAATTGTAGGAAAACTCACTTCATTTTCTGCACATCAGCTTCTTGCCTGTGTCTGAAAATCCTCCCCAACTCAAGTCTCTCTACATGCCTGTTCACTGCTTCTTATCCTTCAGGGTTGAGTTTCACTTGTACCTTCTCAGAAAGCCTTCCTGGACTTTCCTTCCCAACCAGAGTTAGACGTTTTTTTTTTTTTTTGTTTTTTTTTTTTTGCCAGCTCTTTAATCATATTATTTATATTGAAAGCATTGATTTATGTGTTGGTCTCACCGCTAAACTGTGTGAAACTCAAGGGCAGAAATTTTCTTTTACTTGTCCTTGCCTAACCAGTTCTTGGATGTCAGTGCAAGCTATAATTGAGCATGCAATAGGTGCTCAGTACTGTCTAGTTCAAGGATGAAATATATTAAATTGAGTACTGAGTTGATAGTTTTCTCTCTTGCCTTTATGTTAATCCTTCTTTCATTCTCAGTAGCATATATTATAATTCTTTATCTGCAGCTGGGAACTGAAGTGCCCATACTCATTTCACAATTCTGTGTTTGTGCTTTTACATGTTCCCTCGGCCCATGATGGCCTTGGCCTCTGTCTTCATATCTTTCTAGTTCAAGTTCAATGGCCTCCTTTTTCAGAAGTACTTCTCTGAAACCTCATCCGGGAGTGTTCTTCCTACTCTGAATTTCCATGATGATTTTCAAGACCACTTTCATGGATGTTTTCTATTTTCTAGACCATATCTAGAGGTAGAATCTGCATTTCGTATACTTTGTATTCCCAAAAAGCTAAGAGATGCCCTTAGAATAAACACATACTCAGAATGCATTCAGTGTTTTTTGGTTTTTTTTAAATTGAGCATCGACTGTTTGTCAGAGTCTTTGTTGATCACAAGCTATTCAATAAATATTTACAAATGGTTCACTCATCACTTGCTTCGGGGGGAAACTACAGAGTGACACAGTGTGGATGAAAATGTAATTCAGAGGCAGAAAAAGAAAAAAAATCAGAAATATAGCTTCCAGCAAATTATAGAATTTCACAAAACCATTTGAAACCTTGCTTTGTTGATGAAGGTTTCCACAAAAATCTAGCAAGCCTGTAAGCGATTTGAAAAAATGACACCCTGGAAGAAATAAACGTTTCCTCAACATGGAAGGAGCTTTAAAGAGCTCTGTAGTTCCTTTACTGTTATGAACAAGTCTTTTCAGTAATTACACAGTGACTAGTTTTATATTAAAGCTAATCACTTAACTTTAAATGAGTTTGGTTTTGCAGGTCAAGCATTGACTAGGAAGCTTTGAACGGAAAGCTAAGTATGAGTTACAACAATAAGAAAAAAAAGAAATCTACTTGGGGTTCTCTCCTTTTGTCTAAACAAATAATCAGCCTTTATGGTTTCAGTGGCATTCATTCTTCTTTCTTCTTTCCTTTCAAAAACGTTCACTTTGGCCAGAATTTTCTGCCGTCTCGCTCTTGATTGCCTTGGAGACTCCAGCAAACACACCAGCTCTTATTCTCACCAACCCTTCCTGCAAAGCTGAATGCATTTGACAAACTTAGTGCAACACATCCAAACTGGTCCTGCTTTTTTTTTCCCAAGCAAAGGGCTTTCATGTTGATTTTCACCAGGATTTTTAAAAGGAAATAGAAGTATTTCCTGTTAAAATGATTAAATGTTAACTGAATGTTTTGAGGAATAATGTCATCAAATCTGCTCTTGCCTCAACCAGGGTACCCATGAAGCATTGAGTCCACTTACCGGGCAGGTTAGGGCACCTGACTCAAAGCTACTCCCAGGGTGAATCAGCAGTGCTCTAGAAAAGGTGATCAGTGGGGGCCAGTCCACTGTGGTACAGCAATCATGATGCTCTTATCAAGTTGTTGAAGGAATTGTGAAAACTTGGCTGGCAGAAGCCTTCCCTCACTGACGTATTGCTCCCTGTTTTTTGAGGAGCCACTGCAAAAGCACTCTGTATAATGTTTCCCCGGACACAGTGAGTAGTCTTCTCAGTGTACTCACTACTGCTCACTCATCTGTCTACTATTTTCTTGTCCCTTTAGCCAATGCATACTTCCCTGCTTTCCCCATTGAGGCCTCTTTCTTCCCTTTCATATCCCTCTCAAAACTGGAAGCAATTTCCTACATCAAGCATCTACTGTTTTCCTTTCGTTTGGAATGTCCGTGTTTGCCCTGCTGTCTGAGCTCAAGTTTAAAAGGCAGAGAACATAGGGGGATTTTTCTCTGAGCTCTTCAGTGTTAACACAATAGAGATGCCAGCACCTTGTCAACAGATTTATCTAATATACGTTTGAAAAACTTCTGCCCTGCCGTAGGAGCCCACCAGATATACCGAGAAAATTTCAGAAAGAGCTCGCCTTGTGTTATGGAAGTGCTTCCATGCAAGTGCCAGAACAGGGAAAGTTCAATGAATGTTCGTTGAATGAATGAACGAATAAAGAATGAGAGCATGAGAGCTACTGACCCTACAGGATGACCATTCATATTTTATAACAGAACCTAGGATTGTAAATACGATTATCATCTGGCGGGCTGTATCCTGATTAGGTTAATGTAGTCTTGGCAACAGTGGTTTGAAGGTCGAGCTTGTTCTAAACATGTGGTCAACTGGGAATATGATCCTCAGTAAAAGGTTATTCTGTGATTTTGGATCTCTTCTACAATGTTCTTTAAGAACTTTTCTCTTTTAAGTTTTATTATTGTAAGCTTCCTTTATTTTTTCTTATAAGTGGGTTAGAAATATATTGTAAATAATAAAGGCACAGGCAGAATAAAGAAACACTGACTTTTACATCGTGAAATGATTACTACTGTCAAGCTGATTAGCATATCATCTCATCTCCTCACATGGTTACCATTTTTTTTAAATGGTGAGAGTGCCTGAAATCTACTCTCTTGGCAAATTCCAGTATTCAATGCTGTATTATTAACTGTAGTCATCACGCTGTACTTTAGATTTCTAGACTTATTCATCCTATAGAACTGCAATTTTGATCAACATCTCCCCATTTCCACCACCTCCTCTCTATCCCTGCTAACCAGGGTTCTACTCTTTGCTTCTACGAATTCGACTTTTTAAGATTCCAAATAAGTGAGATTATGCAGTTTTTTCTTTCTATGTCTGGCTTATTTTACCTACTAGCATATTTTACTAATCATACACACATATGATTATACATATATACACACACATATATAGTATCAAATCATGTTGTACAACTTAAATATATACAATTTTTGTTAAAAAAGATATTTATAGGGCTTCCCTGGTGGCGCAGTGGTTGAGAGTCTGCCTGCCGATGCAGGGGACACGGGTTCGTGCCCCGGTCCGGGAAGATCCCACATGCCGCGGAGCAGCTGGGCCCGTGAGCCATGGCCGCTGAGCCTGAGCATCCGGAGCCTGTGCTCCGCAACGGGAGAGGCCACAACAGTGAGAGGCCCGCGTATTGCAAGAAAAACAAACAAACAAACAAAAGATATTTATATCTTATGATTCCACTTACGTGAAAAATTAGAAAGAGCAAAACTCTAATGACAAAAAGCAGACCACTGGTTGCCAGGGCGAGGAAGTGGAGGAAGAGGCTGACTACAAAGGACCATGAGTGAACGTTTGACGGTGATGGAAATGTTCAATATTATGATTGTGGTGG
This sequence comes from Monodon monoceros, assembly GCF_005190385.1. Lineage (NCBI taxonomy): Eukaryota > Metazoa > Chordata > Mammalia > Artiodactyla > Monodontidae > Monodon > Monodon monoceros. The sequence continues at coordinate 29,303,332 of NW_021703785.1, read as the reverse complement.
TGGTGACACTACTGTATTTATACCTTTAAGGCTGTACACACAAAATTAGTCACTTCTGTTATATGTTAATTCTACACCAGTAAGGCTGATTTTAAAAGTGAAAAAACACACAAACAAATAAATACATCTTTGTTGTTTGGAAAAAAATTACTGCCAGTTGAGGTTGGCACCTGAGGAGAATCTCATGGTAGGAACCTCCTGGTCGAGCTGGACTCTGAGGCTCTCACCACCCCCTTGGGATTATTTGCTGTCCCCATTATAGCCACCAGGGGTGTCCTTTAACTTTCCGGTCCAAATTTAGAGAAAGGACCTTGCTCTGGTTTTGCTATAGCTTAAGTGAGATATGGTAGAATATTTTTTCTATATCTATTACTAAAAAGTCAGGAATAAAAAGAGAAACAATCATAGAAGAACACTATGAATCTTCTAAATAACCCAGCTTGCACTTTGCTGTCTACATCAGAGATTGGCAAACTTTCTATAAAGGGCTAGGTAGTAAAATATTTTAGGCTTGTAGGCCATACTGTCTCTATTGCAACTGCTCATCCCTGCAGTTGTAGAGTGTAAATAGCCATTAAAAATGTGTAAATAAACTGTGTTCCAATGAAGTTTTAGAAAAGCAGGCAGGGCCAAGTTTGGCCTATAGGCTGTAGTTTGCTAAACCCTTCTCTAGATGGTCAGATCTGGTCCATTCCCATGGGCAAAATAAGCTCTTGACAAGTTCTCTACCTAAGTAGCTCCATCCCATGAGAGCTTCCCTTTGGACATCTGCATCCCTCAGCTTCCAGATGGATGAGAAAGGTTAAGGATGATGATCTATTGAGGTCTTTTTTCCTTTTTTCCCTGAGGTCCTGCCTCTTTCCTGGTTCAACGTCCCTCCAGGGACTGCTCACCCTCTACAGTCTAAAGTGGGTCCTTCCTTTGTAAATCTTTGAAAAATCATAATCTTGTCAGAAAGCGATGCAAGAATTGCAACATCATTCTGAGATGCAGGCTCATTTAGTTAGGAACCAGAGAGTCGTTTTCTCATGAATTTTTTAGAAGCATAATACAATTACGCTCGTTACTATTAGATCTGTTGTTTATTCAAGGCAGAGCATGCACATATGGGCACGTATTTTCTTTGGGTTTCTTGGTGAATCCTGCATAATGCAGAAATAGTTTACTGCTCAGGTCAGAAGCATGTATCAGTACAGAGGGCTTAAAGGGGCTGGATTAAGGTTGGGAGGTATGTATGTCACTTCCATATATATTCTACCTACATTCTCACATCAGCTGTTATTGGGACTTTCATACAAAAAAGTTATCGCTAAAAAGATCAAGCCTTGGGGCTTCCCTGGTGGCGCAGTGGTTGAGAGTCCGCCTGCCAATGCATGGGACACGGGTTCGTGCCCCGGTCCGGGAAGATCCCACATGCCGCGGAGCGGCTGGGCCCGTGAGCCATGGCCGCTGAGCCTGCGCGTCCGGAGCCTGTGCTCCGCAACGGGAGAGGCCACAACAGTGAGAGGCCCGCGTACCGCAAAAAAAAAAAAAAAAAAAAGATCAAGCCTTTAGTAGAACAAATCAAAAATCCTAATTTGCTTCTGTCATCACTCCAAGTCAAAAGCTTGGGTCAGTTTGGGAAGAGAGCCTCTGACTCCTCTCTGTTCTTCTCGAAGTTAAGAGTGACGTGACTGTGGTGATACCCAGACAACTTCCAGGGAGGTTCTTGCAGCCAGTATATGTATCCCAATCTTATTCCAGACAAGCAAGCATTGGCTTAGCTCATTGAAGACTGTGTGACCCATGTCATTTCTTAGATCTGCACAGCAGATGTGATCTTGTGCATTTGAGCATCCCACGTCATCTGGCTCTGCGCATCTGATGCTCCCATTTCCCTCTGACATATCTCCATCATTGTGATTTCTTTTTTGGCACTTCCTTTCTCTCTGGAACTTCAAGATGCCCCAGTCCGTAGATCAGCCATTTTCTTTCCATGAGAACTGGTTCCTTTTATTGGAGAATATGGGTGCATTCTATAACACCTGGATGCAAGGTGTGGCAAATATTATTTTTCATCTAGGATTAAAAATAGGTGGGTTCCCTCTTAAGACCATTTTTTGAGCACTGCCTTTCTAACATCATTGTTCAGGGTGGAGGTTGGTGGTAGGAAGAAGCTATGTATTCACAAGTTTTCAAGAGTTTCCTGAGAGGCACCATCAATGTTAAGAAAAGGCCTTTGCCACTGGAAAATGTCTCATAACTATTTATGAATGAAGAAGAAGGAAGGACAGTAACCCTGGAATCCCCGCAACCTGCTCCTAGCCCAGACCCTGGAGATTAGCAGGGTCCCAGGTGTGATGGTGGATGGTGCAAGCTGCTTCATGAGGTAAATTAGACTTGCAATCTTTAAGCTGAAGTACTGAGTGCAGCCTGCCAGGGTTTTGTATATTAGTATCTGTCGTGTGCTTTTTGTACTCTAGAGGGTGTAGATTGGGATGAATGATTGGAGTTAACCTCCTGATTTGCTGGTTAGTATGGTGATTCTTTATAGGAATGAAAGGAATAAGGGTGTAATAATATTATGGAAAAGAACTCAGTGATTATTTCATGTGAGACAAATGGGAAAGGGGAGAATGAAAAACAGAGGAGTTTTCTGGTTAAAAGTTATTGGTGATACTTTAATAAAAATGGGGACATTAGGTATCGATGCAGGATTCTACAAGAAGGTTGGAAATGTGCATCTGAAACTCAGAAAAGATCTGGGTGAATGGATTCAGGATCCATTTTTACAGATGTCATAATGAATTGTTTTCTTTCACGGGTCTGACATGTACCTTGAAAATTGTAGTATGTGTGCTGGAAATAGTAGTATATGGATGGATTTTACTTCCAAAGGGATAAATGAGTTGAATATGAAGATACTTCAGAGAACAAAACTCAATTGACTCACTCATGTCCTTTTAGAATATATGAATGTTAAAATCAAGATCTAAATAGCAACAACAGAAAAGATGGGTTCAACAAACTGCCAAACTACGACGTTATGAGCATGTGCTCTGTGCTAGTGTGTGGACTGCTGTGATTACAGGAGCTGTTAGTAAATTGCGTGTTTCAAAAAGTATAAATTACTTTTGCTTGAGAGATGTGAAAGTTATTTCAGGGTTATATTTGTATTTTGTTTGTAAGTTACTTTTCTTGAGATATGTAGCTCTTCATTTGGGGTTGTGTTTGTATTTCCTTAACATATAGTCGTAGTTGGCACTTTATCACTGTAGCTGTCAGCACTTCTGGTTAAGTTGAACGAATTAACTGCTGTAGTTATATCTATGCTGATTGTTCATGCCAGTTAAACTCACTATGAAATGGAAGGGACCAAGTGAATTCTACTCTGTGTCTTATGTTTGAAATATTGGAAGTCAGCCTTAATATAAATCTAGAAAAGGGGAATAATTGAAAAGTTAAGTTAGAAACTGTACTCCTTCTAAAGGAGATTTAAAATCAAGTCATACATTCACAGGAAGGAAGCTTAAAGATGGCTTACATTTTTCTGTAAGGTATCCCTGAATAGGATCAGGGATGAGGTGTAGAGTTTATTAAGCCTACTAGACCCACAATGCAGGACAACTGAGTGGTCTTTATTCTTTTGCTGCCCATCATCACCATTTCTGTCATGCCCTTTTCTGAATGTTGGTGATGACACAGAGATGTGACAAATATTTGCCTATTGCTTTCTTCTCCTGGACACGTGGCGGACATAGCCCAGTGATCCTTGTAACTCTGATCCCCTTTGTCGACTCAGAATTCTGCTAGACAAGTGATCCGAACGATTGTAATGACAGTACATGTTATAACCTATCAGCTGTCTTTGCAAAAGAAGAAACAAAAACTTGTTAAGAATGCTAATAGATTTGGAAACCTCAGCTGGATCTATTAAAGACAGGAGTGTTCAAGAACCAGGTGATTTCCCAGTGCAAACATTTGCTGATTGCAGCTTTGATTCAATTACTGTAATTTGTCCTTCTGCTATTAAGTCCTCCTCTTTAAATATCAGCACATTAGAATTGAAAGTTCATTGGGTTGTGGCCAAAATCTTGTTAATCAACTTTGTATCATTGCCATTTTAGGCAGGGTTCTGTCCAAATCAGCTTTTGTTATGCTGCCTTCTGGTGCAGGTGCAGTGAGTTGGCCTTAAATAAGGCCACATCTTAAGCTCCCGGACAAAATTAGCCAGAATCTCCCAGTACTTTAATTACACTTTGTACATCAATGAAATTGTATACCCCCCAAAAGTAGAGAGGACAAAAATGGCAACTTGGCAGTGTTCCCCACTCTACGGACTCAACGCCCCTTTCCCCAACCGCAAATTAATGATGTGTTCCGGCTCTGACTGGGACAGGCTTGAGGGACAGTGCCAAAGGGATCTAGAAGGTTCTGTCTTTCCAAATGTGAATCAGTGTTAATCTGAGGTCTGATGACCTGGGTTTCAGTCTTTAGTCTTGGTTTTGCCTTTAATCAGCTTTTACAGTGCCTCACTTTTCTTATCTGTAAAATAAAAGAATGTAATAAAAAGTATCTACAACAACATGTGATTTTACTTTCTGAGTTCCTTCTACCTTATTTTTCCTGCTTTCTCTTTAAATAGACCTTAAGCTCTGAACTGCACAGAACTGGCCCAGGCTTTAAACTGAGGGGGGATATGAAGCCTCTCCATGCCCTCCCTTCATGTTCATTACAACATAACTGACGTTTTAATTTTTTTCCCACCTTTAAGCACTGCAGAAAGCTATGATACCCATATACAAAGAAGAGGCAAACAGGGAAAAGTAAAATTTCTAAAATCTGAGAAAAGGGCATGAACAAAATATTTACAGAAGAATAAACATACATGAGCAGACACGTGGGAATGTGTTGAAGCTCAGCGGTAATCAAGGTAACACCAATTCGTAATATCCTGTTCCAAGCAACAAAATAACATACATTTAAAGAAAATAGTGGTAATACTTAATACTGATGAGACAGGGGTGAGATTTATATTGCTAGTCAGAGTGTAAATTGTTAGAAACTTTATAGAAAATAATTTAGCAATATGTACCCAGAGCCCGTTGGGCCCATTGTTCCCCCCCAACTTTTAAGATTTATTCTAAAAATTCATTCAGAAAGTTGAAAAAATATTTCTGTAAATATGTCTGAAAGCAACATAAATAAGTAACAGAGAGCTCAATAAAGCATAATATATCAGTGGGATGTCATATGACATGGTCATTTAAAATGACATATTAAAGAGTAGTTAATGTTAACTGACCGAAATAATTATGTAGCAGTCTACCAGAAGTATGTTACGATTTTAATTATGTAAGTATATATATTTTATATATGTATTTTAACACATAGATAAAAGACAGTATATCCATATCAATCACTGTTAAGTGATTTTCTCAGAGGAGTGAATATAGAAATGTTTTCACATCTCTCCTTTAATTTTATTCTGTGCTCTCTAATGTAGAAATGAAAATGTATTTCTTCAACAAACATATTAAAATATACTAAAAAACAATATTTAGGATTTTAAAGGACAGTTTTGATTTTTAAATTGGTAAAATGTCAAATTATGATGTGTTTAGCAATGTCAGGACACACATTTTGTCAGATGTTTTTCTAATCTCAAACCACACTAGTACAAAATGCAATTTGTTACTACCAATTATAGTGAGTTAAGAAGACATTATGGGGAAAGGAGGAAATTTAAAGTGTAAACAAAAAATTGCTATTTCTACCTAGAAGACAAATGAAAAGATCACAATAAGATACTCTTTGCGTATTTTTTCCTCTATGCTGGGAGTGAATCATTTTCTTGGCAGCAAAAATTCTCTAAGTCAGTTAGGATATCCTTTCACTGTCCTTTAATGAAATACTGGTCCAGTGATCTAAAAGGATTAAAGCAGCATCCAGTGTGCCTGACTCACTTAGAAGGTTTAATATTCTCTCACATAGTTTCTTAGGAGGTGCATGAGTATTACTTTGAGCCTGTCAACTTTTCCTTATTTAAAAAAAAATTTAAGTAAAATTTAAGTAAGTATTTTTAAATTAGTACCTCTCAATCAGAGCTGCCCCAATATGGTATGATTTCACAAGGTGTCAGATTCTTAAAAGCAAAAGGTTTGTCACTTTGTGTTGATTTCCAATTGAGGTTGCATTTGAGATGTAGATGTTGTTTTTAAAGACATGCTCCCATTATAAGTAAATTGGATGTCTTCACCCCACACTCCTTTGGATCATAAAGTTGCTGATTCTGGTTTCACAGTGACTCATTTTAATTCCCAACTAAATAAAACAAAGAACACTGTAGATCTGAACTCTAGCAACCTAATCTTGAAATTATTAAAAATACATGAACCAGATGGCAGCCCTACAGGGTACATCATCTGACACAGATATCAGATTAGAAGTTTTCTTTCAAAAGCAGACTGTTTAATAGCACACTTTATCTAGACATCCATTAAAATAAACTGTGCGTTGCATGAAATTGTCTAGAGGCCAATAACTTAGGGGCCTGACCCAAACTATAGGAAATAAAAAATGTATTAGCCAATCTGTAGCAAACAGAAGCGCTCATTAAATTAATATTAGTACAAAAACAATACAGAGTACCATTCATGAAAACTGCATTGGCTTATAAAGACATCACTGCACCTCATTGGAAGACGTTTAACAACAGTACATTTTGAGCAGTTGCTGTATTTTGGATGTGTATGTTCTAGCCTAATAAACTTGTTAAGGAACTCAGGTGTTGCAATAAATCCATAAAGTAGCTAGAGGATATTGCAAGAGATTTGGACTCTCTTTAAGCAGGAGAAGTTTTATCTTCCTTGTTCCAACACAGGTTGTAGCAGATTGGCATGAAAACTTGCGTCCTGATTTAATTCCTTTTCTAATACGTAAATCACCATGACTAGAACTCAAGTTCCTCTTTGTGAATGAGCAGCAGTCATGTTAGTCAGGGAGCCCTGGACTCAAGCTGAGGGTTACTTGTTCTACCCAGTGTTTGTTAGTTTGCTTCCCTTTGTGGGTCTGTTATTATTCAATAGGTTTTCTTGGCTGGAATGTAAAGGACTGTGATAGAAGCTACCCCTCTTTTGTCTGATGGTGCTATGCAAACACAATGAGAACACATGGCCTTTCTTTCACGCAGGACCAAACACTTTGAAAAAATCAATTCGAAGCATCAGCAATGTCAAGTTTATATACATTTAAAATAAAGCAATGATTGCTCAGATTTCTCTCATTTTTACAGTTGGCTGTGAAATATACCTTTTCAGTTAGATCTTGAGTTGTTTCTTTAATACTTTTAAATATAATGTTTATTGTAAAAATGTTGAAAGAAGGGAAAAGTCCATGTCACACAATTGCTAACCCTTTGATAAATTTCATTTCATCCTTTAAGTATTTATATATGCTTATTTGCCTAGTTTATTCAAGTGATTAAGAAACGTACTGATCATGGACAATGTGCTACACACCATTAGAAGGACTGAATAGTATATGTGTGTGTGCATGTGCTGCTGTCAAGTGACTTATAGTTTTGTTGCACAGAAGTGTAATGTAGAAAGTCTTATTTGGAGAATAATTTTATATACATATAAAACATAGTATATATAATAAATATATATGTTATCTTGTTTTCACAATATAATGAGCATTTCCCCCCTTCATTAAAATTTTCGTGACAATAGCATTTAAAGGTTATATATTTCATAGTGTGTTTTTTATTTTATTTAGACATTCCCCTGATGATAAATACGTAGGTTCTTTATTTTTACTTTTAGGAATTGTTAAGTAACAAAATGTTGGTGCTTATATTGTTCTTTGTTTCTGTGTGTTTTAGGATACATTTCTAATGGGGGAATTTATGTGTCAAAAGCTCAGAAAATTTCAAGATTTAACACAACCGATTAATTACTTTCCAGAAAGGCTGTGGAAATTTCCACTCTTGTCATAGAGTATATGAGAGTGACAGTCATACCACTTCCTGCCAACATTCTGTTATTTAAGAAAATTATTGCTAACATGTTTGTTGAAAATGATAACTCCTTGTTTTGGTTTACATTCCCTTGTTAGTAAGTTTGTATATTTCAGATGTGTACACACATATATAAATATATAAATTTATATTATGCATATATGTATACATAAAACTTTGTGTTTAATTTTAATAAATTTTTAGTTAATGCTTTTTGCTTAAACTGTTTAGAATCTAAATTTTTTGACATGTAAGAGTTTAAAATATATTAATCCACTATAATTGTTATGGTAACTATTTTTTCCATTTGGTTTGCCCTGCAATATTTTTATGTTGGCTTTTTATGAGCTATAGAAATTTTAATTTTTTTTGTTTTGGTGGAATGATTTTGTGACTTGAAAGCACTGTGACATCCAGATATCACTTTCTCATGGTTTTAATATTTTACAGTTTTTTTAATAGATATGGAATTTATTCTGATGTGTTTTATGATGTGTGTAGAACATTGATTTTTTTTCTCAATAGTAAATTTTTCTAAAACCTTTGTTGACTAGTATGTCACCTTTTTTAATTCAACACTTTAAAATAATTTTTGAACAATTTTAATAGCGTTTGCTATATACTAAATAATATTTTCAGGATATTTTGATGAAATATGATGCCACATAGAAAGAAATGAAAATACTGAGACTTGAAGAAGCTAGATAAATTTATAATTCATAGATTGCTTTTGTTTATTTCTATGTTAATTCTCTTGCCACTTGTATTTATAGACAAATATAATTATTGGATAATTAATTTTTTATTAAGAAACATCAGTATATTTACTTTTAGCAAAGGAAAACAAAATGCTCCTACTTTAAATTGTTTTTTAGTAGTTTTCTCTCTCCTCTCAGATAGAAAGACATTCAATGCTGAATTTTCACCGTTTTTGTCTTTGTAAGTGTCATAGTTTATCAGTATCATTTGTAAAGGCTTCAAATGCATGCGCATCTAATTATTCCAACCAGCCATTTGAGGTATTGCTCAAGTGATGATTTTATGGATTGGAAAGTGTTTTGTATTTTAGTTTGAGATTAGATGAATATCATAAATGGTGCTACCAATAAAATATTGTCCTGAAAAAAAATTAGGCAGGAATTATCACAATATATAATATATTTGAATTTGCTATTTTTGCTTATCAGTAGCAACTCTGGACCATCCCTGTGCAACCTCTCTATCTTTTCAGAATCCAAAATTTAATGGGGAAGGGGAGTACTTGCCTATCAAGTTACAGTTTTTCTTTGTATAGAACTCTGATAAGCAAAAAGAGTCAAATTAAATAGTTGATTTGGAATAACTTGGGGTGAAGAGAGTAGGTGTTTTAGAATGTAAGTGAAGTCAAAAGACTGAAAAACCCCAGATGGGAAGAAAGCCTGAGGGTGACCAGGGCACCGTCCTGTCAGAGGGACGCACTTTTCTTCAGTGCGCCTAGTAAAATATACTTCAGCATTTAGAAATGAAACACAAAAACACCACTATGCAAATTTTCTCATTTTTTATTCTCTCCGAAATTGAGTTTGAAAGGTCTAAAACGGAGAGCTCTAGAGACTGCTAGATAGAAACAACGCGGAGATTCCTGCCCCCATATAATGCTGAATCTGGAGAAGCGTACGATCTGAGGAATGCACAATTGACTAAAGCAATTCAATCCACATGACTTATTTTAGAATGTGGTTTGGGATCTGTGGACCATAAGTTTTTCCTCTTTTCTAAGTTGCGATTTCTTTCAGATCCAACTAGTGTTTTCTATTGGGCATATCAGGAAGTAAAGAGAGGAAATTAGCAGCAAAGCTGTTTGGTTTCCTAACTCCTTTTGTCAATAATATCACCAACACTGACACCAACAACATGATTCATTGCACGCTTATTAGGTAGCAGGCGCCATTCTAAACACTTTAGATATATTCTAGTGTAATCCTTATCGCTACCCTAAGAAGTAGTTACAATTATTATTTTCATTTGACATAGGAGAAACTAAGGCCCAGAGAGGTTAAGTAACTAGTCCAGGGTAATGCAGCTAACAGGTAGAATATAATCTAGTTAAACAAAAACCTGAAGACTTCCATTCAAATATAGAATATCTAAAGAAGAAACATATAATACTGAGAAAACAATTTTTGAATCAAATGTTTGTAAGGACCCCAGTTGGCCAATTTTAAGTCTCCTGGTTATAGTTCCTAACCACTGAATAGTGATTTTTTTGATTAGGGTGGGAATGGGGGCGGGAAGTGATAATGATGGTTAGTGAGAGATCTCAAGGATCTGAAAACCTATAGATGAATATTCTCTCAGCAAGTCGGAAGCCCATCATCAAGTCTGGGAAAGTAAATTTTAATGCATTAAATGAAACAGTAACTTTTGATATTCAATGTTTTAAAAATATCTAATTTTTATTTTTGGATTGAGGAAATATGTTGCTGTCAGTTTCTTGATGACTTGAAACAAATGAACTTCCTTTTGTAATGATGCTTAATTGAAGAGGCAATATATTTTATATTTTTTCCATCTGTTGACATTTGGTTATTGCCATCACTCACATACTGCATTTTTAGAAACTACTTTTTCTCTTTTTGATACTTAAGAGAAATTGTATTTGCCCACACCCCCACGTTGTGACCAGAAACAAATACAAAATATTTATCTAAACTCAAGTTTGGAGAAAGTAATTCAATTTCTTAGAGATGGAGAAAGATTTTCTTCACTGGCTAATATTACACAGTGCAATATAATTCTATAAAAGATTTGGCAATATGTTCATTATGAGGCTTTCACTTTTCTAGCACAAACAAAAAAGTTCTCTTCAGTGGAGCCTCATGTTTCTTTTTCTTTTCTTCCTTTTTTTAACAAGGATTTTCTTGGTCTTCAGAAACTCAGTCAGAAGATCGGGTTTCATGTGGTAAGAGCTGAAGTTCATACCACCAAGCACCGCATTCTGTGCAGATAGACATGTGCCATATGTTGTCAAGTCCATAAAATAGTAATTGTTATTATATCACTCTTGAATTTTATCCTGTTAAGAATATGATTATTAAGTAAAATGTGAATTAATTTTAGATAGTTCCATAAGGTACACATCAATCAAAATTAGGATTATAGCTTTTTATTCTATATATTTCTCTATTTAAATACAAACTTGTTAGAATTCAGGCAATGTTTACTTATAAGGTACAGTTTATTTTACTTTTCCACTTCACTCCCATCCACTCCCTATCCTAGATGTAACCACTGGTAAAATTTAGCATGTATTCTAGAACTTTTTCATAGCATATAGATATAGGTGTAGATGAAAAAATTGATATAGCTGTATAGTTCTAGGATTTTAAAAGAATAAGAGGTCACAACGTACCTGTTTTTCTGTATATTGTGTTTTCTTTTACTTAAATATGTCTTGATGATATTTGCTAATATATATTTTAAGTGCTAGTTTTTCTTTTTAAGAATTACCATTGTTACTTAAATCACCCCCTACTAGAGTGGGCGTCTCTGTACACACAGTCCTTGTTGAGATACAGAGAAGCATAAATTCAAATGGAAGCACCAGCCAAATCAGAGCTTCAGGGCACCAAAGAGACTTTGAAGCCTAGTCTCTATGGCTATGTATTCTTGTTTCATATCGTAGTAATCTTTATTTCTTTCTCTTAACATCCTCTGAAATCATAATGTGTTTTCTGTCCTATATTCTCCCAAATATGTTCCATAAGATATTTAGTCAGTCATCCCAGGCAGCAGGGATTTTATAATGGCCCTCATTTTGTGAGAGGACTTTCACAAATCCGAAATCATTTGTTAGTCTTTACCTTCCGAAGTCCTCTCTCATTTCCAGAAGGCAACTCAATTCATGATAAACTTTGTACTTTCACCTCAGGCCTGATGCATTTTCTTTTTTTTCTTTGAAGGAGATCCAGGGTTATCACTTGCATACTTTTGTTATCCAGCAGTGTTGACACTGTTTGCCAGAACACAAAGTCAATGGCAGAATAAGAGACTACAGCTGAGTAAACACTTGTTGCAGAATATCCTCAACACTGGATAAAATGGTAGAGTGGTCTTGGCTGAGGCATCGATAATTTTGGCTGGGATCCTCAGTAGAATGTGTTTCACCAGTTCTCATTGACTGAGGACTCAGGCATGGAAAAATACAAATATATATTTACTGACACATATTATTTACTGTAAGGGGTTATGATGTAGACATGTCACATGTACATACTTATGTGTAAGTAAAATACTTCAAAGATAAAATTGAAACAGATAAATGTGTGGGCATGGTCAGTGTATTATACATGCATATACATTTTTGTGTGCACATGTGGAAATGTTTAAAGCATAGATTTCTAAGAGTGGAAATGCTGAGTAAAAGATTATGAGGGATTTACCAGGTTGGTTCTGAAAATTGAAACCAATCTTTTCAATGCTTGGTCCACTACTTCTTCTGCATATTACACCAAAAACATTCCTGTCAAATCATTCAGCTCTTCAGGGGACACATAAGAAGTGTACAATTAGAATCTTACCTTCAAGGGTATTATCATCTACCTGGGAAAGATAAAAATTTTACATTTCAAAAATTTAGATAGGGCTTCCCTGGTGGCGCAGTGGTTGAGAGTCTGCCTGCCGATGCAGGGGACACGGGTTCGTGCCCCAGTGCGGGAGGATCCCACATGCCTCGGAGCAGCTGGGCCCGTGAGCCATGGCCGCTGAGCCTGCGCATCCGGAGCCTGTGCTCCGCAACGGGAGAGGCCACGACAGTGAGAGGCCCGCGTATCGCAAAAAAAAAAAAAAAAAAAAAAAATTTAGATAAAAAGTATTGTCTTAGGTGTATTGAATATAAAATTATAACCTAAATTTAGGGGTGTGAAAAATCTTAGAACCAAAGGGTTCTAAGATCAAAGAAGACTTCTGTTCAAGGATATTAAAATTATAAATGTGGGATTAGCTTGTTATAGACCAACTCTGTAACTGAGACTACCTGCAAAATCCAGACAAAATTAAAGAAAAATGTCTATCAAAAAATTTTAGGGAGCTACCAAGTCAGCAAGGACTTGAGGGGCCAAGAGGCCAAAAGAAGAATAAGGAAAAGCAAAATAGACATTTGGTACCAGTTTTCTCTTTAAATCATTTGCCCATTCTAATGGAGGTCACTGAGATGCTTAAAAGTTGAGAAAATCTATCAGTCTTGGGGGGTTATAGGATTCGAAACTAGAGTCCAGGGACTATCAAGAAGGAAGGTCCTAGTATATACTTGAGGCTTTCACTTAATATTGGTGAAGGACTATACCCTTGGAATAAGTGAATTTTTATAAAGAACAGCCTTCACAAAGCCTGAAGCTTTGCTTTGAAGCAGCTCAATACCAGATGGACTAAAGCTTGACCATAACTGCCTGCCAGAGGGCTCATCCAGAGATTCAAATTAGCTCTTTGACCTTTCAAATGAAATACCTGCCTTTTAATCACAAATTGGCAATCGGGAGAGGAAATGGGATTACATGATCAAAAAACTATGGAAAAATAAAAAGAAAACAGACATAGATCCACAGGAAATCCACACACGAAAGTCAATGAACAAGGACTTTAAGATAACTGTGCTCTCCAGTTACTGCGGTTACCACCGTTCACTAGAGCAGGGACGCAAGCTTACTTGGCCGATTTCACTAGTTCGTGCTACCTGCCAGTGATCTCTTTCAAGCCACTTGAGTTTACTTCCTTTGCTTTAGGTGCTGTTTTCTCTATGTGAATTGCCATTTCTTCCTTGTGTGCATGTTTTTCTTTTTTTTGCGGTACGCGGGCCTCTCACTGTTGTGGCCTCTCCCGTTGCGGAGCACAGGCTCTGGATGCTCAGGCTCAGCGGCCATGGCCCACGGGCCCAGCCGCTCCGCGGCATGTGGGATCTTCCCGGACCGGGGCACGAACCCGTGTCCCCTGCATTGGCAGGCGGACTCTCAACCACTGCGCCACCAGGGAAGCCCTGCATCTCTACAATTTTGATTTTCTTAGCCTTGTACCACACTGGCAGAGGTACCAAACATTCTGACATTCTATTTTATTCAAGCCTATCTTATTTATGATTCAACCAATCACAAAATCCTTGTGAGATCAAAGCCAGGCACAGATTTTACCCAGAAAAATAACCCACACCTAGCCACCATTGCATCTAGTCAGATATTTTTAAATCAGGGATTTAATTCAATTGTTTTTTCCTAAAATATTTTGACATTAGGAGAGATGGGCAGTAGAATCTCACCTATGTTTTATTTTTTCCCCAACTTTATTGAGGTATGACTGACAAATAAAATTGTATATATTTAAGTTGCACAATGTGATTTTTTAAGGTGTATGTGACGATTTAACATACGTATACATAGTGAAATTATTACCACCATCAAGTTACTTAACACATCCACTATCTTATATAATTACTTTTTTTTTTTTAATGGTGAGAACACTTAAGATCTCCTGTCTTAGCAATCCCTGTCAAAATTCCAAAGGCATTTGTCACAAAAGTAGAAAAAACAATCCTAAAATTTTTTTGAAACTACAGAAGACCTCGGACAGCAAAAAAGTCTCATCTATATTTTAGAAAGAAGCAATGGTCATAATATATAATTAGACCTGTTATAATTTCAGAAAATTCTCCCAAGTTTTTGTTGATATAAGATAAAATTAAATTGGAGAAATGAGCATAATGATGGTGTAGTTTTCAAATGTTATACATCATATACTGAAGTAAATGCATTAAGTATTTTGAAAGTGTGCCAGATATACAAAAATTAGTAACAACTGCACTTATATTTGTCAGAGTTATAATTTTTCATAGGAGTAGCCTTTATGCTTATTTTCTCCAACGGTTATTTTTGATTTTGTGTCTCCTACTCACAGCTGTGTCATTGTCATTTGGAATCAGTACGTAAACTTAGTGTTTATTTGTGCTTGTGATGACAGAATAAATCTGTCATCAACATTTACTTTGTTAGGCAAATGTCACTGTCTCATTGTTGAGAATGACACATAATGGATCTCTGAGTTTCATTCCTTTTGAAGGTCACTGGAGAAAATATGTTTAGTGACATTTATTGTGGCAAGAAAAACTTTGAAGTGATTCGCAAGCTTTGTGTCAACTAGATTGGTTTGGGAATTGAAGAATCTCTGGAAAGAGAGAAGAAAGGCTTTAGTAGGAGAAGGGCTCCTGGAAAAACAGTTGCAGAAATGTTGGAGGACAGAATTATGTATTGATTATTAGTCCTCTGGCCAGATCCATCATCAGATGGGTCTAAGCCCCAGGGAGAGAGGGACCATGAGTAGACACTAAAGGAGTGGTTGGTATATATAACCCTAATGAAAACTGGAAGTGCAAGGTGGTATTTTGTGACAACATGTGAAAGATAAGGTGCTGTGACTAGAAGAGAATTCTAGAAGGAATTCTCAAACGAGCAGGCAGCTTTAATGCCATGAGATGCCGTCACACACATTAGGAGAAGGCGACATTTATGGTAGGAAAGAGTACAATGGTGAACAGGGCCTTCACTTGATCTCAAGGTCAATACCAAGAAAATGAACTTGGAGCAAAAATGAGGAAAGAAGTAGACTACTTCTTTCCTGGAGCCACAGGCTTGACCTCATTTCTTCATAGATTGTTACTAGTTAGAACCATTTCAGTGACAAGTGCAAAAACTATTTGTAAATTAGCTCCAGGAAAAGCAGAGGTGTTAGAGGCTTATATAAATGCAGAAAGGCAGGCATGTTTGGCTTCAGGGAAACTCTCAAGGGACTGTGAGAAACTCTGAATCCAGGAACTAAAACAGTTTCTCCTTTTCTACCCCTCTCTACTCCTCTTTATCACTCCCCGCATTCTTCTCCCTGCTCTTGTATATATAGTGTGTGATTTTTTTACATTTTAGCAAAATAATCTGCTAATGTTTTTTAAATGAAAAAAAGCCCCACATATATGTCTTTGTCCTCAGCAGTCCCACTTTTGGGAAGTTACCCCATAGAAAAAAATAAGGAAGTAGATAATAAAAAATATACACACATATACATATAATGTAAGTACATTAAAAAATGTGAGGTTTATGCTTTATGTATGCTTTCCTATGCCTAAAAACTGTCCTGGAAGGGTGTGCAGGAACATATCAATGGTGGCTGCTCTGGGAAAGCAGTGTCTTGGCGTGGCCAAGAGGAGAGGGACATTCCTTTTTATGTTTTATAGTTCTGCCGTGCTTAAATATACTACAACAGAAACATTTTTATATTTCTTGTGGAATTTTAAATTGTGAAAAAGAGACCTTACAGAAAACAAAATGAAAAGTAGTTTAAGAAGGGGGTAGAATTCGTAATTCAAAATCTCACTGCATGAACATTTCTAGGTCAGATTTTGACCAAACATACATTGTATGAATTGTGGATGAATGAGTACCAAAGAGCCTCACTGGTTGTCATAGTTACATTATCTAATATGTTTCATATTCTGTGTTTGACTAATCAGTTGAAGCTACAGGAGACTTGCCTCTAGCTTGTTTGGGCTTTGGGAAGGGATTGGAAGACAAATTCATGGAGAAACAAATCAATACAGAAATAAAATATGACTGCTGCTGTCCCATTTTTTCTTCTTCCTTTTTGGCCACTGTTGAAGGATGGCCTTGGTCTATAACCCACAGAGACATCCATGGCTTCCCAAAATCCTATATTAGCTTATTGTCTTAAAGTAGTAAACCTGGGTGGGATGTAAATGGCTCTGGGGATCGGATGACCTGGTTTCTAGTCCCAGCTCTTCCACTTACGAAATGTCTATCATTTTATCATTTACCAACAACTCTACAGTTACAAACTGCCCTATTTAATCCTCATGATAACTCTATGAGAGGCATGGTACTATCACCCCCATTTTAAAGATAAGAGATCTCACTTTAGAAAGCTTAAACTATTTGCCCAGGGTGACAACAGTTTATAATTGGAATTGTAAGAGCAATGACACAAATTTAGGTTTGTAGACTCCAAGCCCAAAGGCTGTTTTAAGATACCATTGTCTAGCGAATCATGACATTTATAAACATTTAGGCAAAATAATAAACATATTAAAAAATAACAGGGTGGATATGTAAGATATATAAATAAAAAATAAGATAAAGATCAACGTAGAATTCAAGACAAATATACAAAATGGGACAGAGGATAAGACACTGAAAGAAGTCCTGATATTTTTTTTTACAAATAATATTCTTGAATAAAGAAGTATTCTTTATTAAGAATGGAAGGCTGCTTTCATAACTTGAGAATATAAAAAATCATAAGCTATTATTGTATTTAAAATGAAACCCTGAAAGCATTTTAATTAAACTCATACAGAAGACAACGGTTTTTGCCATGGCTGCTGTTGACCAAGTCCTGGAAGGTCTTGATGAGTGATTTTCAACTCAGCACTCAACTGTCTTTGTGCCCTCTCATCGTCTGTGGAGCTTTTACAAATACCAGTGCTTGGGGCCAAACACCAAAATCCTGATTACATTGATCTTGAGAACGGGCACTGGTAAGCCCCTATACTGACTGACTATAAGATAAAATTGTAGTCATAATGTCATGGAAATACCTTTCATTTGTATAGTATATATACATCAATTTAAAAACATTTCAGTCAACATTATCACATTTTATTCCTACTACAATCTTAAGAGTTTGGTTTTTAATTATGCTCTATTTTAACATATATTGGCAGTTGCCACCAGTAACTCCCTTTTCACCAAACCTATTTAAAAATTGTTTGGTACTATTGTTATGGAGGCAAGGCTCAGCTGAGGGGATGAAACATATTCATATGTAGCAGTAATGCTACCTTCTAGTTTTAGAGCATAGCAACCAATTTAAAAAGATAAAACAAAAAAGTTGGCTATAATTAGCTATGAAAAATTAGAAATGACAGGTTGCAGGATGATTTGAGGGATAGAATTTTATTTCCCCATCTTACAGTTCTAAATTTAATATTACCGTTACTCACTGCCTGGAAACCACAGAGACATTGCCAAAGCATTAGGTTAGGACAAATGATGAGACTTCATAAGAGGACAGGTAATAGGGCTGCAGAACTGAGAAACACAAAGAACTTGGGAAAAAAGGAAATCTAAAAGGCGCTACAGATGTCAAACATGATCTCCCTGCAGGAACTGTAAAATGGCTATAATGGAAGAAAAATGTCAAAGTGGGTGTAAGTGTAAAGAGCTTGGCAATTTCAATTCACCAGTTAAGACTTCGAGGAAAACACCAGAGTATTAACTTTCTTTCATCAACACTGTGATCCTCTAAATTGTAAGGAGAAATTATCTAAAATGTATGTGGAAAAGAGCAAGTATAGCAGGACATTGCCAGCCTGGATCTTACCGCTTTGAGGCTCATAGAACTGAATTTGTTATGAAGAACATTGAACCAGTAAAAACTCACTTCGCTCTCATTCCAGTAGACTATAAATCTGTTGCCACATCTAGGCATCTCCATATCAAGGTACTTAAAGGATTCAGGTGAGTTGAACTGGTGTTGGCTGTAGGCTTCAAAAGTTTTAAGTGGCATTGATAAGGGAGAAGGAGGAACCCAAATCTAAGTCAAAACTTTAATGGATATTGTAAAACAAGAGACAGGGAGAAATTACTTCCAAGATCTGTAAGTAATGATGCCCTGGTTGGTTTTGAACAGGATTTATTGTTTGAATAGAGATGCCTCAGTTTCTAATACAGTGGATGCCAGCAATGAAGATAATCAATGGGATTCAAGGAGAGGCACTGGAATATGAAATTCGGGGAATAATGATTTACATGACTTTGAAATAGTGATTTCTAAGTTCTAAGGTTGAAGATTGCTATAAAACTGTTACGGTAGACACATTTTTACATTTTTTCCTTCTTGCTATATGTTGATATTTTATTGAAATAGCAGTGTATATTATAATTTATTCTTTTTTGTGTTTGCTGCATATTAATATTTAAAGAAATAAAAAATATTAGCTTTTAGTGCATCAAGTGGCATAAATTAAAAATCTTAGTAATTGGGCTTCCCTGGTGGCGCAGTGGTTGAGAGTCCGCCTGCCGATGCGGGGGACACGGGTTCGTGCCCCGGTGCGGGAAGATCCCACATGCCGCGGAGCGGCTGGGCCTGTGAGCCATGGCCGCTGAGCCTGCGCGTCCGGAGCCTGTGCTCTGCAACGGGAGAGGCCACAACAGGGACAGGCCCGCGTACCGCAAAAAAAAAAAAAAAAAAAAAAAAAATCTTAGTAATCTGCTTCCTGTCTCTATGGATTTACATATTCTTGATGTTTCATATAAATGAAATCCTGCAGTATATGAACTTTTGTGTCTGAGTTCTTTCATTTAGCATAATATTTTCGAGGTTCATCCATGTTGTAGCATATATCAGTACTTTATTTCTTTTTGTGGCTTAATAATATTCCTTTGTAAAAAACGTGTTTTTAACTATCAATATATTATGATAAAAATCACTTACTCTTGTTTTTTAAATAAATTTATTTATATTTTATTTATTTTTGGCTGCATGGGGTCTTCGTTGCTGCGTGCAGGCTTTCTGTAGTTGCGGCGAGCGGGGGCTACTCTTCGTTGCAGTGCGCAGGCTTCTTATTGTGGTGGCTTCTCTTGTTGTGGAGCACGGGCTCTAGGCATGCAGACTTCAGTGGTTGTGGCATGAGGGCTCAGTCGTTGTGGCTCGCAGGCTCTAGAGAGCAGGTTCAGTAGTTGTGGCTTACAGGCTTAGTTGCTCGGCAGCATGTGGGATCTTCCCGGACCAGGGATCGAACCAGTGTCCCCTGCATTGGCAGGCAGATTCTTAACCACTGCACCACCAGGGAAGTCCCACTTACTCTTTTTTTTTCAGAAAATTATATTTATCATAAACACTTGGACAGAGAGAATCCCATAAGAAAGTTTGAGATATTTTGAAATAAATTGAAAGAACCTATAAGGCCAAGATGTCAGACAAAAAACTCAAGGTAGGAAAGTCCTTTAGAACATGACATTTTCAAAGACTGAAAACAAAATTGCCGTTTTTTTGTGTACTCTCTTGGAAGCCTGCCAAGTTTTCTTTCTTAATTGGTGTTTTTAGTCATTTAATACATATTTTTTTCAGTTTTGTTCTTTGGCTGCTCAGATAGTCCTTTTTAGAATTTCCATAGTGGTGGGACTTTTGGTCTCTACCTGAAGCTCCACATGCTGGAATTACGAAAACAGAGATCACAAGCAAGAAATAAGTATGTAGTTTCTAAAATTAACTAAGGCTGTAGCACAAAGATACATAGTTAAGATTTCTTTAAAATAACAAAACCTAAATGAAACAAGGCCAAGTTTCTTGGAAAATCATAATTTCAAAGTGCAGATTCATAGGGAGAAATGCCTTGCTGTTACTCAAACCAATAAAATTAACTGGCAGGAGAAATATGAGTTGCAGTTTTCAATGCCGGTATAAAACAGGTACTTCTCATTGAAAGTTCTGTAGGTTGTAATGAACTTACAGTAATATTTTGAGAATAGGAATCAGCCAGGAATAAGCACTCAAATCACTTGACTCAAGTAAATAATCTATGAAATGGAATTCTTCTACTATACAGGAGCAGGTTAATATTAATAGACTGTATGTTGCTGTATTATAAGGAAATGGTTGTCCCCTTCCCTGGACTACACAAAGGAAATATCGATGAATCTCCTAATAGGTATTTGACTTTTTGACTTGTTCAAGCAGTGGTCCATCTGGGGTGAAAGTGAAGAGTAAGGAAGTAAGGAGAGGAGTCTAAATACGTAATTTCATCTTCTGTATCAAGAATAGAATAGATGCTTTCCTCTTTCCTTTCGAATCACTAGTTCCACACACATTTATTCTGCTCACTCCCAAAGAGAAGCACCTAATAAAATAAGCTTCATTTCAAAATTTCTCATAAGTGTTTTGTGTTGACCTAACATTGTTAAACATTGTAAAAAGATTTTACGGTAATAATTCTCAGTGCTATAAATCAAATATAAAACATTTGCCTTCCTTACATTCAGAGAAATTGAACATAATTTTTTGTTTTGCCAAACCCAAACCTGTGCATACTTTATTTATCTGATGAACAAAAAACAGCCATTCCCAGCAGCGGACTTTAATTGCAATATGCTACATGTCAGTAGCATTTGGAAAATGCAGTTTATCAAAGATAACTTGTATAAAGGCATCTTGAAAATGACAAAAATGATCAATCAAATTTGAAAAGCTGAGAATGTGAGAAATACTAATGGGCATTAGTGTTGATTTTTATCTTTTCCATTTATCATTTTGGCTAAGCTTTCTGGTAATTATTTCACATGAGGAATGGGAAAGATATTTGCGGGGGGAACTGACACTGGTTACTAGGAGATTTTTAAAAATCTCTCTTTGAGTGTGGGTGTGTGCACATATGTGCTCCTTGGTAGAACTGGGAAAGAGGTTAGTTTCATGAAATTCAGAACTATTTTATTCCACTATTTTGAAATGTAATTATGGTATAGTGAGTGAAAGTGGTTTAGAGTCCATAATATTGTAACTTCCTCTTTACAATATCCTGGGAACTGTCATTGACTCTCTCCTTGGACCGTCAACTGAAAAAGGACATAATCAGCACGCCAAATGAGCCCATTCCGTTATTGGGCAGTCCTAAATGATGGTATTTTTAGGTTCTTTCATATTTCAGTCTTCATTTTGATTTTTAGAGCATCAAGAACAAGTAGTCTCCTGCTTGATAGTCTCACATATTTGAAATAACTATTGTATCTCCCTGTGGGCCTCTCTTCTACCCAATAGAGTTCCTAATTCCTTCAGTTGTTTCTCTTAATCAAAGATACCCATACCTCTCATCATCCCAATAAAATTTCTCAAACCACATTCTACTTTGTTACTTATAAAATGATAAAAATTGAAAATAATGTTCTAATATGGTCTAAGTAGTTCAGTGCAGAGTGAGAGTCTTACCTACCAACCATGATATGAACTCTAAATTCGATTCACATAGCCTAAAATTAAAGCAGCACTCTAGTAGCCATTAAATTGTTGGCTCGCATTAAACTTGTGGTCAACAAGTGTTAGTTTAAGTACCAGAAATCCAGATCTTTCCCCTCTCTCTTTTTCCACTTAGAAGTTTGTCTTGTTTTACACCCACTAGCATGACTACTAACAAAGAATAGAAAATAACAGGTGTTCTTGAAGATGCAGAAAAATGGAACCGTTATGCACTGTTGCTGGGAGTGTAAAATGGTGCAGCTATTATGGAAAACAGTGAGGAAGTTGTTTAAAAAATTAAAAATAGAACCACCATATGTCCCAGCCATCTCACTTCTAGGGACATATATGCAAAATAATTCAAAGCAAGATTTCAAAGAGATATCTGCACACCCATGTTCATTGCAACATTATTCACAATAGCCAAGAAGAGGAAGCAACCCAATATCCATAGATGGATGAATGGAAAAAATAATGAGGTATGCATATACAATGGAATATTATTTAACCTTCAAAAAAGAGGCATTCTGACACATGTTACAACATGGATGAACCTTGATGACCTTATGCTAAGTCAAATAAACCTGTCACAACAAGACAATTTCTGTATGATTCCACTCATATCCGTTATCTATGGTAGTCAAACTCATAAGAACAGAGAGTAGTCTTGGATGAGAAATGGGAAATTAAACGTAGTTAATTTTGCACTCATGTTTTAACTGTTAGAGAAGAATGACATTTTAATTTTTTTTTTTCCTGTGGTACGCGGGCCTCTCACTGCTGTGGTCTCTCCCGCTGCGGAGCACAGGCTCCGGATGTGCAGGCTCAGCGGCCATGGCCCACGGGCCCAGCCGCTCTGCAGCATGTGGGATCCTCCCGGACCGGGGCACGAACCTGTGTCCCCTGCATCGGCAGGCGGACCCCCAACCACTGCGCCACCAGGGAAGCCCAACATTTTAATTTTGAAAAATCTTAAAACATCTATCCTTTAAAGCTATTACTGAGTTCAAGAATTGTATACTATTAAATAATGAATGAGTTGCTTAAAAGAAGAAAATGTAGTCCTACATAAAAAAGAAATAACACACCAAAAATATCTTTGCTCTACCTCGCTACAGTTGTTAACTAGTTCCTAGATGATTTTTGAGGGTGTATATAAGATGCTGGGTTTAAAATAACCTATGTGGTGTTCTAACTCTCCATTCTTTATGTTTCTCATTCTTTAAAAAAAAATCACTAAGTTTTAACTTTTTATTTTGATACGTGTTTATAGGCTCAACTTTCTTGTCGTTAATGTAACATCAAATGTCAATAATAACTGGCTGCTCAGGTGATGATGGGATAGGGAGAGTCAGATCCAAAGATTAGTTAAGCAGGTTATCTTCATAATGTTTGCCAAGCAGATTAGCTGCTTGTTGACTGTGTCTGGTGAAAGTGTATTTTCCCCAGCTTGCAGATTTTTAGATTGCTGAAAATGAAACTGAGGGTCTCAGAATGGTTGACTTTTGCAGACATTTTTCCTGATGAATTCACTTAGGAACTATAGAGCATCATAGTAACTTAACACATAACATCTTTCTAATTTACAAAATTAAATCACTTCAGAGCTATAAGCCATTGTGTTACTATAATCAGAGTTAGACCTTCCTTACACACGGAATCATGAAAGCAGCTGAAATTTAAGTATGGCCTTCTGTCCAGCTCCTAAAGTAACATCAGGGCAGGGGAAGGCATTACATTATTTTCCATTAGGCAATATAGCCTCGGCCTCTTTATTATACAAACGTCTCATAGAAGTTCAAGAAATTCATACTTAAAATACATAATTGTTTTTTCGTTTTCAAAGAGAATATGAAATTTATTATGCAGGACGCTGATTCAGAAGTTGTAATTAGAAAATGTGGAACGGCATCTTTTTTTTTTTAACTTTTTATTGTATATTGGAGTTTCTTTTCCCTTTATACAGAGCATATGATAGGCACACAACCTTGTTTTTCTCCATACAATGAGCACGTTTTCCTAATACAATATACCAAATGACCTATCATTTCCTCCTTGTTTTGAAGTACCAGCCTTGCTATATTTCATGTCCTCCTGGGCCTAGTCCTGGACTTCATATTCTGATCTATTTTTTATTTTCTATTTGCCTGTTACTGTGGCAGAAAGACACTTACAAAAAATGCTATGGTTCTGACACTTGTGAGTGAATTGAGGGAAGGAGCCAGCAGCCAATGCTTATTTACCACCTTGTTGGGGGACACATAGTGCTCTTTCTTCTTTAAAGCATCATAAGGTCCTAGACAGACACCACAGGCAAGAGAAGAGGCCAAAATAACAGGTAATATGAGGAGACTGACAATTCCTAGTGACTTCAAACATTCCAGCCTTGAGACTCATAAATGCGGTTGACTTTAATGACAAAGAATACTTTTCTTGAGGTGTATCTCCAAATGACTTAGTAAATTAGGCTCTTCTTGAATAGATGCAGCTTTCTCACAGTCTCTAAGGTGGATACCATGATTTCCATTCCTACCATGATAGCACTAGTTCTCACACTTATTAGTCCTAACTTGATCTTATTATAATAGCCATTTAAATTATTACTCTAATCACACCTCTTGGCCCCTTTCCACCCTACGAACTGTTATCAGATTGATGTGAAACAAATCTTGGGTGGTTTGGGATATCTTCACTGGATTTCCCTGGACTACTGTGTACAGACCCAATTCCTTGACCAGCATCCAAATACCCTATGGCCCTAATCAAGTCTTCCCAGCTCATTTCTCAGCACCTTCCCAGCTCATTTCTCAGCACCTGTGTATATCATATAGTCTTCAGATAAGCTTTGCTTTCTCCAAGCGTGCTCTGTGACTACCTCTGGGTTTTAAAAAATCATAGAATTTTAGAACTTGAAGCAAACTTGAAGATGATCTAGCTCAATCCTCATTGTACAGATGTGGAGATTGAGGACAGTGTGATTATAAGTGAAAGGACTTCCACTGACATTTGTATCCCAGACTCAGAGGCCCATGCTATTTCTACCACAGTAAATTTACTTTGTTTGTGCCTTTTCTTCTTCCGATAATGCTTTCCTCAACAACCCCTCCCTTCCTAATCTGCCGGTCAGTATCCTTCCCTTCCTCAAAGGATTAGGTGTTACTCTCCATAAAGCTTTCCCTAATCATCTTAGTTAAAGTGACTCTTCATTTTCTGATCTAATATGGAACTCTGCACCCCTCTTCATGAACTTGTATTCAGACCTGTACTGTGGTATTTGCGTCGTGTTATCTCACTCCTCCAAAATCTATGTGTTTTGCAAGGAGGATCGGGCAAAAGGAGCATCCTTTTGGTCCATAGCACATTGAAATTACTCAAATGATACTTGAGGGAAGGCACAGAAGTGACTGAATAATGATTCACTCAAGAATGATTGACAGCCTATCTTTCCATATTATATGTGTGCTGGCGTATAAGAGAGAGGCCCTGTAAGCTTGCCGTGAATTTCCCTTCAGTTATTTGACAACTCATCTTACATCATCATAAAATGAGAGTGGCAGCATCTCGTTGTCATTTTTCCAAATGTTAAGCTAATCACCCTGCTATTAGAGGAATCATCAGAAAGAATCTAATGAGAGTCAGAGGACTGGAGAATCATTTGATATTTTTTCCTTTTTCTTCTTT
Source organism: Monodon monoceros (assembly GCF_005190385.1). NCBI lineage: Eukaryota > Metazoa > Chordata > Mammalia > Artiodactyla > Monodontidae > Monodon > Monodon monoceros. The sequence goes on along the minus strand of NW_021703785.1, from coordinate 29,277,615 downwards.
TCTTACTCTTCCCCGCAAAGCAATGTGTGTGGATGGGTGCTGTCAAGGTGTGTTGATGTGAGGCAGCTGATAGAGAGGCAAGAGGGAGAAATGAATATGGAAATCATATGTGATTACTAGTTGGTTTTTTTAAACAGAGACTGTATGATAGTGAACATTAGATGATTATTGTTAAGTAGAAAGTGAAAGTAGTTAAAAGACATTTATAAATTCTAAGTAAAAATCAATCTGCAAAGAATAAAGTGGTCTCTGTGGTGTGCTGGCTGGAGGTCCAGCAGAATGCTTCAGGCTGGTACTGAGACAACAGTGTCTAGCCCTCTTTTTTTTTTTTTTTTAAGGGGAAAACTGAATTATTTCTGGCTGTATTCAGGCCCCAGTTATTCTGAGAGAAAGGCACAGGTGAATTAATTATTAAGGAAAGATATATTTAGTAGTTTAAGAAGTTTAACTTGTTAGAATTTGGAGAATGGGTAAAGTGTGAATCACTCACTCCCTCATTTATAAGAGGTTGGCACAATGTCAATCAAGACAGAAAACACTATAGCGGGTTTAGTTTCTTTCTGTTTTTCTTATTGGTTGAAATACCATTGATTTAGTAGTGAATTTGTTTTGTTGATGGCCACTTAAAAAATTAACATATTTTAGTGAATCAGTAAAAAAGTACTATCTTGACCAAAACTTTGTAGATTAAATGGCAGTGCTGCAATTGTAATTTGTTCTAATGTTACATCTTGGAGAAAGAAAAAATAATGAATAATGGATTTCTAGATATGTTTTCTACTCAAAATCAAAAGTTGTTTTCATATCTACTTAGTGAAGAAAATTTTAAATTTAAATTAAAAAGAAAATGTTGGGTTCAGATTTTCTAAAAGAAACTAATTAATCACCAGATTACATTTCAAGGCAGAAAAGTACAATGGTTAAGAGTTTGCTTTAGGGAGTTAGATCTTGAATCAACTCCTAATTCTTTATCTAATCTGCTTGAAGTCAGGAAGGCCACTTAATCACTCCAAGACTGTTTACTCATGTATAAAATGGACATTGAATGGGGTTTTGGTAAGGATTAAACGTAATGTATTATACAAATCATTCAGTATGCTGTCTGAAACATGGTGAGTTCTTAAGAGATGGTACCTTCTGCTAGTGGTAGTTTCACTATCGTTGTTGTCAGCAGCAGCATTACAATAGTCAAAGCTTAGGACACACAAAAATTAAGGTGATTCATACTGATGTCCTGTCTAGACATGCAACTGGTTCCAGCAATCATTAGAATTATGCATGGACGATATGTCCATTTTAATGACCAAATCATACAACATTGTGAAAAATTAAACTTCTTGATAACTTCTAAATATATAATCTAATTAGTGCTGTAAATAATAAAATGTCCAGCAGCTACTTTTAGAAATGCAAATCTAATTGTGTTTACTCTTCTGCTTAATGCCCTCTGATGACTTCCCGCTGTACTTTGAATACACTCAGATACTTAAAAATACCCTTAAAGGCTCTACAAGATCTGGCTCCTGGCCTCGTTCCTTCCCTTTACCCCTCTCCCCCACTCACTCTATTTACCAGATCCACTTGCCTTTTGTTTGGTCCTGAACATGCCACTGTCATCTCTGTCATGTCACTGTTTTCTTTCCTGGCACTAGTTACTACCCAAAGTTGTATGTCTGTGTTTGTGTAAATATAGTAAATATATATACGTATACAGTAAGTTCCCTACATACAAATGAGTTCTGTTCCGAGAGCACGTTCGTAAGTCCAATTTGTTTGTAAGTCCAACAAAGTTAGCCTAGGTACCCAACTAATGCAATCGGCTGTATAGTACTGTACTGAAAGAGGTTTTTAGTACTTTTCACACCAATAATACATAATAAACACAAAAAATAAAGAAAACATTTTTAATCTTACAGTACAGTACCTTGAAAAGTACAGTAGTACGTACAACAGCTGGCATCCAGGGGCTGGCATTGAGTGAACAGGCAAGAAGGGTTACTGACTGGAGGAGAGAGCGGAGATGGTAGAGCTGCAGGATCGTCAGCAATAGGAGACAGAGGGCAAGCTGCAATTTCACTCACCCCTGACATTGATTTCACGGGTTCTGGTTCCTTGCTGGATTCAATTCTATCTACCCTCTTGAAAAAATGATCCAGTGATGTCTGGGTAGTAGCTTTTTTTTTCTCATCATAGATGACATCCTGGGCTTGAAATAAAGATACTCTACTACTGTACTCTGTACAGTACTGTCCAGTAAAGTACACAAAAGCACGACCACTTGTAGAGGATGCACGCACGTGACAAGGTACACCAGACACGTGAACTAACTTACGTGATTGGACATGCCAACTCACATTCGCATCTTTGAAAGTTCACAACTTGAAGGTTTGTATGTAGGGGACTTACTGTATATGCATATGTACTGACATCTATATGTATATTTATATATACGTATAATCAAATATATATGTTTACTTTTTCCCTGCCTTATGGAATGGGAACTTTACAAGACCAAAGATGACTGACACAATTTGTAATTTTTATGTCTTCAGTGCTAACAACATGGACACATTGCAGGCACTCAATAAATATTTTGGGAATTAATGAACAAATGCATAAATGAATGAAATGTGCTGAGATCTGGCCAGTTCATTTTTACCTTAAAGTGTACCTTAACCTTAAAAGATCTTCCCCCTCTTTTTTTTTTTTAAGAAAAACTGTTATTTATAGGAAGTATTTATCTTTCTTTTCTATATTTTCTATTTAGAAATCTTACTATGCAAATTAACTGTAAGATTTCTGCAGGAAAAGACCTATTCTTCTGCATGCTTTTTAAACTCAAAAACCAAATATCTAATAAGATGCCTTTTCTAAGGTCAAAGTTGTTATGCATGGAGGCCTGGGGACAGGTTCTAACAAAATTTTTCATAAAACTAGTCTCATAATAGTTTGGTAATTCAAGGCACAGAGCCTGTTTGTACTTTTCCCTTCTGAAATGCTGGAAATTTACACTGGATATAGTTTGGAACATAGCAAAACATGCATTTTCATAACTTGTTCCACTTGAGGGATTTTAGAACTTGCTTTTCTACCTTTTCTATGTTGCTGTTTTCAGAGGGTCAAAAGATTCAGAGTTCAAAATAGTGATGTCCTGGGAACTATGGATTTGTCACCATGGCAACAAGCACAGTAAATCAGTAAGAAAAGATTGTCTCCTCTTGTTCCACAAGCAAGAAAGATATCAACAAAACTCAACTCTTTCAAAGCAGATATATAATCCTAGTGTAAAGGTGACTAGTATTTGTTGCGGGTCTCATAATTTCTGGCATTTTATTCTCCTAAAAATGGAAACAGTTAAGTGAAAGAATATCAGTTTTGAGAAAACCATTATTTTAATTGCTCTAAATTCCAGTGCCATTTATTAATATCAGTTTCTAACCTTAATATACAAACTACTCAAGGTCAGAGTAAGCATAAGTGAAAGTTAATTGCTATTCATCTAACAGAATAGTAAGAGAAATGGAAGAGACATTTAAGTTAACAAACAAAAACATTAGAGGTCAGAACAGTATCTTACAAAGCCGTTTGCATTGAGCAGTCAGTGAACAAGGCTCTGAAGTATGGGCACCTGGATGGAGAAACTTTACCTCCTGGAATCTTTAAGAAGCCACCTGCTGGTTGGTGTTGGGACTGGGCTGCTTCACAAGGAAGTACTATCCATGGAGATTTGAGGCATATGACAGGGATGAGGTTGGAATAATTTTTGTCATCAGAGCTCTCAGGAGCACTGATCACATTGTACTGTAATGACTGTTTACATTTTGTCACCCTTGCCTAGATTGTGAGGTCCATGTGGGAGGAGACCTGATATTATTATCTTTCTAATAGTAAATGCCTATTATGCAGTGCCTAGTATTTAGAAGTTGCCAAAAGAATCTCATTGAATGGATGAAAAAATGACCAAATAAATGAATTCTATCCTGAATTCAGCATTCTGTCCAATTCAGCCCAGTCATCTGTCTTTGATAATGACACTCAGGGACAAGTTATTAAAGGATATGGATTTGCCTTTAATGGGACTAACTGGTTCAGAATAGCATGTAAAAAAGCTTTGTTTTTCTTAACTCTATTTTCTGAATCTGACATGCATAAATTAAGCATTATTTTAATTTATTCTTTGAGGTGACAGTCGTCAAAGAAAAATTGCATCTGATGGAATTAAGCAAGCAAGGAAGACTTTACTAAAGACTACTGCAATTAGGAGAGAGTCACCTCAACTCCATTGAAACAAAAGACAGGAGAGTTGTTAAGTACCCAGGTTTGCCAGAGGGAAAGCATTGGTTAGTGTGATGAGGCCATCTGTGTTTGCTAATTGACACTCACTGAAGTTAGGCTCCTACCTTCTCACAGAAACTGGGAGATAGGGGGCTTTATCTTTCTCGATTATCTACCAAAGAGATAATTCCAGGTCCTAGAGAAAGGCATTCCTAGGTTGTAAAACTGGAAAGAGGCTAGGAGAAGATTTATACCTTAGAGGGGCAAAAAAAGAATTTACAGTTGCATGTTTTTAAAGTAAATGCTCTTTAAGGAAAGAGAGATTGGGGGTTTATTGTCAAGGAAAGAAGGGTTGGTTTCTTTTCTCATGAAAAAATTGTTTGTCAATAATGTTCAGGAGGAGAATGAGGATTTAGAAAACAACTGAATTTTATGATTAGAAGGAGACTTTATAGAGAGTAGCCTCAGGTGGGAATGAGGCAAAAGCCAATTTTCAGGGAAAGTGAGCAGCTGGGATGGAACTGGAAGTAGGAGAAATATACCAAGTGAAATTTTTTAGCAAAATAAAGAAGAGAGGAAAATGATTGCTCAAAGACTGGGGGGAATTTGAACATCTCTGAGGCAACAATGGAGAGGGAGAGGGATCAGTGCTGGGTTACTGGGAAGTAATCATACAAAGATCACATATGGAAGGATTAATCTTAAATGGACAGGGAACACTTCTCTGAGTCAAAAGAAAAGAAAAAAAAGTGAAGTAGGTATAGAAATCAGGATTATGTCCTTCCATTTCGTTCCTGACATAAGTAGCAATATTGAGTTCTTTTACTGGGAAATAATGACATTCTCATTGAAGATACATAAAATGTTAGTTTGCCAAAACATAAGGCTGTGACCTACATAAATATGTGCAAATAAATAACAATAAATAGAGGACTTAATTTTAAATATTTCTCTTGTATGTGACTTTTGGCTTCCCAAATCCTCTTACCTGACAAACAAATTTTAGAGTGCCATGTAATCTATTAATTGTTGGTTATTGGTTATGACTGCTTCTTTTTTTTTTAGGAGGATTATACTACATTTCTTTTATTTTTTTAAACTTCCTTATTTAAAATTTAATTTAATCAATTTTTTATACAGCAGGTTCTTATTATATATCTATTTTCTACAAATTAGTGTATATATGTCAATTCCAATCTCCCAATTCATCCCACTGCCCCCCCAACCCCCCCACCCCTACTCCACTTTCCCCCTTTGGTGTCCATATGTTTGTTCTCTACATCTGTGTCTCTATTTCTGCTTTGCAAACAGGTTCTTCTGTACCGTTTTTCTAGATTCCACATATATGTGTTAATATATGATACTTGTTTTTCTCTTTCTGACTTGCTTCACTGTGTATGACAATCTCTAGGTCCATCCCCGTCTCTACAAATGACCCAATTTCATTCCTTTTTATGGCTGAGTAATATTCAATTGTATATATGTACCACATCTTCTTTATCCATTCATCTGTCAATGGGCATTTACATTGCTTCCATGACCTGGCTATTGTAAATAGTGCTGCAATGAACATTGGGGTGCATGTGTCTTTTTAAAATATGGTTTTCTCTGGGTATATGCCCAGTAGTGGGATTGCTGGGTCATATGGTAATTCTGTTTTTGGTTATTATTGCTTATTGATATACTGTCACATTTTGGTCATGTCTCTTGTAAGCATTTATTTCAATCCGTATCCAACAAAGCACTCATCATCTCAGTGATAAATTAAGAAACATATTTTTGTAAATGAATAGCATAAACACTTTAAAACTTCTGACAGGTGCCATTTACATTTGGTCTGTGCTTTCACTTATGTTCATGAAAATCTCTCTCTATCTCTACCTCTACCTCTACCTCTACCTCTGTTTCTCCATCTCCATCACCATCACCATCTCCAACCCCATCTCCATCTCCACATCTTCATCTCCACCTCCATTTCCATCTCCATCTCTAGGTAGGTTTGGGGCTTGTTTAGTTTCCAATAAGCATTCAGGCTCTATCTAAAATTCCTTTTATTAAAAAACTAATTGGATTAATTGGAGTTATTAACTGACATTTTTGTCTCCTGGGAAAGTCCCTGACTTGGGGATCATTGGGGAATTATATCAAGATGTCATGTATGAAATTTAAGAGGAGAATATAAAATCCCTCCATATATTATCGTTATTCAGGCACTTCCTCAAAGCAGGAAAATGGAGACTTTCAAAAGAATTATACTTTAATTTTTAAATTCTTTTAATCAACTCCCTAAAATAAAGTTTTAAGTACCTTAACATACCACTACATCTCTCTATTAGATAAGTAAACCGAAATGCTTAGGGCAGTAGAGATTACGTAGGATCTTTTCCTTTGCTTTCAAGATATCTAAAAATGGAATCTGTCTACATAGTATATTGGTAAAAAGCTTATGATAACAAAAATTAGGAATGAAAAATCCCAGAAGGCTACAGATTTAGAGTTCACATACCATCTGCAGTTATTATCCTTGTGGTTATTGTGTACATAAAGATACCACATCTGATTTCAAAAGTTCATGGGAAGTATTTATAAAGCCAAGAACAATTCTCTTGTTGCAATTCTTGACTTACACAAATGCACTTCAGAACAGCAGACAAGAGCCCTTGTATTTTCCAATCATGTAAAGACCACTTTATGAGCCCAAATCAACATGGTTCAATGCTTCTGGTTATTAAGATTTCGTATGGTCATTTGCCCATATTTGTTAAACAGTTTTTAATTGCTATTTTCTTTTCCTCCTTAAACAGTAGTCTTTGTAAATGCAAAGAAAATCCTGCAGAACATTTTTTTCTTTTGCGCTGAAAATTTAAAATTAAAATTGTGACTGTGTTCTGAGCAAGCATTTGAATTACCTTTCCCTCGTCATGTGACACTGGCTTTTTGAAAGTATCAACTATTATTCGGCTCTTCATCAAATCATCATCACTACACCTGTTGACTTAGAATAGGAGGCTGGACATAAGTTTTTATTTATTTCCCCAGTAACTATTTTTAAAAGATGGAGAGCTTGATTTACTGTTATTTACAATTGAATCTTTATGAAGATTTTAAAAACTCAAATTTTAAAAACAAGTTTAAAATACAAAAGACAATGTGTTGCAGTTGTGGAGAAATTGGAACCTTTGCACACTGTTAGTGGGCATGTAAAATTGTGAGGTCACTATGGAAAACAATATGGAGGTCCCCCAAAAGATTAAAAATAAAACTACCATACAATCAGCAATCTTACTTTGGGTATTTCTTCAAAAGAATTGAAATTAGGATTCTTGCCTTCACTGTAGCATTATTCACAATAGCCAGTATGTGGAAACAACCTAGCAAATGGGTGGAAAAAGAAAAGGTGGTATATACATACAATGGAATATCATTCAGCCTTAAAAAAAAGAAGGAAATTTTGCAATATGTAACAACATGGATGAAACTTGAGCATGTTATGCTAAGGGAAATAAGCCAGTTATAGAAAGACAAACATTGCATCATTCCACTTACATGAGTTATCTAAAATAGTCAAATTCATAGAATCAAAGAGTGGAATGGTGGTTATCAGTGGATAAGGGGAGGGGGAAATGAGGTGTTACTAATCCATGGACATAAAGTTTCAGTTACACAAGAGGAATAAACTCTAGAAATCTGCTGTACAACATTGGACCTACAGTCAACAGTACTGTATTGTACACTTAAAAATTCGTTGAGAGTAAATCTCATGTTAATGGCTCTTACTACAATGAAATAAAATATAAAAAATTAGGTGAATAAAATATTTTACTCTTACTCAGGCTTCAAAGTTTCACATATAGGGCACAAAATGGATTCATTCTCATTGTCCCAATTCCAGAGTTTTGTTAGCTTTTTGCAGTAACTTTTGCTGTTTTACAGACAATTAGGTAGAACTGAATTTTCCTTTGCCATTAAATTGTCATTTCACTTCCGAAGTAAAGAATACAATTTATCTAGATAATTTAAGTAGAATCCTGGCACTTATTACTGTAATTTATAAGTTCATCTCAGAAGTACTGAGCACCTACTGTATGGCAGGCTTTCTGCTACAGGTGCTGAGTATAAAGTGGTGAACCGGACAGAAGCAGTTTCCACCCACATGGAGACACCACGCTAAAGGAGACTGGCAATGGCCACAGAAACAATTATATAACTCCCACCTGTGATAAGTACTATGAAGGGAGCAGCAGTGAGCAATGAGAGATTAACACCTGGAAAGCTACTTACACTCAGGATTTAGCTGGGACCTAACGGAGTGGTGACCCTGGCAAAGAAGGAGGAGTCTGATATTCCACGCAGAATGAGCTGCGCCCCTGGAGGCCTTGAGGTGGGAAAGAGCTTGGTGTATTTCTGGAACTGAGAAGAGGGTCCTAGTACAATGGGACAGGGGGAGAGGGGAAGATTAGTTGGAGGTAGGAGGTTGGGGTGGACAGAGACCAAATGATGCAGGGGTTTGTAGTTCATGATACACAGTTTGTTTTTGAAGTACAATGGGAAACTGTTGGGAAAATGTAAATATGAGAGTAGCATGATCTAATTCCTTTCTTTTTTTTTTCTTTCCTTTTTTTCCCTTTCTTTTTTCAAATATTAAATCTAGCTTATAGGAGGTGAGTATTTTGAAGAGCAAGGCAGAGGGTGTAGGGAAGACTCCCTATTGAGGAAATAAGTCAGGAAGTACATCTTTGTCTGTTTTAATGAACACGATTTGATTTGAGGAGCAACAGATACAACTATGAGGGATTCTGTGTATTGTTAAAATTACTTATATTTTTGTTTTATAATTTTTCTCATGTTTAGTATCTGTATAAGGTCTTATTTCTTATTTTAATTTCCCTGAAAGTTTAAAATCATAACATAATACCATAAATATAGTCTTTATCAAGTCAGTCAATACAATTTTATTGAGCATATGCTGTGTGATAAGAATTATGCATAGGCGAAGACATCTACAACTGTCGTCCTGTCCCACCCCATCTCTGTTTTCTCTCCCATACCTGTTGTCTTTTCTTGTCTTTCTGGATGACTAAGCTGTAGAATCACTACTCATTCATTTTACCATCTTCTCCCTACACTTTAAAAAATATATATCACTTCTTTATATCTCTTATCGAGTAACATCTTTAATTCAACTCCAGAGTGCTTGATACTGCTGATACAGCTGGCTGGAGCTAGTATTATAGAAGGAAATAAATTTCATCTCATGCCTTAATCATTAGAACTCAGACTATCTAAATTTGGTGCTGCTTCAGGAAAATTATGTTATTTTGACAAGAAGAAGACTGGAAAATACTTCTTAAAAGTAAAAAAAAAAAGCAGCATCTATATTTGCTATCTATTTTCTATTTATACCTATATATACATATATATATATTTATATCTCTACCTGTCTATCTGGAAAATATATTCATCTAAAGAAAATATCAGTCCAATGTAATTCTTAAAATGGACAAATAAAATCCTTAAAATTAGAGATCAGTTTTGCATACTTAATGTTTGATTAGGTATTTAAGATAATTGCAGCCTTCTCTCTTTTTGGAAATGAATGCTCGTGTCTGGCTTACTTTTTAAAAAAAAATTTTGCTATTGCCGTAAATTGCACAAGATCTCATTAGAGTTCCATCCCATGTCCATTTAAAATGCACATTTTAGGCACTCTTAAAAAATGCCTTTCTTTGGTTATTGCTCATACTCTTGTTGCATGATGACTTCTTTGCTTCTGGAAAGAAACACAACACTTAGCAAGCACTCTGGAGTTGGGCTCTGTAAGTAAATTCCAGAGTTTCTGAGATGATTTTTCTACGCTCTTTCCTTGGCATTTCTAGATTCTCTCTGTTGTAAGTGCTGAAGTTTAATATTTAGTAAGCACACAAAAGTTCTTGCATAAAATTACATATTTTGTAAAAGGTTTTTATTGAATTGAGGAAAATATGCACAGATAAAGCAATAAACATTGAGAACTTGTGTTGAAAATTTAGTCACATATATTTAAATATTTGTCCTAGTGTTATGAAAATACCTATTTCCCATTACAAATACAGATTAATATATTTTCCTTAATCTAGATGCAAATATGATCAATTGTTTCAATAAAGCTATATGATAGTCTCACAATAATTCAATGGTTAAATATGCCCCTTTCTTGTAGGTGAATTACTGATAATGCATGCAGCCATCATGAAGATAATCTTTCTTCATTGTTAAGAAGGTGGATAATATATTATCCATATATATCAATTCTATCAATACTTATCAGTTTGTTCCTGAACATGGTCCTGAGGAAAAAATGATATAATAAATGTGTTCTTAGTATGCTAGCCCACTGATTTGAGAAATGTTTCCCTTAGGACAAATAAATAAGGAAACTCATAATCAAATGAACAATATAGAATTAAAAATCACTCCCCCATTTTGCCATATGCAACAATTCAGTCTGGTTTCAGAGATAAAACAATGCTAAGTACTGATTAAAAAACATATATGTAGAATTGACAGTCTCATTGATTTCAAAACCAAGGAAAACATTTTTATAAATAAGGGGCTTACATTTGTTTAAATTTCTCTTGCTTAAAATGATCAGACTTTGTTAAATTACTCAGTCACATATGAGCACCCATTGTGTATTGTCCTTTACAATAGATTACAACAATCCTGTCCTCCCAGCCCCCGACCGTTTCAAAGGGATTTGCCAGGGCAATACCTAACATTGTTTTCTCTGAAAATGATGACAGGAAGCCAACAACCAGAGTCCATGTGTGTGACATAGTGGTTCTCTCTCTTTACCTGCAGAATGCATACAAAGGGCTGTCTTCCCTTGTATGCTGTAAATGGTCAAGACGTACTTGTTTGCTGATGATGTGGCAGTAAGATGCTTAGTATTGGATATGTCAACTCAAAATTGTGGCGTCTAGGTCATGGTAACTGTGATCTAGTTAATCAGTTCTTATTACAACCAAGGAACCCTTTCAGTGTGCTTCGTCACCTAATTACCTCAGGATTTGAGGGTAAGTTGACTAGTTGACAGCTTTCAGCTGTTGATGCCAACAGGATCAGGTTGAAGAGCTAAACACTCAAGACCTATTAGCCTAAAGGTCAGTAGTTTCTCCACACTGGCTGGAGAATAGAACCACCTGGGAAGTTTTAACTAATGGTCCGGTTGGAAAAGCATTCATTCAATTAGAACCAAGGGCAGAGGGACCCTGGACATAGGTGTTTTTAAAACTTCCTAGAGGAGCTCCTAATGCCTAGACAGGGTTCAGAAACTAGGGAGTGTTTCCTCTTTAGGCAGAAAGAGGAGAATTGGAAAGTTTGAGTTAGAGGGGCTTCAACATGACATTGTTTCTTTCATTAGATCTGAGGTTCTAAAGTGGTTGGGCAACCAGCAGCATCAGCATCTGGGAACTAGTTAGAAATGCAAATTTCAGGCCCCACAGTGGACCTACTGAAACAGAAACTCTGGGGATGGAGTCCAGAATTCTGTGTTTTAGAAAGTCTTCCAGAGCAGCCACATAGCACAGGGAGATCAGCTCGGTGGTGTGTGACCACCTAGAGTGGTGGGATAGGGAGGGTGGGAGGGAGGGAGATGCAAGAGGGAAGAGATATGGGAACATACGTATATGTGTAACTGATTCACTTTGTTATAAAGCAGAAACTAATACACCATTGTAAAGCAATTATACTCCAATAAAGATGTTAAAAAAAAAAGGAGCGTCTTCCAGGTGATTCTAAAGTTTGAGAACCATCCTTTTAGGTAAAGCCTAAGCTAACATAGATATTTGGAGACCAACAGTTAAAGGTCTTCCCATTCATCACCCAATTAGAGTTCAATTAAATAGAAGGTACCCGATCAAGCAATCAGATGTACATCTTGTCTAGATGAAGAAACAGCTTCACTGCCAGAACAAAGTCGTTGACATAGATGACATTTTATTATTCTAAGAGCCTTCCAAGAATAATGAGTGACATGGCATAAATATCCACATCCAAAAGTAAGTGCTCTTCCAAAGAATATTTTGTGAATCTTTCTATTCCTTTGTTAATATAATCCCTCAAGCAAAATGGCCTCTCCATAAATTTCAAATATATTTTCATAACAAACCATTTCTTTGTTAGTCAAAATTAGAGCCAGAATAATGGATTCTCAGGTGATTTCCGTTCCTGTCTGAAGGATAAAATTGCTATTAAGACAAGAAAACATATTTTATATTCTGTTGTGGAATTGAATGTCTTCCAAGAGCCGTAAGGATAATTAGAGTCCCCATCACTATTGTATCTTGACCCTCTCTAAGTATTTCATCTGTTTTAGGAAAGCGTCATCTGTCTTCTCTCTCTGGTCTGGAAGTTTGTAGTACCCTTTCATTGCTACTGTCAAATTTGGCTTTCTTCTTGACATGCAAATTTTTTCTACCACATTTCTACTTTCAGCTATGAATTCCTATGCTGTATATAACTTCTTCCTTTTCCTGTTATACCTGTTTATTTTTGATAAGCTGTGCCCTTTCACTGTTGTACATCATGAGTTGCATCCCATCAACCTTCAATAATATCTCTGTTCAAGTGTACTTCTTTGGGTTAAAACTGAGACAGAAATTTTCGCCTCAGATTTTGAATATTCAGATATAGTCATCTGGGTCTAAATACTAAACTGTCAAATACCAGAGTTAAAATTCTCTTTCTGTCCGTGGAATCACAGAAATACAGGACTAGAAGGAATTTTGGTTTGGGGTAGTTCTAGATACTGATTTATGGTTTTTCTTCTCATGTAACAATCATTACGCTACCTAGCAATTACTAAGAAATTTTAAACTTGTTATTTTTGTTTTGGCCCTTCAAACTAGAGTTTAACTACTTTTCTCTCAAGCTGCTAATTATTCCATCAGGAGTACATTGTTGGTGATGTAATAAGGAATTTGAAAAACCTGAATTATATTTGTCAATGCAAACAATACCCGTCTTTGTTCTCTTTCTACATCTACTCTTATTTTCTGGAATCTTGACCTTGAAGTGAAGTGACATTATAACCATCTTTCCGTGCCTTGCTAAGTCTTGCCTTTGGAAGCAATTTTGTTTTCTTAAGGCAGTGGTTCTCAAACTTTAGAAGTGCATCAGAATCACCTGGAAGCCTTGTTAAAACACACATTGCTCCCCAACCCTAGAATTTCTGATTCAGTAAGTCTGCACAGGGGCTTGAGAAATTGCATGTCTAACAAATTCCCATCTGATGCTGCTGGTGCTGTGACCACATTTTGAGTATCACAGTCAAGGTGTTCTTCCTTCATGAGATGAAAAACAAATGATCTTAAAACATCAAAATTGCCCTCAATTCCACCATATCCATTTTTCACCTTGTATCATTTCTCCCTGCAGTACCCAGAGTGAGCATCTTAAAATACGAACTAGCCCATGTAGGACTTTTGTGCTTGGTTGCCCCTCGGACCCAAACTTTGCAGCATCTTTCTGGTGCTTAAAACCCACACTCTCCCTCACCCCTGAGCCCCTTAACGTGAATTACAAGGCTCAGCATAAGCTACCAGCCTTATTGGCCTCATCTCAGGGCCCACTTTCCTCCCATATTATCTCTGTTAAAAATGTACATGTTATGAGCTAAGTACTTTTTTATTTTCCTCATTTCACCAATGAGGGACACAGAGAGAATAAGCATTACACCCAAAGTCACATATATATTAAGTGGTTGAGTCAGGATTCTAACTTAGCTCCTTCCAACTCACACAGGCCCAGGATTTTGTCTATTCCTTTGACAGAAAATGATGAGATTGACTCTTAACAATAGGGATTTACTTGCCTGGATTAGGGTAAATGATCATTTGGTCCAGGCAAACTGCTTTTTGAACATTAACTGAATTGTACCCATTCAGTTATAGAACTAAACTGTGTATATGTGTGTGTATATATATATGTATATAATACATATAATTTATGTAATATAATTCAAATTGTATGTAATATTATATATGCATATGTATAAATATATATACATATATTTTATTACGCATATGACAGTTGTGTTTTGCTACTACAATAGGGTCAGCGTTTATCTAATGCTTCCTGTGAGCCAAATTCTAAATTAAGTACCGTAGAGATGTTATCTCTTTTAATCATCACAATTCATGAGGTAGATAGTGATGTTTTCCACTTTTTATAGGTGATGGAACTGAGATGCTAAAAGCAGATAAGGAAAATTTTCTTAAGGTCACACAGTTTATAAGTGATGGATCCAGGACTAAAATACAGGAGCATTTGGTTCCTAAGATATATTTGTCATCTATGTCTTTTTTTTCTCAAATCCCCAAACTGACCAGGGATGAAAAGTTTTTAGTAATATTTTTCAGGTGTCTTTTGCTTATTTCTCCGTTAGCACAGTTGGATACCAGCATATATGGAATGTTCTCTCTTATGAGAACTCGGGTACTTGGACATGTACTTAGTAAGTAGAGACCACCTCCACTTTTACACTACAATTCCTGTTGGTAGGGCCTCGGCGAACCCCACGATGTTTGTTTTCTTCTGGAGGTAAATAATAGAACGTTTCCTCTCCCAAATGTCTGACAGTCATAAAAGCTTGGCTAGCCTGGGAGAGAGAAGTCAGTACTTCAACTTCAAGTTGATATGAGAACCTTCAGGATAATGACCATATCTTCTGTATGTCTTATGCTATAAATGTGTATAGTATGGGCTCATTAATTTAGTGGATTGATTGAAATATACAATTACCTCAGTCTAATGTTGCTACCTGAGACCAGGCTTTGGCTGTGTCCTCTTCTTACCACTTACTAATTTATACAACTTCCTCCACCTCTCAGTTGATTGATTATATTGCTTGTGGCTATGTGTTGTGGATTAGAAACCTTTAGAAAGACTTGGAGAAACATGTCTTTTTTTTTTTTTCCTAAAAAAGTAGAAGAGTAATCTGTGTGTTATGTTTTCAGTTATTTCATTTATTTATTTTTTAACATCTTTATTGGAGTATAATTGCTTTACAATGTTGTGTTAGTTTCTGCTTTATAACAAAGTGAATCAGCTATACATATACGTATACATGTATCCCCATATCTCCTCCCTCTTGCGTCTCCCTCCCACCCTCCCTATCCCACCCCTCTAGGTGGTCACAAAGCACCGAGCTGATCTCCCTGTGCTATGCAGCTGCTTCCCACTAGCTATCTATTTTACATTTGGTAGTGTATATATGTCAGTGCCACTCTCTCACTTCGTCCCAGCTTACCCTTCCCCTCCCCGTGTCCTCAAGTCCATTCTCTACATCTGCGTCTTTATTCCTGTCCTGCCCCTAGATTCTTCAGAACCACTTTTTTTTTTAGATTCCATATATATGTGTTAGCATACGGTATTTGTTTTTCTCTTTCTGACTTACTTACTGACTTTATTGGATCAAGAATAGCAACTTTGGGATTTAAAAATTATGTAAATGTAGTAATTCATCTTGCAAATGAACTATTATTCATTTGGCTTAAATTATAGACTTGATCTAATAACATGTTTAAATTTAGATTGCCCCCTTCCCAGTAAGTTATCATTCATGTTCTTCTCTCTGGAGAACTTCACTTTTGCTACAGCCAAGTCAACATGTCTAGAAAATGATGTGAAGCAAAAGAATTTTGCCAGTATTTGCCCGAAAGAAACAGAACTTTTTTTTTTAACAGATGGAAAGAGTAATCAAATATGCATGAAAGGTAGAGACATAGAAAGAGAAAACATCCACAGAAAATGAAAAGAAAATATGGGCTCACATGCACCTTTGCTGAAGTCAAGGTTTCTTGCAAAAAGGGTGCTTTGCAATCTCAAATTCAGGGGAAAAAATTTCCCTGGCAAGCAGTTACTCTTAGTGTTTGGCAAGAGATTGAATAAGGTTCTTCATAACACTGTCAGAGGTCTTCAGTTTCATTCAGCTGACACACACACTGCCCACAGGACAGTAATTGGCTCTGGTTGGCTCAACAGAGTTGCTCTTGTGATTGAATTAAGGCTGAACTAAATTTCTTCTTCTTGGTCCTATGGAAGGGAAACAATAGTGAGTGATAGAATGAAGCCATTCAGAAACAAGACTTAACTTTCTCACCTTTGGATCTGAAACATTCAGGTGATAATTCCGGTAATACATTTATTACTCTCAAGGGCAAAAATTTGGCTAAACTCTTATATAGTGGAAATTGCACATTTATTCAGAATAGAGTACATGTTTAAGTCACAAATGAAAGCATTTCTTTTAGTAGAAATTCCATTTGGCTACCAGTTTTGACAGAAGTCATGATAAATGACTTGCCATTTGGGTCTAACTGGGAATAACTAACATTGAAAAGGAGGTGTCACAGATTACAATGAAGCAGGCTTTTCTTGGGTTAGTCCTTCATCTACACAGAGAATTCAGAAATAAAAAGGATATGGAAGTCACTGTAGTTTGAACTGTATAGTGATATCCTTGCCGCATTGGGAACCATCACAAGAAGGATTACTCATTCATAAAGGCTAAGAACCTAATTAAGGAGTTAATACACGATGGTTTGCAGCTGAGATACAAGTTGGAGAGCAATTTTGGTGAGAAGCCTGGCTATGAATATCACCTTTGGAAACATAAAGGTATTTGCTCAAATATAAAGATATTTCCGGGCTTCCCTGGTGGCGCAGTGGTTGAGAGTTCGCCTGCCGATGCAGGGGACACGAGTTCGTGCCCCGGTCCGGGAAGATCCCACATGCCGCGGAGCGGCTGGGCCCGTGAGCCATGGCCGCGGAGCCTGCGCGTCCGGAGCCTGTGCTTCGCAGCGAGAGAGGCCACAACAGTGAGAGGCCCGCGTACCGCAAAAAAAAAAAAAAAAAGAAATTTCCTCTGAGGGACTATAAGCAATTGCTTCTGTTTGGAATAAAAACAATGATATTTGGAAAATTTACTCCAAGTCTATTTCTGTTTCTCTTGTATACTAGAAACTAGTAATTTAAGTCATATATTAATGTCTGTATTGTTTTCCTAGGGCTGTGTAATAAAGTAACAAAAAAGAAGTTCTACATCAGCGGGTTTGGTTCTTTCTAAGAGCTGTAAGGAGTAATGTCTTCCATGCCTTTCTCCTGGCTTCTGGCAGATGGCTGGCAATTTTCAGCTTGTAGATTCCTCACTCCCCTATCTTCACATGGTGTTCTCTTTGTGTTTCTGCCTCTTCATATCATCTTCCCTCTATGCACGATTGTCTCTGTGTCCAAATTTCCCCTCTTGATAAGAACACCAGTCATATTGGATTAGGGCCTGCCCTAATGACCTCGTTTTAACTTATTATTTTTGTAATGACCCTCTTTTCAAATACTAGGTCATCTTCTGAGGCGCTGGGGGTTAGGATTTCAACTTATCTATTTTTAGGGAACACAATTCAACCCATAGCAATGCATTATCAGTAAAGCTCACATTTTTAAAGGAAATGTGATCCCCAATGTTTTACACAGCTGGAAACGTTGGTTTACGAACCTTATGCATGGAGACAATGCATGTTCTCTACCTGGTGAAGCTTTCTGAAAATCTAGGCCCAGGACACCAGACACTTCCTGAAGTTACTATTGGTATTTGAGCCCCTGATCACTTCTTAGACAGTGAAACAATAACATTTCATCAAAGGTGGTTTTTCTTTTTTCTTTCTTTTTTTTTTTTTTGTGGTACGCGGGCCTCTCACTGTTGCGGTCTCTCCCGTGGCGGAGCACAGGCTCCAGACGCGCAGGCTCAGTGGCCATGGCTCACGGGCCCAGCCGCTCCACGGCATGTGGGATCCTCCCGGACCGGGGCACGAACCTGTGTCCCCTGCATCGGCAGGTGGACTCTCAACCACTGTGCCACCAGGGAAGCCCAAATGTGGTTTTTCATAAAGAGAGAAGCTGTAGAAACTCCATTCATAGAGAAGGGAAAGTAAGCTGCTCCTTCTCTTATGCGTCTACATTCAAAGGCAGCAGGAAAGGGACTCCTTGCTCCCCAGTGCTTTTCCTGGATCACATTATTTTAGCACCGCTATCCAACAACTACTCAACACAAGACTTCTCCTTTTGAAGCTCACACTCAAGCTATCTTTCCAACAGTTTGTTAGTTGCTATGGTCCATGCCCATGTTCTGTAATAATAAACACCATGAGGTCATAGTATTGTAGTTCTTTCCACTCCTTTCCTGTCCCTGAGACTATAACTACTTTTATTGGAACTACCTGACGTATGCACAGTTCACTGATTCTTTTATTCACCCTGCCCTACTTACATACACATGCATACACACGTATCAGGCTACCTGTGTACACTTACAGAGATACAACTGCTCATTCATGTGTATCCGCCGTGTGTGTATCATTACTGGGATGGTAGACTGGAGATATCCTTGGGAAGTTCCCAAGTAACTCATGATCTTTCTTTCATTCAGTCAGTGTTGGGAAGCCAACGAGGTTTTGATCAAGTTATTCATTGAAATTTATAAATATTCAAGACATTGGAAGGTTGGGAAGAAGGAGAAAAAGCAGCAGATGAATCAGGAGGTTATTTGAAACATCCAAAAAGAAGTAAAGAGTACTTAGGCAAAAGCAATGTCAAGGAAAATGCAAAGAAGGATTTTAACATCCTTCAAGGTGAAAAACAAAACATAAGACCTGGAAGTTAGTTGGATGTGTACGTGGGTGAGGAGACAACATTGGCTGAGTTATATGCTGGGGCAGTAACACAAACATCAAGAGAAAGGTCTGGTTTGGGCAACAGAAGAAGAGACAATACATTCTATTTTGGACTTTTGGAGTTTTAGGGACCAATAAGTCCAAGTTAAAACTGTAGGTATATATTTGAGTCAATTATGCAGAGAGGAAACTATGGAAATGAAAAGGAACACATTATGAAAATACAAGCAGAGAAAGGATTACAGTGGCAGAACCTTGAAGAGTACATACATGTTCAGGATAGGAGGGAAAAAAAGACTAAAAAGTTCAAAAAAACAGTTTTAGAAACAAGGGGGAATCAAATATAAGAAAACTTGGTGCAGAGAGTTTTTGGAAAGGCAGCCGAACGTTTATAAACATTCCAGGGACTGAGATCGGGGACTGCTTCCTGTATTCACAGCATCCAGCAGAGCTTTGCCAAAAAATAAATAAGTAAATAAGATAAACATAAAATAGGTATTCAGTACATGCAATTGAATCAAATACTTGGGAGAAGGAATTTAATGAAACTCTTAGAATCTAAAAATTGTAAATGGTATGTATATTTGCACTATCTGGCCATCCAGTATTAGATTTTAAAAAGTCCGATCTTCTAGTTCCCCCTGGAATGCCATGATAATGGTGAGACCTTTACGTACTTGGTAACCCCCAATCCTTATAACTACAGTGCAAAATAGGGGATACAATGCCTGTTCACACACAAGGAGTTGGAACTCAGAAATACTCAGTGAATGGTAGAACCGGTATTCCATTGGGTGCATCTGATGCCAGCACCTGTCTTTCCTTAGGCTGAGCAACTCTGGAGCCAAACAAAACCAATTTGCTCCTGTAACCATCCTTGAATGTTTGAAGAGACACCTGAGTCTTCCATTTTTCAAGCCCGTCATTTCTGGTTATTTAAAATGTCCTCTGAAAATAATAGTGTAAAGAATTGTCACTATTACTGTCATACTTCTCCATAAGTAACTTTTGGAAAAATTGAGTAAAGATTGTGAAAATAATTTGATTGAATCATAATAAAAGGTGAGAGATCATGTGTGTAAAGCCTCTTGGACTCCTTGGAACAAGATGCAACATATGCACAGAATTTCATCCTTATTTATCTCCACTTTGAGGGAAAATGAAGTAAAATGAACACAGCTGGGGCTTAGGTTAGAGTAGGAATCAGGGACAGAAACTATCATTTGTGAAAAGAATACCTCTCCCTTTGAAACAGGTTTTCTTTTCAAGGACCTTGAAGGTGAGATCCTGAACATTTTTCCTTTGCTAATTGATTCTCTGCATGTGGTATGGTAGGGAGGGAGAAATTTTCTTCTACCCTTCTAGGTTCTTCTGGCTGGTGTGAGAATTAAATTGACGAGATAGATTAACAGGAGAAAATCCAACAAAAGTTTAATACCATGTATACATGGGAGAGACCCAGGAAACCTGAGCAACTGAAGTGGCCAGAACTCTCACCTTAAGCACCATCTTCTTCAACAAAAGAAAAAAAGAGGATGTTAGGGCTAACGGTTTGGGACTCCAAAGGGGAGGAAGGCAACTCACATGAAGATGAAGAAGCAACGCTTTGGTGAACAAATGTTAGCTGGACCATGCAGGGGCAGTGGGACACAGAGAGGAATTTTAACAAGCAGACTTTGCTAGGCTCCTACCTGTCTACAGCCCTAGTTCATACTATAGTCATCTATGGTGACAGCTCCATTCCTGGAAGAGGTCCCTCTGTCTACATTCTTTTAGGCAGTTAGGGGCGGAGGTTGAAATTCCTTCCTGAGTCTTTTGGGCCTTGATTGTTTACAGCTCAAATTAACCCATATACCAGAGACATTTTGGGGTGGCAAATTTTGCTCCCCTACAGGTGATTCTCCCTGGAGTTCATTGCCATCTCATAGTTTCCTTGTAGCAAGTAAAGTTTATGCTTTTCTCGGTAACTTATAGAAACTTTCTTACAGAAAATGGAAGACTCTTAAAAAGTAGCAAGATAAAGTATGCAAGATAGCATTATATGAAAAAGTAGGCAAAGAAGTAGCTTCCATCATTATGTCCTTTCAAAAAATAAAGTTCAGATGTTAAAGTCTGGACTTTTGAAATTGAAGACATACCAAACAATATCAAAACAATTAATTCCATGTTTCAGAGCAGAGAGCAGGAGATGTTCCTACATGAATTATTGGTATTGTGGACACATAGGCTACACAAGGGGGCCCCTCAAACCTGTCACCTTCTATCCCATGTGGAGGGATACAGGTAGCAAACTAAAAAGAGCTAACGTTTTATTGAATGCTTGCTGTGTTTCTCACATTTATGTATATTATCTTGTTTAATCTTTACAACAATTACATTATTTTCCTCACTTCCAAAATTAGGTTTTTATTGCCTAAGTTCACATAGCTAGGAATTAGAAGAGCCGGGATTGAAAGTTATCTGGCATAAATCTATGCCTATCATTGTATCTTCTGGTAAGGAAGATGATAGGTAGGTAGATAGATAGATAGATAGATAGATAGATAGAAAGTTTCTAAGAAGGAATTCAAAAGATGATTACATATTCAGTGAGTGTGTTTTTGTTAGTGGATGCATGACTAATTCCTTCACTAGGCTGCAGGTACTTTGAGGGCATTGGCTATGTCTTATTCATCTTTGTGGGAAATCCAATCTCATGCCCAATGTCTGTGCATAGGAAGGATGTCTTAAATAGATGCCCATAAAGGAGACACTGGTATCTCCCTGAGGCAGATAACAAAGATGACTTTTTAAGACATTAAGCAATGTGTCTGAAATCCCATAGCTGGTAAGGAGCAAAGCCAGAATTGTAGCTCAGGACTCCAGTCCATGGCTCTTACCGCGATACTGCAGCTTCCTCTACTCATTTCCCCTCTCTGTTCCCAGATTTCTCATTTTACAAGGCTCTTTATGACACCTTAAGCTCTGTAGAAAAGTTGGGGAACGTACAATGTACATTGAACTAATAGGTACCTTTAGACTTCAAAAGACAGACAGGTAAGTAGGGAGTTCATTGAGTTTCTACAGGGTACCAGGCATATTGCTAAGAGCATTACTAATCTCATCTCATTTAGTCTTAACTATTCCATGATGTAATAGTGAGTGTGGCCCCATTTTATGAATGAGGAAACTGAGGCTGAGGGAGGTTAAATTGTCCAAGGTCATACAACCAATCCAGGTCAGCCTGACTCTAAAAGCCAAATTTATTCAACTACACTAAAAAGGGTGACGTAGTACGGTGTCTCTCAAAGTTTTGTTTTAATCTGTACAGTGAATGACTGAGACTGCTTCTATTTCCCTTACTTAAGAGAACCAGATTTTATGGAGTCCATTTGAAGTTGTAAACCTTATTGTCAAAATACTATTTTCATTGTTGTAAGTCCCGACGTTCCCACCAGCATCAGCTAGTCACTGGCTTCACAGTTCCACCCACCTAGCCTTCCTATTGCAAATCACTGACATGCTTCCGTTCAGCAGGAGCTGGTAACTCCAGCCCCTTTCTGCCCTTTGCTGAACCTCCTCCTTCCTATTATCTATAGACTTAATACCCACACTTAAAGAGAAACCTGATGTCAGGGTGTCAGCTGGTGCCACCTTTGCTTCTGCTGCTGCTGGCCAAAAGCCTAGACCAGTGACAGTTGGGCTAGAATGAGATTCCTGCCATACTTGGGAAGGGAATAGGTTGGGGCACAGGGGTGATGGTGACAAATTAAAATTACTGCCAAAGCAGAGTGGAATAGCAGCAGGTACGTGGAAGGTGTCATTAACGTTCTAAAGACGATCTGAAGTCATGCTTGGAAGATGTAATTTACAACCTGAGGATTTATTTTTATAGCTGTCTTGCTTCAGAATAAAGAGATGAGATGCCACGTATCTGCCAGGTTGTGAAAAACTTTATAAATTTTGAACATTGGCTTTCTTGATTTTGGATGCGGGTGGATATTGTGTACATGTATGTATCTGAGGGGTCTTAAAGAATAGTTCTCACCTCCTGAAGTGAATGTTCAAAGCTTCCTGTATCAGACTCTAGGATCTCACATACTCACCAGTGTTGGGGGGGGGGCGGTGGATATTAGGAAATACTTCTAGCTCCTGTATCCTCTTATTGGCACAGTACCGGGAGCATGCCCACAGAACCTAGAAAAGGCCATCCTACCCACAGAGATTGGCCAGGAGTAGCCTGCCAGGCTGCTGGGTCTCCTGGCTGGGGAGCTGGATTTGGGGCTACCGACAGGAAGTCTGGTGCGGCTTTTCTGCTTGCTTAGGCTGGAGGCTTTGGGGTGGCGGAAGAACAGTCACCTATCATTCTTCTCCAGTACTGTATTTGGTCATGCACTATGCCCAGACCAAACTGGGGTCTCTTGTGTGGTTAGAGCCCTTTCAAATCCTTGTTTTCTGTTTCGAATGAAGAGTGTCTATTGAAACCAAGCAGTATTAACCTGCCAAATCAATATAACTGGGGCTGAGTCACCTCCTTTTGCCCCAAACTTGTGTACTAAGGAGATTTTCTCCATCTTAGCTGTTGTTCTGCAGAGGATAATTCTATTCACTAGTGCCTCGCTCACAGTCAAAAAATGTTATACCTAAGCTGGCCAGGCTGCTCACAGCCACAGCCATTCTAACTTTCTAGCACTAGCAGCCCTTCTCCAGGGATCCAGTTTGCCAGAGGAAGACGGGCTCCAGAGAGGTGCTGCTGTCCAATTGCCTCATAAACCCAGAACATTTAATGAACGTTAGGAGGCAGTCTGTGGAGTCAGACTGGCTTGTTTAAAATCTTTCCCTGGTGCCAGCTGTGTGACTTTGGCTACGTTACTTCAACTCTCTGAGCCCAGTTTGAAAACAGAGATACTAATTTTTATCCCATAGACCATGGTGATGGAAGGTGTTAGGCTCTGATGGGTTCCACAGATATGAAGTACACTCAACACAGCCCTGGCAGCCTTGGTTCCACCCTGCCAGGTAGGCGCTGTCTGCATAACTGTTCATTTTGCCACCAGCAGCTTTACTACTGAGCTGAGCAGACAAGAGGAAATGGGGTCAGCATAACATATTAACCAGAAGGACTTGTTAGGAGCTCACGTAAAACCCTAGCTATCTCTACCCAACCAGTCCGATACCTCATCCTGGAAATATTTGGAGAAATTATAGTTGCAGAGAGGATATAACGCAAATGGGATGTAGCCAAATAAATACTGTATTTTGACTATTATTAATGTTAGCTATCGTGCTTTATACACCCAGGGTTTCTGTGGCCTAGGAAACACCTGTTACATATTTATACATCTCAGCCTATCCTCATTTTATGTACAGCCATTGTTTTGGTGGTAGAGTTCATGTAAGATGGAAAGATGGGATAATTCATTCAAACCATATGATTTCCAGGAATAAGCTTTTCTATTTTGTATTCCTGTCTCTTCCTTTAGCATTTTGACTTTCACAGTTGTGATTGGTTTATCTTGAGATTTAAGTAGAATGAAGAACAGGCAAACTCAAATAGAAAAATAAATCCAGGTCATCCAAACTGAAACTGTATTTTGGGTCATCAGACTGAAATGTATTTGACCTCTTTCTGTTTCTACAGCTGTAAAATGGAAAACATTACAATCAAGTCTATAATTTGATGGGCTATGAACCAAGAACTATGAAGTACTTCTAAAATTAAAGTCATGCCCACCTTAATTTCCAGCTTTTAGCATAAAGTTGGCACAAAACAAGTGGTTAAATGGTTGATTTCATGAGTCAAATAACATTATATGTGGTATATAGTTCTTTGTTGACCTAGAAAATTCTATGGGGGAGCAGAAAGAACACTTAATTGGGAGTCAGGAAACCTGGATTCTAGTCCCAGAATAACCTTGGACTAATTAGATGATTGCCCTTCTTGGAACTTTGTGTTCCTTATTTGCCACTTGCAGGAGCTGATGCGCTCTCGTTCCCCCTTCCATTGCTAACACGTTAGTGATTTTATTTAATCAATGTAGCAGGATTATAGTACCTACAGTTTTCCCCTGATATCTAGTAGAGGTGAGTGGTTCCAGGATGGGGGAAGAGGAGGAGGGAGAGGGGAAGAGGTGGGAGGAGAAGAAGAGAAGGATAGGAAGAGGGAGAAGGAAAAGGAAGATTCCTTTAGATGTCATGGGGGCAGTACCAGCCCAACGTGAAATTCTGAAATAAGCATGGTTTGTCTTTGTACTTCTCCTCGTCCTTCACTCTTTCAGCTCCCAGCTCCCATGCTTCTCTCTCCAGATGTCCAGATAAGCAATGTCTAGCTGATGTTCTAATCTTCCCAACCTCTCCAGGTCTGCCCTACCACAGAAGGATCCATACCCCAAATACCCTCCCCTTCTGCCCCCAGTCCAACCATACATCTGAACTTAGCTACACATTGGGAGAAACCTAATTAATTAACGCTTAAATAAGAGTGATTTAATCTTCAACCTTCCTTCAGATACTCAGTTATATACTTTAAAAAGAGGGTGCCTAGATGGGAATAAAGATGCAGACCTACTAGAGAATGGACTTGAGGATATGGGGAGGTGTAAAGGTAAACTGGGACAAAGTGAGAGAGTGGCAGGGACACACATACACTACCAAATGTAAAATAGATAGCTAGTGGGAAGCAGCCGCATTGCATAGGGAGATCAGCTTGGTGCTTTGTGACCACCTAGAGGGGTGGGATAGGGAGGGTGGGAGGGAGACGCAAGAGGGAGGAGATATGGGGAAATATGTATATGTATAACTGATTCACTTTGTTATAAAGCAGAAACTAACACACCATTGTAAAGCAATTATACTCCAATAAGGATGTTTAAAAAAAGAGGGTGCCGGCAACTAGCTTGTAAATAAAAGTGAAGGGCAAAATGCAAGAGAATGGGTCAGAGTTGCATGGTACCACCACAGTCATCCAGCACCCCTGGGATTCTGTTCCCCACAGCCATTCTCCAGAAGCCTCTCCTGCTTTTCTCGCCCTCTTCTCATTCTCTTCATCTGAGCACCTGGACACCGGGAAGCTGGGTCTTACCACAATAGCTCCCTTGGGGCACCACGGCTTCTTTGTCAGCTAATCAGGATATACATGAACAAGCATAACCAAACAAATGAATAAATGATCAACAGCTTCCTTGGTGATGACATTAGGAACTGTAACTGTGAGAATGGAAAAAGCACTGTGTGGCTCCTCGTAAACTGACCAATGCTTGGATTGCTATAGCATCAAAATGAGAGCAAGGAGGGCAACCAATGTTTACCTGAAATGAGGGATAACTCAAGGGATTTCTGCTTTCCCTGTAAAGCCTATTTATTCCCAGCCAGGTATTAAACTTTAGTGAGAAACAGGGAACTAGAGTTTTTCCACTTCATCCTACAGCCTTCCCTGCTCCTTCCAAACCCATCTCAGCATGTGTGGCTCAGGCCAGAAGTTCTGTTACAGCTGCAACCATAAGGCATGGACCCCAGCTCCCTGACTACATCTGACTAAATTAGAGGGAGTATCAGTCCTGCCGACCTCTCCCAACAACTGACGAATGCAGTAGCAAAGTAGTACTGGAGTCCAAGGGTTTACCGGGGCAACTTGGCTCTGACCCTAAGGCCTGGACACCTGGTCTTGATTACACTGGAGGGTGTTGGTGCTCCCTTAATCATGCAACTAAAAGCCAGCAACAAAAGGGCTGTATCTCCCCTCTAGACCCTACAGCCCCCTCTGCTGCTCCAGAAAGCAATGGGCGATGAAAGACACCTACATCCTCTTGTTTTCATGATTGTCTCTGGTGATGTTGTTCTTGCTGGCTTGTTTGTACAACAGGATACAAAACAAGTAATTCATCATCTAGTATACTGCTTTGTGAACTTTTCTTTTTTTTTTTTGAGGTACGTGGGCCTCTCACTATTGTAGCCTCTCTCGTTGTGGAGCACAGGCTCCGGACGCGCAGGCTCAGCGGCCATGGCTCACGGGCCCAGCCGCTCTGCGGCATGTGGGATCTTCCCGGACTGGGGCACGAACCCGTGTCCCCTGCATCGGCAGGCGGACTCTCAACCACTGCGCCACCAGGGAAGCCCTGTAAACTTTTTTATATTCCTGAGAAAAATGACCATAGACAGCTATGGAAAACCTTGCGTACAATTCCCAGAGTTCTCTGGATGGGCTGAAGATACATTTAAAGGACCCTAGATCAAGACCTCTGAGAGAATGAGCCATCCTTGATTCTTGATCAGGACAGGCAATGCTTGAGATATCAGCTGTCTCTGATAGTAGTGTGTACGGTTTTAGAGCAGGTGCAATCTAGAGGCATTATAAATATCCAAAACATTCTACGTTTGCTTTCTTTTCCCAGACACCACACCTAAAATAGAACCTCTCCCTTTCCCTATGATTCTCTATCCTTCCACTATTTATTTCTTCTTCAAAAACACTGACTACTACCAGATTAAAAGGGTCTGCAAATGTTGAGAAGCATGGGCTACGCTTATTTTTTTAAAGCCTGTTTGTTATATCTTCAAATAATATGCTCAGTATGCTTTCCTTTAAATTGTAAACAACTTTTCAGATGATGTACTTCTAAATTTACAGCAATGATCTATTTGTTCATCTAAAAAAGTACAATGAAGTATTTTCCTTATATTTCAAGACTCTTTGGGTAGTCTTAATTGTGTTTGTTATACTGCTAGGCAATCCTGAGAACATCTCAGTCAGAGGAAGGGGATTAAAAAGCACAGTATGGCTGTATGTTTATTTGATCTCATCATCAACGTTAGTTATTACCTCCATATTTATGATTGGAATACATAATCTCAAGTTTCATTAAGTCTTATTCTTTTAGACCCAGCAGGCTCTTGTATCAGCTAATTAACACAAAGGTCATTGTTCTCATTTTTAGAATACCAACAGATTGTCAAAACACAACAATGACTATGTTTGCTAGATTGGGAAAGACACAGCATGAACAGCATCTTCTTCCTGAGGAGGAGTGGGCTGTATCTGATCACGTCTCTGCATTTATAGAGTTGACTAAAGATCAAGAGGAGAGTTGCAATCAAAATACCTCTGAATAGAGAATATAGTTGTGAGTACACATCCAACTCCCTGTAGAATCTCCAAGATCCTCTCCAAGATGGTGGCTCAGCGTCCCATCTCAGCTGAGGGATGATTTGGTCAAAGAACACTGATCATGTACCTACTCTTAGCAGTGTGCTGGTGGCTTAACACAATTGATGGGAAAGCATGCCTACTCTTTCAGAAGTTAACTCTGAAAGTACAGACAACAAGCTACAGTATTGTTACATAAGGTAGAAGATGGTAAATACCAGAAAAGGGTACAGATTGATTTCTATTGCAGGAAAGGAAAGGGGCAGACGGACTGAAGGTTACTTCTAGCTGGAGAGGAATTAGTGACAGTGTGATGTGAGAGAAGTCATTGAGTTGAGGCTTGAGAATGAGGAGGATTTGAATAGGCAACGATGTGGAAAAGTGTCCCCTAGCAACTGAGAAAAGGTATGATATGAGGAGCTCCAGAACTCTCTAGCACAATGCTCATTTATTCACCATAAATTGCACGTCATTTGTGCTGTCCTAACTCTGCTTAAGACATCTCTTCCCATAGATTAGCCCCGACTTGGTAATGGCAGCAGAGACCAAGGGGAATTCTTCATTAATGCAGTCTGATGCTTCTAACTGCTTTGCTGATAAATGCTGGAAAGAAGCAGATTAATGAAGGCTTTACAGTGTCACAGAAGCTCAGCTAAGAATACAACTCAGTGTAACATCCAGTTTTGGAGGAAATTTTTGAAAATCTGCGATTAAGTAGGGAAGTTGACCACAACTAAAGTTCTGCCTTTCAGGTGCTGGCAGAAAGCAAATAATGATTGAACTAGTCAGATAGAGACAACAGGTCCTCTGAAGGATTACTCTGTGACAGTCGGGGGAAAAGAAGCCAGTATTCTTCAATGGTAACTGATGTATATAAGGGAGATGTCACAGGAATAGCTCATACATGAAACAAAATTGACATGTTCAGGGAGCTCAGTTTCCAAAGGCTTGACTTTGAACACCAGAAGAAACAGAAATAGTCTCTGAGGGGGTAATAAATTGAAAGTGAATCCAGATTTTTGCTCCTCCTTTCATCTTGTTTGAAATTCAATATACCCTCTTACTAAATCTGTTTGCGCTTTTACCCTTTCGTTAAACCAAATTTCTTTGTAAATATATTCCGAGTGCACTTTCACATATATGCAAAACTTTACATGCATTTGTAAATGTAATTATGGCACATCTGCTTTTTCAAATGCAGTCCTTTATTTATTTTTTTTCTTTGTATGTTGACTCCATCACCACCTGGTCTCCCTTCAACCCGTATGATCCTTTACTTAAAGGAATCTTTGTGGGCACCTAGGATGTGTTGTTGCATATTTTCTGCAAGCTCCTTAGTCGTAATTTGCATATACAAGCACAGCTGTATAGGGGGTTTTGCATTGGTTTGTTGTATACAAAAACCAGCATCATATTAATCATACTTCTTGATCTTGTTTTTCCACTCACCATTTTTTTGTGGAAATCACTCCAAGTCAAAAGGTTGACTTCTCATCCATTCTTTTTACTGACTGCATTATGTTTCACGGTGTGGATATATAATTCAAGGTTATCATATTTTTCTGTATTGTCAGGGGAAATAGCTTTTAAATGCCATCCAAATAATTACATTTTAAAATACCTCCAAAATTATTTTTAATTTTTAAATGCCACTAAAATAATCATGATTCAATTGCCAACAAGACAGACTTATACAAGCATGTTTTCATGTACTGCTTATGTACTGATTTCATGTATTTTTAGTAGTGATCAGCTATCAGTACTAAGAAGCTAGTTAGACTTGGGCACATTACAGGGAGAAACTGGAGACTTCTGTTGCTCATACTGTACCTCCTCCCTGCCCCCCAGAAGTAATTAAAGATTTCAGCTTCACCATCCGGGCAGGGGAACTGGCAGGTAAATACCCACATTTAAATTATCATTCCAAATGAAACTAGTTTGGGCCGGTTTCCATTGCACACTCATTCAATAACAAAGTTCTGCCAACTTGGGATTACTCTTTTATATGCCTCCAGTCTGCTTCTATCAACGTTCTGTTTCCTTCACCCCTCCTTCCGTATTATCCCAAGTTCCAAACACTCTCTCGCTCTCTTCTCCTATGCTTTTCTTACCTAAATGGCTCGGGCATTTTTCCTTGGCGGGCTAATCCTCTTTCTTTGTACCATGCTTCCCGAATGTCCCCTAGGCCTTCACCTCAGTAGGATCTCTGGTTCCTACTCTTCACCACAGGCTCCACCACAAAAATCACTCTCCTGATTGTTAAGCAGTGATTAAGTTTGAATTGTGGGAATAGCTGTTGACTTTCTTTCCTCTTGCATGCATGTACCAAAGCCCTGAGGGCACCCTGTATTGTCTTACTCATCTTTGTGGGCCCAGAACCCAGCGCAGTTCATGGGGACTTCTATGCAGCAAACGCTCAGGAGATGTTTGTTGGGCTGAGAATGTTCGTTGCGTTGAGAATCGTGGCACCGCCATTTTGGCTCACAAAGTCAGTCACTTGTCCCTATATGTGGGTTCCACACATACTTTAGTCACCAGCTCCCTGTGAAACATCTCCTACCTTTGTTTCCTCCTTCCCCTCTCCTTCTTCCACTCCCTTCGCTCCTTGTTATTCCTGTCCTGTGCTCTTGTACACAGGTTCTCTGGGTAGCAGTCCTGCTTCCTCTATCTCTTCAACCATGTGTATTTAACGGAAACTGTCCAGATCTTAGCTCTGGCTTTGTCACTCCCCTGGTTAAAAACCTTCAGTGCTTTCAGCCAATTGGATAAAACCTAACTTCACAGCCTGGCTTTCAAATGTCCCCCATGTGCTGGTACCAAGTGTCTATCCAGGCTTAACTATACCACCCTACACTCTCTTGTCATATACTGGATATTGTGTATTTTCACTTTCTGTATTTGCAGATTTTAGCTATAATGCGTGCTTTATTTATTTCCTTTTTTTTGTTTTTGGCACCTTAAATATAGACTCATCTCTGTTGTTGATAACTTAGCCATTGTGGAGATCTTGAATATCACAATCAGATCCCACAAGACCTGCTTTGATTTCTTACACCCAGATGTCACTCTCTTGCCACTAAGTCCATTGCTTTTTGTTTATGCCACTCTTCTGGTTCCTTTTATATTTTATATATATATAAATATATAATTATATTTTTATTTATTACATTAAATATGACATTATCATATAAATTATTTGCTATATATAATTATATATACTACATATATTTTATATATAATCATTTATATATATATACATACCCAGATACATGTACAGATGTAATATATTTGTTGCTCCTTTTAGTATATGTACATTTGATTAGTAGATTGTAACCCTTTTAGAGACCATGCTTTATTGATCTTTGTTTCTTGCATTACATGCTTCAAATAGGTTTCTTGAACATAATAAAATTTTTAAAGAACAATTTAACTATTTCTTACAAAATCCCCAGTAACTTTGGGCCAGTTTTAACAACATTTAATGGGAGAAAACTAAAGCCAGATCTTCATGACTAAAAGTCTGGTATCAGAAAATGTTTTGTTCTAAGAACTTTCTAAATTTAAACAAGAAGTCATCTTTACCTGCATATTTTAAGTAATACTCATGGATATCAAATAGTATTTCAGTGAGTTATTCCCTATTAACCAATATCTTGGGGCAATAATGAGCGGGAATATTGTTGGCATATTCCCAATTTTCTAAGATGTACTAATCCATATGCCACCTCCATTGTTGAAAAATGAGATGTGATATTTACATTCATAGGGCATGTAAATGCCAGACCAAGGCATTTTTCCCCATTTAAAAAAAAACTTGTTCCTTCTCAAGTTTAAGTAAAAAGCTAGCTGCATCTTGACCTAAGTAAAAACATGTGCTGTATAAGTCTTTGTTATGTACAATTATTGCTTTCTTAGGATAAATTTTTAAAAAGAAAACAATTCACTCAAATAAATGAATTTTTCATTTCCTCCAGATTCATTTGTTATAAGCAAGAAATTTGCAAGCCAAAATGAATCAAAGGACAGGAAGAGCCTCTCACGATTACAGGATTGGAGAAGGACTTTTACATTGTAACAGTAACAGGTATATGTACATGTATATATGCATGTATATATAATCAATTTTTTCACCAACATTTATTATATAAAGTTGTACTAACAGATACCTTTTCTGTTTCTGCATATTAATTTCTTTGCTCACTTCAGGGGGTGTCTTTGAAAAATAAAAAAAACCAAAATAAATAAAAAACAAGGAACTCTACTAATTGATCTACTATTGTTCTCCTAAATTCCTGATGTGTCTGGATCTGAGCCAAAGTCAACATGGGCATCATTTCACAGAGAATATGCTGAGATGTGATTTTGAAATAGGGCTTTCGCTCTTATTCTTACAAGGAAAACTTTGGCAATTATTGAGAATCTCATAGATGCTAGAACAAGAAGTAGAATTGAATCTTGACTGATGACTCTTTCCTAAACCTTAAAATACAAGTCAGGGTGTGAATTAGCTCCTGTCATAGGAAAAATGACTCAAACATGACCTGTGTATTTAAAAGGGCCCAAGAAAAGGAGATAATGCAAATTACTTAGATAGTTATATTCTTTAAAATTGATTAAAGGGTTTTAGAAAGAGGTTTATTTTCTTTGGTTGAGGGACCAGAATTTAACCTGGCACAGGGTTTCTCCTGGATCAGAAAGCAAAGACCTTTTCTCCTCATTCATTGCTTAGTACGATTCATTTTGTTTTTCATGGCCTTCTGCCTTATTTTGACCACCGTACAAACAAGTACGCAATCAAACAAATGAACGCAAAACCCCCAGAACATCTTGTACATGAAAAGATCAGCATAATTCACTATAGCATTACTAAACTTTTGAAATACGACTATCATGTAAATATGCCAGTATCCCATCATCAGAAAATGTATTTCCAGGCTAAAAACCTGAATTCAAGTACAACTATAGAACAAGATTAAAATTGATATCAAACACACAGAAGCAGTCATTACGTATTTAAGTCACATTTAATCACATGTTTCAGAATATATTTTTCTGCAGAACTAGGTTTAGTGAGAGTAGCCTTGATTTTTAATTGCTTTTGTTCAAATACTCCTCCTGGAAAATTATTGCAGTGACGATTTATGTCAATATCTAAAATTCTGGAATATTTTTGATCAATGTGTATTTTAATTGGTGATATATTTAGGGACCTCACCATGCATAGTCTTCCTGGGTGTGTTTCTGCAGACTCTGAATTAGGAAATGGCTGGAGCCTGGAGATAAAGTTTTGGGCTTGGCTCTGTCCCTAGCGGTTGTACGTCTTCAGGTCTTACATTGCTCCTCTGCATATGTGAACATCTATCAATCTGATAATTCTCTTTTTCCTGGGAATGTACATGGAAAACAGCTCAACCTGGATGTGGCCCTCAGGTGATTTCTGATGTCCTCCTCTCCTCCTAACTTTATGAGTGAACATATCACACCTTTCATGTGTTGCTTAGCAGGGACTTTCCAGACCCCACTTGTGGCTTAAACTCCATTCTCTTGATCTTAGAAAGGCTGAGAACCATGATGTTGCTTTGATGATCTTTCCTGAGGGTGGGTTTACAGTTGGTGACAGATTCTTATCCTCAGACAGACACAGTCCTATATGAAAAGATTTAACCAAGGTGTGAATGGACTTGGTTCCAGGTCAGAGTAGTTCTACACTGCATGGACCCTGGAGGATGGGAGCAAATCAATGATCAGACAGCCTCGCTAGCTGGAAATTAGGTTCTTAAGGTAGGTATTAGTATGAAACAACATTTCCCCAAATCTGTGACATTGAGAATGTTTGTGATGTGACTCCTCCCACCCTTCCTTCCACTGCTCAATACATAATTATTTATGAGGGATCTTGTTTCTTTAAATTTGATTTTTGCTACCTTTGGCTACCAGGCTTGTAAGTAATGGGAGTTTCTATTTTCCTACAGCTACACAACTGGATAGTACATCAAATTATTAGAAGTGTGACTCCTGAAAAACTAGGCTGAGTCTCATGTACTCTTTGCTAATTTGATTTTTTAAAATCTCTAGATTACAAGGGAACATTTTAAAAAAGTTTATATCAAATCTAATTTTCTCGAGACAATCCACCAATTAGTGTCTGTTCCAAATTTTGCCTCATAAAGACATACTAATGAATAAAACGACTCCTAAATACAAATCACGCTCCCTCTGGCTAATAAACTATAATCACCTCTGTCTAGAAACAGGGGTTCTTTATTTTCCCTCTGACCTTGGGCTGCTTCTGCTTCTCGGGCCATTTTACTGTTTCCAACCCTCTCTCTCAATGTCAGCTTATCCTTAGGTGCTAATTAAAATGGCAGGTGTTAAATTTATCATTAGCGCGTTTCAGCTACTGCTGTGAGCGCAGAAGTCCCTCAAGTGATTCTTTGTTCCTCCCAATATAATCCCTCTTTCTCCATACATTTTCTCTGCTTCTTTTCCCCAGTAGTTCTAACTGCTTCTTAAAGAGAAAGCAGATAACCTAGCATGCTGTCCCAGCTGTTCCTCATTTATTTCTCAGGCTTGCTCCCTCTGAGTAAACAATACAACCATATTTTTTTCTTTTAGTGATGGGCCAGCCGTTTATTTATTTTAAGCGTTTTGGAAAAAGAAAACAAAACAAACCTCTGTTAAACAGATTTTGAACATCCCTCTTTCAAACTCCATGGTATCCAAGTTGACATATGGACACACATTTTAAAAAATTATTTATTATATATTTTTGTGGTAAGAACACTTAACCTGAGATCTACCCTCTTAAAACTTTGAAGTGTTGTTAATATAAGCACTATGTTGTACAGCAGGTCTCTGGCTCTTGTTCATGTTGTATAACTAACATTTCAAACTCGTTCGACAGAAACTCCTATTTCCCCTCCCCCGAGTCCTTGGCAACCACTATTCTACTCTCTGTTTCTATGAGTTTGACTATTTTAGATACCCCATATAAGTGGAACCATGCAATATTTCTTCTTCTGTGTCTGGCTCATCTCACTTTGCATAACGTCTTCCAGGTTCACCCTTGCTGTTGCAAATGGCAGCGTTTTTTTCTTTTTCTTTCTTTTTTAATTGAAGTATAACTATTCTTTTCCCTTATAGGTTATTACAAAATATTGAGTATAGTTCCCTGTGCTATACAGTAGGTGCTTGTTGGTTATCTGTTTTACATATAGCAGTGTGTATATGTTAATCCCAAACTCCTAAATTATCCCTGCCCCCTTTTCCCCTTTGGTAACCATAAGTTAGTTTTCTGTCTGTCGGTCTATTTCTGTTTTGTAAATAAGTTCATTTATATCTTTTCTTTTCAGATTCCACATCTAAGCGATATCATGTGATATTTGTCTTTCTCTGTCATACTTCACTGATTATGATAATCTCTAGGTCCATCCGTGTTGCTGCAAATGGCATTTTTTCATTCTTTTTTATGGCTGAGTAGTATTCCATTGCATATATATACCACATCCTCTTTATTCATTCATCTGTCAATGGACATTGAGGTTGCTTCCATCTCTTGGCAGTTGTAAATAATGTTTCAGTGAACATTGGGGTGTATGTACAAGGGAATCCCCATAAGGTTATCATCTGGTTTTTCAGCAGAACCTTCTTCTTTTTAAAGGCAGAATACTATTCTATGTATGTACATAACACATTTTCTATATTCACTCATCCTTTGACGGACACTTAGGTTGTTTCCACACCTTGACTATTGTGAATAATGCTACAATGAACACAGGGGTGCAGGTATTTCTTTGAGATCCCAGTTTCAATTCTTTTGGATACCTACCCAGGAGTAGATTGTATGGTAGTTCTATTTTCATTTTTTTGTGGAACCGCCGTACTATTTTCTCTCTGGCTCCCACTCCCCCACTGGATGTTGCTGTACTATTTCCCACCTGCACTGTGTTAGGAAAAGTTGGAGAGAGGATATTACTGTCCCCAGTATAGGCAGAGCCAGTGTTTTTAAGGATTGTATTGTCCCTGAAGGAGCCAGGTGAATGGAGAGGAAACTGAAGGTCAGTAGATGGCTAAGGCATCCAATATTTAGCAATTCCTGAACTTTACATGACAAACGAATTTGCCACATTTGAATGGTACTTATGGTTTGAACCAGACCTCTTAATTTCTCTTCGGGCTGTGTTTCTCAAACTTGTCTACACCTCAGAGCCACCTGAGGGTTTTTCAAAACTACCGATGCCCGTGTTTCACCTGCAAAGGCTGTGACTTAGACAGGGCTGTGACCCGGGCTTTGGAATTCTCAAAGGTCCCCAGGAGAATCTATCATGAAGCAAATGTTGAAAATCAGCGTTTTATCTCAGTTTACCCTGCCGCCTATGTGGAACAGGAACCAGAAGCAAGAAGAAGGCTTTACAACTACTGCCCAGGAGAATTTCACTTTGTACCTGGGCCCTCGGGATAAAAGAGAGACTTCAGCGTCAGATGCGGTGATTCTGATCTTTGTTTAAATGTATCCAGTGGTTGCTTGGGTCCCACCAGTCAATTTAGGGACCCCTCCTCCTGAGGAGAGGAGCTAGGAACAGCCCCAAAGTGCTTCTCCAACATCCACCCTGAGTAGGATAAGTGCAAGATCCCCTAGGGGCCAAGGCAGAAACTTGGGGAAAATAGAGAAAGAAATAGCACCCTCCTCCCAATTAGTCCCACTTCATTTGTCACATTTATTCATGAATCAAGCATATGTATGAAGTCCTGTACATTTGAGTCCCATGGATTAAATATCCCATAGGCTCTTTGCAGAGTGAGAACATGCTAAATATGTTTTCTACAAGATGGATTCTTTGGGTTTTATTTCTGAACAGACAAGGTAATTGGGATTACCTGGAATAAGCAAGAAGTTTAGGCAATCCCTTTGAGGAGGAGGAATCCTTCCCTCTGTATCAAACCATTTAGATTTAGGCAGCAATTTCATTATTAATTAACGTATCCACTTATTTAACAAGTATTAATTGAGCCTGTCCTCCTGATGAGATACAAAGATAGGAGGCCTGTCCTTGAAGCATTTGTGGTCTTGCGGGTTGAGAAAATGACGTAGGGAGATGCTGCAGATGCTAGTAGAGGAGATGTGGAAGGGTCACAAGGAGGAAGTGGTCACAATTGATAATAATAACTGTCAAAGGTGGAATGCTTGCTATTATCTCACGAAGCCAGTGTTCTTTTTATTCATAGTTTACAGAAGACGAAATTGAAGTACTGAAAGCATATGGATCTTAATGAGTGCCACACAGCTTATTAGAACTATAACTAAACCAAGGTTATTGGGCCCCAGGGCTGAGTTTATATGATTAGGCTCTAGTGCTTGATGGTGTGTATGTGTGCAAGTCTGCATGATGAGAGAGTCCTTTTTTCTAGGTAACATAGGTGACAAAGTGCAATTTGCGAAGAGAAAGCTGCATGAGAAGGTCTAAAGAGAATCATAGAAACTTTTGGGGTTCCAGTGTGTAAGCACTTATAGATGAATGAAGTTGAGAGTTCCAGGTGGGTGGGAAAGCACAGCAAGAAAACATAGCTATGATGGGAAACAGTATATAATGGAAAAATTGAATTTTAACCTATAGTATATGCAGATACCTTGAATGAATCTAAGTAGGGCAGAGCTTAATCCATTTTGTG
This sequence comes from Monodon monoceros, assembly GCF_005190385.1. Classification (NCBI taxonomy): domain Eukaryota; kingdom Metazoa; phylum Chordata; class Mammalia; order Artiodactyla; family Monodontidae; genus Monodon; species Monodon monoceros. The sequence goes on along the minus strand of NW_021703785.1, from coordinate 29,239,842 downwards.
TCTTAGAAACAAGTAGGAGGGAAGAGATATGGGAACATATGTATATATATAACTGATTCACTTTGTTATGAAGCAGAAACTAACACACCATTGTAAAGCAATTATACTCAAATGAAGATGTAAAAAAAAAAAGAAAGAAACAAGTAGGGATGAACGGCAGGGAGTTGAAATGGCATCAGAAAAGTCGATCCGGCGATTCCTGAATTAAGGCACTTTGGAGAGACGGGGGTCTGAATGAAGGTAGGAATAGTGGAGAGAAAGAAGTGAAGATAGATAGAATATGTTAAGGAATTAGAATTTATGACTCAGATTATTAGTGAGAAATCAGATATGGGGGCAGGGGAAAGATAGCTGACTAGGATTATTGAGTGTATGGGGTGATATTGACCCATTCATACCTTCAGTTATGCAACAAGTATTTATCAAGTGCTCTCATGACAGACACTGTACAAAGCGCTGGGATATGGCACTGAACAGCTGAGGCATAGTCTCTGTCTTTAGGGACTTACACCTTGAAGAAGGGAAGCAGCATTAAAATGAAGTAAATAAATAGCTCAGCAGTGGTTACAGTGGCAAGTGCAGTTAAACAAAAAGGCTGGTAAGAATGTAAAGGGATATTAATTTGGTTGGGAGGGCAGAGGTGAAGAAGACCTATTTGGCGAGGGAATGTTTGAGCTTAAAACTGAGTGATGGGAAGGACTCAGCTCTGTGCAGGGCCAGTGGAAAAGGGAAAAGGGAAAAGGGGTTGAGACAGAGGAAATAGTAAGGACTGAAGCCCCGAGGCAGGACAGATGCCTTGGTCCAGAAATAGGGTTTAATTGAGGATGTTTAAAGTGTAGAAGGAGAAAAGAAAATAGAACATGATGGATCTAGGGATACACATAGTGTCCAGATTATACAGTCTTGTAGCCAAAAGTAAGAAATTTGGATTTTATTCCAATAACAATGAGAAAAGTTCAGAGGATTTAAAACTGGGTAGTTTTCTGATCCAGTGTTAGGGAACAGAGGAAGAGAAGTCAATTTTGGAGGGAAGGTGAGATGCTAGTCCTGGTCAGGTTAAGTTTGATCAGCCAATAAAAATTCAGGAAGAGATGCTTAATAGACAATGGGAGTTGTGGGCCTGGGACAAGGGAGACTGGCCTGGGTCATGGCATGTGATTTGGGAATGACCGATATACACACCACAGGACCGTGAGCGAGTGAGAACAGAGCTAATAGTGAGTCCTGGAGGACCGGTAAATGAGTAAACCAATTGTGGTATCTTCATACAATAAAAATTAATTAAAAATAAAAAGAATTGAACTATTTATATACATAATAATGTACACGAGTCTCAAAGTGATTATGATGAGTTTAAGTAGTGAGACCAAAAAGAGTACATATTATGTGATTCCAGTCATAGGAAATGCACATTAATCTATCATTATAGAAGAGATCAGTGGTTGCCTGGACATGACGAAGAGAAGACAACAGGAAGGGAAGGAAAGGGAAGAATTAAAAAACGACCTGAGAAAAATTTAGGATAATGGATATTATTATTTTGATTATGGTTAAGATTTGACATGTATCAAAGCTTATCAAATTATCCACTTTACATAAGTACAGTTTACTGTATGTCAATACAATACCTCAATAAACCCATTTTAAAGCATCCAGAATACAGAAGAAAAAGAAAGATGGTGCCAAAAGTGAAATGATATTTAGATGTATAACTGGTATTTTCAATATAAAAACAGAGAAAGTGGAACAGAAAGTATGTTCAAATACACTTTAGGAAAAAAATAACTTTTCTGAATTACAAACCATGCAAAGCTTTTAATCAAAAAGTCTCACTATTAACTCTGCAAAGTCTATAAAAATCACGTAGTATTAAAGGAAATGTTAGTGATAATATGCAAAAAGAGTAAATATAAAAAGATATATTTTGGGCTTCCCTGGTGGCGCAGTGGTTGAGAGTCCGCCTGCTGATGCAGGGGACACGGGTTCGTGCCCTGGTCCGGGAAGATCCCACATGCCGCGGAGCGGTTGAGCCTGTGAGCCATGGCCGCTGATCCTGAGCGTCCGGAGCCTGTGCTCCGCAACGGGAGAGGCCACAACAGTGAGAAGACCGCGTACCACAAAAAAAAAAAAAAAAAGAATGTACAATAGCTATGTGTTCCTCAGAATACACAGAAGACTTTCAATTCAACCCCTCTCACTAAAAAGAATCCTTCACACAACCTCCCTTACTTAGTTATTATAAAGAGAAGCAGGAAGGAATAGAGTCAAGACGAGAAAAACTTGAAGTGTATCCTCCTCAATCCCCAGGCTGATGGACAAGAAAGCAAAAAGGCAACTGCAAACGGGGACAATGCAGAGCTGGTCTTCTCCATTCTCTCACTGGCTGTTCCACCAGGGTATTAGCAAGGAGAGGAAGGTGAAGGGGGTCGTCTCTGCCTAAGTATATACCAGTTGTATTTAGCCAAGTAGCATCTACCATATTATCACACTCACCCTCTCGCAAACTTCGAGGTAAGCTCTTTAATTTTGCCTTGAAGTAAAGTATCAATAAAGCACATAAATGATGAGGATTATCCAAAACTACTAGAAATCTTTAAAAAAATGGTTTTAATAAAAAATGGGAAAGGAAGAAGAATGCAAAAAGTATGTAGAACCATTTTGATTTCAAAAGAAGATCTTGAATTTTATGACTTACCGTACAAGTTGGGAGGAGTGAAAGGAATTATGTGGCATCACGCAACGTCAGGATGAAAGTGAACTTAAGTAGGAACCCAGAGACAAAGAGAAAGAGGACTTTCAAGGGACCTCTAACGGCATCTATAAGAAGGTGGGAGGTGAATAGGAGAGTAAGGGGCTGAAAGAATAAAAGGTTGTCTTTAGAAAAATTGGGTGTTGGAGCTTAAGATTTTAAAGATGGAGAGATTTGGGAGCATCCATTTATCCACAGAGTGGTGATGAGAGTGGATTGCTTTAAAAGAAAGATAATAATGCTGATATTTGTATTAACATTGTTCAGGGCACTATTCTAAGTTATTCACATACATTTACTCATTTAATCCTTCCAACAACCCTTTAAGGTAAATCTTATTATTTTCTCCTTATGTGTTAGAAAATAGAGCAGTTAAGAAGCTTGTCCAAGATCATATGGCTAGTAATAATAACTCTTGGATGGGAACCCATCTTGTCTAGCTCCAAAGTTCAGCTCTTAATCACCACACTACACAGCTTCTTTTATAGTAGGTAAGTATAACTGAAACTCAGGATAAAGATAAAGATAGTTACCATTTATTGAGCACCTACTATATGTATAAATACATATATATATACATGACAAATTTTATATATACATATATAATATCTAATCCTCACAAAATCCTGCTGAGGCTCAAACAAAACAGAACAAAACAACAATCGAACAACATACACATCTAGTAAGCAGCAGAGCTGGTATTGAAAAATCTGTGCTGACTATTCTATGTCCACCATACAAATGCAAAAGGATGATCTTTTGTAGTACAAAGTCTTCTGGAAAGTATGATTATCACTTAATATTATCCATCTCTTTAATCAGAATAGAACTTTAAAAAAATTGTAGTAAGGAACACCTACTGATAATTTTGAATAAAAAAAGGTAGGAATGGGTTGATTAGGAGAATGTTCCATAACAAGAAGGAACATGAGCACATATAGGTCAATAGGAAGAAGAAATTTTTAAAAATTCAAAACGTTTGTGATAGGACAGCCAAGATAGGTTTGCATACTTGGCTGCTTTTTTCCTAGAATTTGTGAAAGTCAATTTCTGAATAGATGATATTCTTCCTGAGGATATCAGAAAAATTTGGAAAGACGAAAACCTCAACTTTCTCCAAATCAACTTAGTCCCTCAGTCTAGTAAGATTTCTTTAGTCCAGCACAATCTTGCCATACTCAGTTCTACACCCTCTTTTGAGGAGCCATGAAGAAAAAAAATTTTAAACGAGAAGTTGATGTATCTTTATTCTACTTTATATTCATCCTTTCTCTCTGATATTAGTGGTCATAGAATTTATGCTCTCTTTAAAAGTTGATGTTTTGCCGTACTAAGCGAGAACTTATTTTATGACTTATTATACATAATATTATATATATATATAATTATTTTATAAGCAATCACTTATTTTACTGGGTTGTGTATCATGGGAAATTTAAAGGCTCTGCCCTTGAAACAATTACAAACTATGTTGAGAGAAAGCAGGATGTGTGCATGAATTTTTCCAGGGGAAAATTCAGAGACAAATAATGTATAGCCTGGCTGCTGCAACCTCCTGACCAACTTGTCCAATTAAAAAACCCATTTCCTTATACTGAAGAGCACTTTTTACGAATTCATTTCTTTTAGGATACAAGAACATCTAATCTTTAAAAATCTCTAACTAAATTTACGATTTTGGCACTTAAGTAGTAATCTCATATTGCAGCTCTACCAATAATGATGCTTTCCAACATTTCGAAATAGATGATCTCTTTCTGGTTCCAATCTGTCTTCAGTTTGGCCTTTATTCTGCTGCAGAAACCAAGCCCAGTCTACTTATTTGCAACTGAAATTTCCAGACATTGTGGCCATATCTCAAATACCCCACAGCTTTGTCTCTATCAAAATCCTACCCTTCTTTTATTGTCCAAATGCCAAACCCTCCATTTACCCTTCTCTGCTTACACTGTGTGGAAGGGATCACTTTCCTAAATATCAGTCATTTACTTATTTTTTCAAATAACATTTATTAAATTATGTCACACATATTATATTAGAGATAAACACAAATTGCTAAGGGAGCTCTCAGAATTGTTATCCTTAGGGGCTTAATGTAGGATAAAGCAGAAAGTGGACGAAGATAAGGCTAGAAAGGTAGAACTAAAAAATATCATAAAGGGTCTTGTATTCCTTGGTAAGGAATTTAGATTTTTATCTTGTATAATGCTTCTGTGAGATTTTACATTTTCAAAGGGGACTGTACTGTCGTATGTTGAAATCATGGAGGCATATGCCTTATTTTCTTTTTTGAATGTGAAGTCCTTAAGGACAGGGACTGTGTTTCATTCATCATTAGAAGCTCTACATCACTTTCAATGCAGACCTAGGTTATGCATGTTGTACAATGGAACTCTAGATCAGGGGTCCCCAACCCCTGGGCCACGGACCGGTAGCGGTCGGTGGCCTGTTAGGAACCAAGAGGTGAATGGCAGCCATGCTAGTGAAGCTTCATCTGTATTTACAGCCGCTCCCCATCTCTTGCATTACCACCTGAACCATTTCGCTCACATTACCGCCTGAACCATCTCCCATCGCCCCCCACCCCCGTCCATGGAAAAAATGTCTTTCACGAAACTGGTCCCTGGTGCCAAAAAGATTGGGGACCACTGCTCTAGATCATATGTTGCAATCCGAAGAGACAGCAAAGCTCTCCCTTGAGAATCTTCCTGAAGCTTAGGAGAGCTAATGGGATCAACTGGTTAAGTAAACAATTTAAATTAATACATCCAAGTGAATTCATATGATTCTATATGAATTTTGCTTAATGTCAAACCAAGCAAGTCCAGAAAATACGATTGTTCAAGTTCCCTTAGCCATGTGAACTCGCCCACGTTGCACACGTATAAGGTTTTCGACGCTAATTAGTGTACTAAAAAGAGCCTCTAATATGATAGAGTGTATTCACCCTAATGTTGCTATGACAACTTGCCTTTTATATTTTCATAAATGTAATCTTTTTCACTGAAGCATTTACAGAAAGTTCAAGTATTATTTTTTGTAATACCCCTTGCATATGGAGAGGGTATTTCTGAATTGTCATGTAAAATAGAATGTCACTTGTCTTCTAGTCACATTATCTAGAAGAGGAATAAGAGGACTGATACTTTCTTTGTGTTTGGAAAGTAAGGAGTTAAGGAGAGCTTATTATTATTTTTTTTAACGAAGTCTTTTTTTTTTTAAATTAATTAATTTTATTATTTTTGCTCTGTTGGGTCTTCGCTTCTGTGAGAGGGCTTTCTCCAGCTGTGGCAAGCGGGGGACACTCTTCATCGCGGTGCGCGGGCCTCTCACCGTCGCGGCCTCTCTCGTTGCGGAGCACAGGCTCCAGACACGCAGGCTCAGTAGCTGTGGCCACGGGCCCAGGCACTCCGCGGCACGTGGGATCCTCCCAAACCGGGGCTCGAACCGGTGTCCCCTGCATCAGCAGGCGGACTCCCAACCACTGCGCCACCAGGGAAGCGCCAGGAGAGCTATTATAAGAAGGTGAAAATCACTGTCCCATCTGTGCCTGGGACACATGTCTAAGCCGGAAAGAGTGAGGATGGGTGATCTCCAGTCCTGATGGAAGGAAGAACACTGGAGAAAAAAATGATTGAACACCCTGGGCTCCTTCTGCACAGGGTTAGACACTTAGGCTGGGTCAGCCATTCTCCAAGCATTTGAATATCAGCTAATTAAATTGGCTCGTAATTATAGAGAAGTCCTTTAATTGAACATTTCTGCTTGGGAAGGGATAAAAGATGAATCCTGGCAATGACCTGAGGACCCAGTCCTACGATTAAAGGTTTAGTCTATGATTTCCTTGAGATACGGGAGTTTGGCTTCAGACTACTTCAGCTGGGTGTATCTGCATTGTTCAAGATGAAGCATTTTTCAAAAGGGTGTAAAACTAAAAGAAGCCACCAGGATAATAATTCCACAGTTTTTAATAACGGATGACTGTGATCAATACAAGGAAGTTCAAGTTTAAAATAAATGCTGCACCTGAACCCAATTAGAAGAGAGCCATCATTATTTTCTTGCTGTTTGAATCCAATTTTTAAAAAGCACTGAGGGGTTATTTAAATGGCAATAAATGCATTGTAGAGTCTTTTTTCCCTAACTACAAAGCAATCTGTTGCGTTGGAAGTTAGACTAGCAAAACAATTGAGATGCTGACAAAGCAGCAGGGAAAATAAGTGTTGTTAGGAGCAGAATATCTAAATCAATATTATGCTTTGTCTAATTAATATAGACTTTGCTATTGCCAGGTGGGATTTATTAGTGCCAAAAGCAAAATAAATCTATCACTCAGGCTTGTAAATAAAGGTAAATTAAGAACAGGTGAGCCTTGATAGTTATATACATATTTCTGTGCATTTGCCAAGTCATGGAAAAGTCAGTAGTACGATGACGTTAAATATTTTAAAGAGTAATGCCAATGTGATGAGGCATTAAAACAATGCTGTCCTTGGAAGCTGATTGTCAAAACTGGGCTTATTTTCTAGTATTCATGTGAATTAGGATGAGGGCATTCCTGGCACTGAACTGGAAATGACCTGACCAAACCTTGCAAATGGACCATGATTATCTGCCAGAGATTATGAGAGGACCAGTGAGGTGGAACAGGGCCAGGTTCAGACCCTGGGGAGGGGCAGGGGCAGGGGCAGTGTGAGGGTCTCAGGCAAAGGGGGAGAATCTGGAAAGTCAGGAGGAGTTTATGAGATGCTAACCAGATGATCTCAGACAGGTGTGGGTCAGATTATTGGTCTGGAGACTAGACCTTTTTTGGAGGGTCAATGGATCATTTTCAACAGTAACTATGACTCATTTGTTTAAAATATAGTTGTAAATTTTGGCAGTTACTGCTCCCATTAGTTTTTCTTGTTGTTGTCTTTTAACATACATCAAACAGTATTGTGTCACTTAAGATGGGAACCATCCTAGTTTAGGTGCTATTTTAAAAACTTTACTTACCTAGTTAGGGCACCAAATAATTGCTTGATGTCGCTGGGTCAGGCTCACCCAGTTAATGTGACTCTTTAACTGAATCTATAAGGAGTTCTTTTCACCTTAGATTTCATAAAGACATATATTAGAAGAATTTAGTTAAAGGAACACATATGTAATATTTATTTACTTATTTGCTTATTTGTCTATATTTATATATCCTAATCCCCAAGAACCTTGAGCTTTTACCAGCTAATTTAAATAATACCCAGAGGTAACCACAGTGTAGTAGGTACCTCTGGTCAGGAAGCTAGGACAATAACTAGACCCTTAGAGGATCTGACTCTTCCTGTCACAAAAGCCCTTTCCTCTAAAGTCATGATAGCTGCCTGATTAGGGCAAGGTTTTGATGTTTACCAGTTTAATGCCTATTCTGTGCCCTTACCCCTCTCCACTCCCTAAAAGAGTGCCTGTTTGCTGTGTTTGGACTGTTATGAGATATTGATCAGTGAAATTAATTAGCAAGCATAGAATCTTAAGTGCATTTTAGCTAGTTAATCAAAGACGAAACTCATTTAATATATATATCTTACTCTGGATAAGAATACATATGCATTTGAGTATCTATCTATTTATCATCTATCTGTCTACCTATCTATCTATCATCTATATCTATCAATTTGGCATAGCTCTATGCTCATAATCAAATATTTTCTGTAGCTAAAAAATTCATCAAAATATATATAAGTAAGATATAAATAATGTCATTTATTTTATTAAAACTATTTTTAGATAACAGTACCAGACGGGTAATAAGACTTTATCAAGCAATATACTGTGAAATCTTGCTACAGGCACAAGCGTTGAATCACACGTTGATATCTGCAAACGTGATGTGGATAAATTATAGGCTCTAGAAAATGGGACACAGTTCTTTTCATGCATAGCCTTGTTCTTATAGCCTTTCCTTTGTCACATTCAACTTTTCCTTTCCATTATTTGCTCAACCTTAGTTTTCAATATTTTCTTTGTCCGGGTTGTCCCTAGGTAGAAATGTAAATTCAACTCTTTTCTTCAGTCCCTGTTTTCCTCCATCCTTACCTCAGATCAGCTCATCTGGCGACCCTAGCTCTCAGGCTGCCTTCACTCTTGGAATCCACCCAAGCTTTGCATCCTCCAGCATAGGCCAATGTCTGAGACACTCACTGACCTTTTAAAAGTCACCTATGCTAAATCCTATTCCCTCAGGGATCCCAATTTCTAGCGACCTGTGAGAACCTCTTTAATAGAAGCCTACAAAGGGTGCTTTCAATAAAAGAAGCGAGCACATGGTGAGAAGTGTAAATGTTGGCAGAAATGTATGTATCTCATAAATGCACATAAGTGGCTACATTTTCCAAATGAGTACCTCCTGGATGCCCTTTCTTCTCATCCTTACAAAAATTGTTATTCCTGTTTAAAGAATATTCATAAAAATACACATAAACTTTAAAAAAATAATAAACACAGCCTGTTTCATTAGTGGCTATAGAGTTCATGTCTCATTCTGTATTTCACAAACCCTCTCAGATCTCAGTACCTGCCGTGTGCTGAATGAAAAGAGGAGTGAGGGAGTTAGTTACAGGAATGATGTGCTGGACGAGGAGTGATTCCACATGACATTGTACCTTGTGAACTTTCAGGCTGCTGTGCAGAGCACATCAGGACTCAGCATGGTTCCTATTGAAGTGCCATATCATCATGAGTTTTGGCATATTTTTTAGCCAGGCAAGGAAGAACCAGTGACGTGGTGTGCCATCATGACCTCTGTGAGAGCTAAACCAAGTAATACCAGGCTGTGCCCGGACATGCTTATCATGACTTGCTTTCTTGCCAACAGTATTGTCGTTTGAATATCTAATTAGTGGTTACACTTTTTAAAAGAAACTTCCAGTATCTATTAGAGCTACTTGAAATTAATTATTATGGTGCATTCATATTGCATTCTAAGCACCATATTAGCTGAGATTTATACAGTAATAAAATATACAGTGGAGTTTCCATGGAAATATTATTATAGTATTAAAAACAATGATATTTTCTTACTCTAAAAAAAATTGACTCCAGTAATATTTTAGAACTGTCACTGTTGGTGGCAGGATATTTTAATCATCATTCCAGAAATTTTCTTACCTTTTATTTAACATACAGCTTTTTTCAGTCTACCGACTATATCAGTTGCTTATGTCTTAAGAGCATCATTGCCGATTTAATAAAACCAATGAAAATATGGAAACATTAGGAATGTTGCAGAACCAATCAACAGATATTGATGTGCATGAAGCAATAATTTAAGAAATAAGGAGAATCAGGCTGCTCTTTGAATTAAATTGCTAAAATCTATTCTCAGGAACATCACTTGCCATCTCTAGAATTGACCAAAGGCTCTGTGTAAATATATGACTGAGAAGATTGGGAACTCAAAATTTCAATCACGATGATAAGGGGGAGTGATCTCAGGGAAGCAAAACTGGATTGCGACTTCAGTTTGTTAAGGAGAAAACTAGTCAATATGACTACATAATTCTGAGAAAGACTGTCTGATCAGAAAAGGGGTGGAGTGGCCAATATAAAAAAATAATTAGGCTAAAGTAAATAAAATAAAAAGGCTAAGAACACAAACCAGTTCCAGCTCATAGTAGTGGAACCCTTTTTTTTTTTTTTTTTTTTTTGGTATATGGGCCTGTCACTGTTGTGGCCTCTCCCATTGCAGAGCACAGGCTCCGGACGCGCAGGCTCAGTGGTCATGGCTCACGGGACCAGCCGCTCCGCGGCATGTGGGATCTTCCCGGACCGGGGCACGAACCCACATCCCCAGCATCGGCAGGCGGACTCTCAACCACTGCGCCACCAGGGAAGCCCTAGAGCCCTTTTAAGAAGTCAATCATTCAGGCTACATTAGCTCACAGCTGTTAAACATTCAAATAACACAACTCACTCTTGTCCTCTCATTCTGTTTATACTTTAATTTTCTGTATAGCTTGGAAAGGCTTTACACTGCTAAGACAAGAATTCTTTTATTCATTTTCTTCCCCACTTACACATTCACACAACAAATATTGATTGCCACATCTTTCTTCTATTCTTTTCTGTATTGCAGGGAAAGAACCTGTACCTCCATTTACCAGAATCTTTTCCCAAATTTTTGGTTGAGAGTTTGCCGATGAGACAGTCTCTCGTGAGATTTGGAAGGTGGTAGAGAAGAAGGTATTATTCTCCAGGAACAGTTGCCAAGAGCCTGGGGAGTGTACAGTAGAAGTTCTCAGACTGTTCCAGGTATGCTGGTGAGGTTCATCCACGTTTGTGCTTCTGGCAACTGGCATTGGTGGCAGTAGCTTCGCTGACTTTTGCCCCCTCAGCTCTTCCAACAGTGTGTAAGCTTCAAATTTTTGCATCAACACACTTTCTCATTAGAATTATTAGAGCAGCTTCTGTTTTCTCTCCCCAATCCTGATATAAGTCTGGTCTGAAATTTTTGCCATGTAAATGTCTTATTTTCACAACCAACAGAGGAAATTGTGTTATTTTAGGTGATAATTGCATATGAGCAGAATGAATTTTTTTCCTGAAATACTCTCATTTTAACAACTGCCATAAAAACAAAGCTATACAGTCAAAGAGAAGCTGATAAAAGTCTTTTTCTTTCTTTCTCTATTTCCTTTTTCTTTCGCCTCTTTTGTTTGTGACTTTTACAAATTCCAGTTGATTCAAAATGTACCCACAATGTTTAACGACTAGGGCAAGTGAGGATATAATGAATTTAGAATAGTGTTTATTTTACCTTAACCTGTGTACTTTCTGTTCCAAAAGAAGAGAGAGGATTCCCTTGAGTACGATATTTATGTAATTCTCTGCCACGAGTTGCAGAGAATTTCCTAGTATTCCAGGAAACATCCTCTCATGAGTCTAGAATTCTCTATCAAGTATAAACTTCTTGTTACAATTTCAGCCTGATGGTAGACTTTTTTTCCCATCAGGAGCCTGTGTCTGACTATTGTTGTTGTTGTTTGTTGTTGCTGTTTGTTTGTTTGGGGGAGAAGTTTGAAACTTCAATTTTTTTTCTTTTTCAAGGGAAGATGGCAACATGGTCTGGCATCATTATTACTCCAGACTCATTTCCTACATTTAGAGATACCATGGATAGGATTAATGATGATCATTTAGGAAAAAGGGTTGAGGTAGACAAGATCTGAAGAGGATGTGATAATTAGAGTGTGCAGATGGGTGGAAATTCTATGGGAGAACAAGCCCCATTAGCAGCTCAGCAGTTAAAGCCATTCGTTTTAGGAGCAGATGTGCAGTGTTCTTTATGGAATATGGTGTATGTTTGAAAGGACATATGGGGAAGAGCAGTTGAGGATAGCTATCATTTTGTAAGTCCATAGGATGATGAAATAATTGTGAAAATAGATTTGGGGTTTTTCTTTGCTTTCAGAAAAGGTCTTAATTTCCATTCTCTTCTTGCAGTGCTCTTGTGAGTGTTTCTGGACTCTCTCACTAAGGTTAAAATAAGTTCTGCCATCAAAGCCCTTTTCTCACCTGAGCACAGAAAGAACATGAGGAACATGACCTTGCTGAAGTTGTTGATCAAATTATAATGAAGGGGATCACAGGAAAAGCCTTGCTTATAATCAAAAACTCTCTTCAACTTTTTAGTTCCAAACTCTTTGAAAATGCTAACTCAAAATGTTAGGCTCAGGGCACCTCCAAAATGTGTCCTGGGGTGAACCAAGAAATCTCCCTGCTGTCCATCATGGTGCCCTCCAAAGCAATCTCTTGCCATGTATGTTGCCACCATTCATTATGAATCTCCATTATTACTTCTCTTCAGATGACTAAACACAGCGCCATTATCATGGCTCCGTATCCGGTTGGCCTGTATTCCGATTTAATGATGCTGTTGGTCTGGTTTTTAAATAGCCTTGTTTTTAATTTCTGAAGTCGATCAGTCTGAAGAGGAAAACTCTTACTGATGTGCAAATTATGGACTGCATTTCACTTTGCATTATGTATTTTCATTATTCACATCGTGTTGCATTTCTTGGCAGAGAGCAGAGAATTTTGAAAAAGTACATTCCTAGTGCCCTAAGTGTCATTTAAAACAAAGTGATTTTCCTACAATTTGATTTCCTTAGGGTTCCTCTCATTTCTGTCAGGTTTGGGGCCTGTTGACCTAGGTGGATTTGCATAGCTAATAGTAAGTCTAAAGTAAAAAAACAAAAAACAAAAAACACATCTTTTCCAAGAGAATCTCAAAAGATAAGGAACTCAAAAAAAAAAAAAAAAAAAGGGCTTCCCTGGCGGCGCAGTGGTTGAGAGTCCGCCTGCTGATGCAGGGGACACAGGTTCGTGCCCCGGTCCGGGAGGATCCCACATGCCGCGGAGCGGCTGTGCCCGTGAGCCATGGCCGCTGAGCCTGCGCGTCCGGAGCCTGTGCTCCGCAACGGGAGAGGCCAAAACAGGGAGAGCCCCCCAAACCCCAAAAAAAAAAAAAAAAAAAAAAAACACATAAGGAACTAATTTAGAGATGATAGTGTGTTAAGGGCAAACTCTCAACTGTACTATCAGTTCCTTTCATTGATGATAAATGATTGATATCTGGAGCCTTCAGCTAAGTCAGATGTAGAATAGCCAAGTGAAGGTCTCAGGTGTTACAATGTTCCAGTGGGAGCAGCTTTGCCTTCCTTGTGGGTAAAGGCAATTCTTCAGTCAACCAAATTTGTGCAAATGGTCAAGTTTTTGTTTTGCGTGTCTTATGACTGATCCCCAACATTTCGTTTTTGTGAAAATGTCTTAGTAATAATACATTTCTGTTACAGAAATGTTACAGGTATCTTTCTTGAATCAGTCTCACTGACACTAAAGTTCAGAAGAATCGATGCTGTACCTTTTTTATTTCTGTAGCTGAATTTCTATCTTGATGATTATTTCAGGATTACCATAGTTCTGAATCATCAAACTTTCTGTAGTTCCCTTTGATTTTTCAGCTTCAGTGCAGAAATGATCAATTTGACCTTTCTGAGGGCTCATATTTCCCTCGAGGTCACCTTAAAACACCTTTGCTTTTCACTTTAATCATGGCATATTTGCCTGTTCTTGGATTACTTTTTCCCTTTTTCTGTGAATATTTATCATCTCTCAAAGTATTGCAGAAATTCTGCCTAGCTTGTTATTTTATCTGTTTGTCAAAAGGAATGTATCTATATTCTGGATGGAAGCTGCTACACAGTAGCAGGTTTTGCACAGAAATTCAGATTTAAGATAATGAGAGAACATAAGCATTTCATTGAAAATAATCAGCCTTATATGTGAAGTGTATACACCTATGGGAGATTTCATCCATTTAACAAAAACGTATTTGGTATATATTTTGAACCTGGCCTTGTGTTGGGTGCTGAGAAGCAAAGATGACTAAGGCACTCGTTCTGCCATCAAGAGCTGTGGCGAAGAGAGAAAGGTACCTGAATGGGGGCACCATGCAGTGTGATAGCAGTGCAGGTACCAGGTATCCTAAGAATAGAGAAGAGGCTGCTCTTTCCTGATCTTCCTTTACTGGGATGCGAGGAGGTGATTGGAGACTTTAACACTATCATTAAATACGGCTGAAGATGTGAAGGTCCGAGGTCACATAGATACAACAACTTGACTCAAACTAAGAGCTAGATGACCTATATACCTCCTATCTGCTTAATGACCGTGAGGCCTGCGGACACCTCATTCTTTAAAATGACATTCTGCTTAGAAACTTCATTTGCTTAAACAAATTGATATTCTCCTGTCTAAGGACCTACCAGGAAGGAACATTAATTGCATGTACCTTTGAAGACAAAAAATGATGGGCTATGAAAAATGTGGAAGGCCCAAGAAATGAAAACATCAAGGAGGAATTTTATTGTTTATCATGTAAGGAGTATTGACACCACTTCTTTTTTCTAAATGATAGCAAGAATGGGAGCAGGGTCTACACTGGATCCTTTTCTGATAGTGGGTTTAGACGGGCAGTTGAGAAAGAAAAAAAGGGAGAAGCTGAAAAATCTAAATAGAACTTTATCTACTTTACAGTTTTGCCTAGGCCCAACCCTGTGTTATAAACATAAATGACCTGGACTCATCCACTGCTGAGCGAAGAATGGCTTGCCTGTGTAATGTGATCCCATTTAAATGGAACTGTGGATATAGTTCATAAAATTTCATTCTTACCTGTGATATAAAATACACATGTCACATAGTACATAAAAAGATGCCTAGAGGGTAGTGCTCCCAAATATAACAATGATTATTTTGTGTGTTGGGATTTGAGAGCTTACACTTTTCTATTACACTGTTTTGTTTTCCTTTAATTTTCAAAAGTTTATTCAAAAAAATGCACCACTCTACACCAAGCATTTTGCTATGCTCTGAATATATAACATAAAGCAAGGGTGCATTTAATATTTCCCTCATGAATACATATCATTTTTAATAACTGAGAGTAATAATATAGTTATATATAGCTGGCAAGATTGAGCAATAACGACTTTTTAAACTCAGAGATTCAATATAACGTAGGGATATTTGACAAAGAAATATTTGAGAGGTGTCAATCTGCAGATGTATTAGTATAGTCCAGCATTGCATGGAGCCTGAACCCCTAAGAAATTAGAGTGAGTTTTTAGCATCATTAATAAGCTCTTCTTCAAGAATATTTAACCTATTTGTTTAGGTTGGGGATTTCTTCTATAGTTAAGCTATAATTCTGTCTGCTTGCAGATAAGGTTTTATTTATTTTTAGTTTTGCACTTTAGTTGGAAATGGGAGGTAAGTGGCCTTGATCAAGAGATGGGCTGGAGAAAGTTTGTAGAGATGACAAATTTTATAAGGTAATTTGTAAGGTTATTCAAGTGATATAAAATCCAGGGGGAAGCTTGATTTACATTGTTACAAGAGAGCAGACAATGGAAAGATTAAATTAAAAGATAGGCCACACAAAACATGTCTGAAAGCGAATTGTGTATTTAGAATTATTTCCCCAGGGATGATATGTAGCCCTCAGTGCTAAGACTATATGCAAAGTAGATGTTTTCTTTATGAAACAAATCCTTTGAGAAATATTTTAAAACAAAATATTTATAGTTACATTCTCTGGCAAAGTGTATGTGTGTGTAACATTTTAAAGTGTGTTTTAAATATTTTAAAACAAAATATTTATAGTTACATTCTCTGGCAAAATGTGTGTGTGTGACATTTGAAAGGAATCAAAACTGATATCCTAAAATCACAGTTTATATCCTAAAATCCTAAAATTCAAGGAGTGGTTTCTCTTTTTTTAAGTTTTGGAATTACCAGCTTTGTTTATTTCTAATGTTGGGGGTTATATGTTTGTTTCACTAAATGATAATGTGTGAGTGAGAAAAAAAAGCACAGGATAATAAGTAGTGATAGGAAATTTGAGCTCAGAATCTAGGAAAACAGTTATGTAGCAAACACTTCAGCCTGAATGTTTTTTCTACCAAAGATTTCCAATCATCTAAAGCTATCACTTATTGAGGATGAAGAGGGCCAAAGTTTTGGTTAGAGAATGTCCTGATCCTCTAATGAACTTAACATTTAGTTAAATTTTTATCTTAAAATAAATTATATCATTTGATTTATGAATAAAGTAAACATGCATGTAGACTCTATGGATACATAATAGTGCTCTAGAAGCTTATAAACATGCATATACAAACACAAGACTAGTTTTTCCACAGAGAGATAGTGGATAGATTAAACTTACTTACCAATAGCTTCTTGGAGGAGAAATAATTTAAGCAAATTCCCAAAGTTCTAGCACTACACCGGAATGCATTTCCCCCGCTAAATTGAGAGGGAATCACATGTGTAAAGTTTACACTGAACAATTAGGACTCAAGATACAATCAGAATATAAATTTATTTTTCCTCTATTGACTGTTAAAACCCACCCTTTGGGACCGTCTTTTCCACTTCTTATATAAAATTTGGGAACGGTCCCATGACTTGTGGGGCCTCCTGGAAAATCAGAGCCCTTTGGTCATAGCAGTTGCCAAAAAAAAGATAGTCTCAATTTAGTAATTAAAATATACTCTCCAGAGTGATAACTGAACCTCTGAGCTTTATTGCAAGTTCAAGTTTCTCCCTGCCCTGCGTAGGGCTTGCTTCCGGTTGGACTCCTGCAGGTGAGAAAGAGAGCCTGCTAAGCTCGTCTCTAAGACCTTGCCTTCCTGCCTACTGCTTCCCACTCTGCTTGTCCAGCCTTTGGCTGCCTCTGGCCCTTTCTTGGTTGAAGCCTGCCAAGGACAGATTTAACCTGACTGAAACCCAGGATGCCTCTGGCCGCGGCTGATATTTGAATTGAACCTTGTCCTTGTTGCCGAGGTCCTTCAGAGTTCCCTTCTGGACTCTTGATAAGAGGGACGGCATGCCTTTGGCTGGCATTAAGAGACCCACCACTCTGAAGATTATGTCTTTTTTTATGAGGTCTCCTTGCCCTGTACAGGAATCCCTCCTGGAGACTGTTATTTAAAACAATCCTGAGCTGACATTCCTCCTGCAGGTTGCACATCTGGTCAACACACACCTTGGACCTGCCATTGTGGAGACGCAGTTATTCCCCAACGGAGTCCTCTGCTTTGGTGCCACATATGTCTTCAGCCAACATTTCGCCCCTGAGTCAGACATCCCTCCACTGTGTCCGCAAAATCCAGGGACCACATATCCCCTTCTCCAAGTGGTTTCCTTGAGAAAAAAGTTCTCCTTCCCCTCCCCATGGGCTGTGATGCAAAATCCTTACAAGTTTCTCCAAAGTAAAACTCTCCTTCCTTTCCCTCTTTCTCTACTCTTCTGCTTTCGTTCTTTTTTTTTTTTTTTTTTCGGTACGCGGGCCTCTCACTGTTGTGGCCTCTCCCGTTGCGGAGCACAGGCTCCAGACGCACAGGCTCAGCGGCCATGGCTCACGGGCCTAGCCACTCCGCAGCATGTGAGATCTTCCCGGACTGGGGCACAAACCCGTGTCCCCTGCATCGGCAGGCGGACTCTCAACCACTGCGCCACCAGGGAAGCCCTGCTTTCGTTCTTAAATAGCCTTAATGTGACTGTAAGGGACCATGATCAGAAAATTAGAACTTTTGATTACTGTTTATGAATGTCCTATTAAGGTGGTTTAGGAGGTTGTTGCCAAGCTATTGTCTTCAGGTTTCAGCTAAAACTGACTCAGGAAGTTCTGTACTTTAATATCCTGTCATAAATATATTTGTACCCATTGTTATGTAATGGGTGCATATGTGTAAGTGTATGCATGTGTATATGTGTATATACCCCCTCTCTCTCACACACTCAGACACACAACTGTGTTTGTATCAGTACATTCTCTTGTTATACAGGCCTTCATGGAGGTTTTCTCAATGTAAACCCTCAGGCACCGGGGATACAAAATGAGGAAGACTTTCTTCTACAGGGGATCTTGGTCTCATCAGGGTGATAGAGACATAAAAGCAGATATATACATTGCAAAGTGAGAAATGCAACTCTCAGGCTCTGTTAGCTACTTGAAGGACAAGGAGGGTTAATTATGATGGAATAGAGGATGTGACCAAACAAGCACCACTAAACCAGTGGTAGGTCAGGATAAGGATCTTCAAGTTAATGGGCAGTAATTAGAACTCCATCCTATAAATAACAGGGCATTCCTGGAGCTGCTGAAGAAAATGTGGGTGTAAAATCATTTTCATGTCATGATATTGATCCAACATTTAGGGTTTCCTGCTTCTTGTCTACCCTCCTTCTACCCCCTTTAAGTGTGCAGTACCCTCTGAAAATGTCTCACTTGCCATATCTTACCATCCATGAGCCTGACTTTCAGAAACCAGCCGAATCAGACAGCTGTATATGTTAATCAAGCATAAAATTGTTCTCTAGAATACAGACTGTTTTTAGTAAAACTGTATTGTAGAGACAGCTTCGTTCAAGTCTCCACAGAAAAATGTTTTGTTTTTCATCAAAATTCAGTAAAAAGGGAATCTGAATTGTGTGCTTATGACTGTGCAGATGAAACTCTGCAGACTCCAAGAAATTTCGTCTGGAAAAATCAGTGCAATTGTTAGGAAAATGCTTAGATGTTGAGAAGCTACTCAGAAATGGAGCAAAATTCAGGGTCACCTAATCCTCTTGAGTAAATAAAACAGTGATTTAAAAAACGCTGTTCAGTTTCTATATGTCAAAGACAGTGAGTCAAACAGTTTTTTTCTGAAACTTCAAAATACTGTTTTCCATGAGTTGAAAATAGAAATATTTTCCATGGGCTGTACTACTTTAAAACATATCATATGTATTGATTATAAATGCCACTGACTTCTTAAATTATTGTTACGTGTGTATCTGTTGACTGATATTAACACTTTAATGTTTGCTATTAATCTTGCATTAAGAATGTTATCCTATGGTACACTTTTTATCAATGGTAATGACATAACGAATTTGCAGGCTATGTTTTGTTTAAATTTACTTTAGGTTTAAGGGTAAATTTAGTATGTTTATTGTCCTAACTTGAGCTAATTTGGTTGTCTAGGGACTTGCTGGAGAATTCGCAGGATTTTTCCAGATACTTTAGGGTTGACTGCAAATTAAAACCATATTTGTTTATATATCCTAATCGTACCTTTTAATAGGAGCTCCAAGAGAACAGTTTTCGTAAACATGAAATATGTGAGAATTTAATATAAACTATTAAACTGAGAGAGATGGTGCTTACAGGCCCCAAACAGGCTGGCTTTGCCTATTAACCTTCAACATTATCTTCAGAGCTTCCCCAGAATATTCCATATCCAAAGATCAGTATGCGCAACCTGAAGCTGAATCTTATCGGGTTTTAATCCATAGCTCAAAATACGTTATGGCATGTTAAATTACTTTTCTTTGTGAACTAAGAAATACAGCAAAGAATGAATTCCTGGGGCACTCTATCATATGTAAACGATAATGCTGACATTTCAGAATCCTTTCACAAGATTCTTAAGGTAACACACTAAAGAGATATCTTCTGATACAGATCCTGGCGTCACTGTTTGCTAAAGTGATATGGTCTGACAAAGTTCAGCTCAGCATTTCTAGATAATCCTGAAATCCACCTGGTCCCTTAGTGGAACAAGCCACAGCTAAAACAATGCAGCAAGTCCAGCCTCATCTCACATCTAACATAGGATGATAATTTAACTTTTGCTAAGGAAAGCTTAGGAAAAGATGGAGATGGTGACTCCTTCTAATTATCCATATATATATTAATTACTCCTAAGTGCTTAAAAAGCTTTTTAAAAAAATTTATTTCCTTTATTTTATTTATTTTTTGGCTGTGTTGGGTCTTTGTTGCTGTGCGCGAGCTTTCTCTAGTTGTGGTGAGCAGGGGCTACTCTTTGTTGCGGTGCGTGGGCGTCTCACTGCGGTGGCTTCTCTTGTTGCGGAGCACAGGCTCTAGACATGCGGGCTTCAGTAGTTGTGGCTCATGGGCTCAGTAGTTGCGGCTCACGGGCTCTAGAGCACAGGCTCAGTAGTTGTGATGCACGGGCTTAGCTGCTCCATAGCATGTGGGATCTTCCTGGACCAGGGCTTGAACCAGTGTCCCCTGCACTGGCAGGCGGATTCTTAACCACTGCACCACCAGGGAAGCCCACTCCTGAGTACTTAAAACAAGTTTCTTTTCACTTACATTTTTGAGACTTCCTCTCAAACTCACCTTAGCTTTTTAGTTTTGTATCATTGAGTAAAGAGCCAGATTTTGAAATCAAACTCTTCTGATACTTCTACTTCATTTTTCCTAGTTTTTTCTCTTCCTTTGACTATCATTTAAATGTTCTTGTCTTTCAGCATTCTTCCCTTGGTTCTTTTCTCTCCAGGTCTGTATATTTTTCCATGTTGACCTTGTTTATTCTCCTAACTGCAACAACTGTCTCTATGCTGTGTATCTTCAAATATATGGACTCCATTGTAATTATCTCTTCTGAACTCCAGTATTGTTTATCCAACTTCCTACTAGACACATCTCCATCTGGAGGTCTCACAGGTGCCTCGTCAGCACGAGTGTTACGATGAATACTCTGTCCTTGCTTTCACTCTATGTTACCATTCTCCTTTAAAAGAGAACAGCTCTCCACTGGTCTAGACACCCCTCTCCGTGTGAGTAAGGAGGAGACCCACTGAACTGTTAGTGCTTTTGTCAATATTCCCCTGTCTCCCAGCATTGACATCCTCACTATCAAAATTAAATTTTGGGATTTTGAACATCCAGACTAACGATTCCCCCAACACACGGGCTTCCAGATCCTTGACTTCTTCCTCCAAAATCTTGTCCTCCATTCTGAGACATCTGCTCCCATGATCAGCCTAAAGCTTACCAGCCTTTAACAAATGCCTCTCATCCTTTTAGCTTTATTTCTTTACAGCCCCACCTCCTATGATTTCTCAAAGCCCTTAGGCCTTTTCTACAAACTATTGATCCCACGTGACTTTTCACTACTACTCATCCCTCTGATATGTTCAGTTCCCTGCTCATCTAGTT
Organism: Monodon monoceros; assembly: GCF_005190385.1. Lineage (NCBI taxonomy): Eukaryota > Metazoa > Chordata > Mammalia > Artiodactyla > Monodontidae > Monodon > Monodon monoceros. The sequence goes on along the minus strand of NW_021703785.1, from coordinate 29,218,537 downwards.
GAAGTCCCACAGTCAGTCAATCACATCTCATATATATCCCAACTCCTTCTCCCCTGTGGACTGGCAAACACAACCCAGTTAAATACGGTCTCTCATCTAATCTGCACCTGCACCTGAGCAGGTAACTGTGGTGAGAAAAAAATCACACAACTATTCTGACAGATCTTTAAATCGACTATTCTGACTGACTTCAAGTAGATCCCAGCATTACCTAAAAATTCTCCTCTATTTCCCCATGATATGCACTCTCCCACTCTTCTAGATCAATAGGGCATACCTGTTCTCCCCCCTTTAATCTTCACCACATTCCCCTCCTTCTAATTCTGAGCTGGTAACTTTGTTTCTTACTGCACGAAGAAAATACACGCTACCAGACAAAAATTTCTGTCTTCTCTTTCAAACAAATCTAGAAAGTTTTCTGCATTTATAACTGAACACTCGTTCTTGGTTTTTTTTTTTTTTCCCACCTCACTCCTCACCCAACTTCCTCTTCCTACTTCTAGATATTAGGGTGTCTCAATCCCAGTGTCTCACTGCTTTGGTGGTGTCACCTAGTCCCATAGGTTTAAATACCATGCACATGCTGACCAATCACAAATATGTGTATTACCAGCCTGACCTCTCTCCTTGATTCCCAGCTCAAGTATCCATTAGCTTACTCAGCATTTCCACTTAGATATTGTGGAGGTTGCTAGGGTTATTCATAAATAATCACTCTTGCTACCTGGTAGAACTGCATTTCTCTGAAACTTCCTCCTCTTGTAGCTAGCCATCTGCATTTTTTCCCCAGGGAAAGTGAGCAGGCAGTGTTTTATGTCATTCACAAGAGAAGCCTTAAAGAGCCAGAGAACAGTAGCCATATTCCCTTTGCTGTCATGCTCTCTATCAGGGGAAGTATGTGTCTAGAAAATCTTCCATTAGGTTGGCTCTCTGAGTGACTGAAGTAGGCAGCACTGCTGTTGACCCTTGCTGGACTTGAAGCAAGATTAAGAAATAAATCTATATTTTTTAACCCAATGATATTTGGGGATTGTTCGTTCTGCATCTGAACCTAGCTTATCCTGACTGATCATATTTCTGTTATGCACCTCAAATCTAACATATTCTTAACAAACCCTTGCCTTTTCTATTCAAACCTGATTTGCCCATAGTTTTTCCCATGTCAGGAAATGGTATCACCAATCTTCCAGTCTCTATGTCAAAAACATCCTCTTTTTCTCCCATAAGTCACATCCAATCCATCAACAAATTCTGATGGCTCTACTTTCAAAATCTTGCCAGATGTAAGCTAGCTACACCAGCACCTACCACACTAGCACTCTGCTCCAAGCCTGACTTTTGCAATCGTCTCCTAACCTGTCTCTCTGCTTCTGCATTTACACCACTACAGTCAACTTTCTACATAGCATCCAGAGTGATCTTTTAAAAAATACCGTAGATTCGCTTGTTCCTCTGCCCCAAACTTTTCTATAGCTTTCTACTACATGCAAAGTAAACTCTAAAGTCCTTCCCTAACTGGCAAGATTGTATCGTCTGACTCACTTCTAATTCCCTGATTTCACTTCTGCTTATCAATCCTCTTTCTCTCAGCTCACTGCTTCAGACACTCGTTTCTATCACTCAAATGCACTGTGTAAGATACTCATCAACTTTTTTCTTGCCCTTTCACTTGTTTACATACCAGTTACCATACATTTAAGTTAAATCAATACTACTTTGAATCTTGTCATAATAGAGTTAGGTTTCTGGCTAAGACTGATCACCAAGTACAGCAAGGAGTATTCTATATTATTCAGAAATGTGTGTTGTACTCTTTCTGCCATCTGTTGACTTGTGACTTTGAGACTGTAAACAATTATTATAAGAAACTATATTTGTTAGAATGTTTCTTTTAAAAGAGCTGTTTGTTCAGTTAAAGTTGTAAACCAATTTAAAATATGTGAATTCTTAGATACTCCTCCTTTCAATAGGTGGAACCTAATTATCCTACCTTGAGTGGGCTGTACTTGGTGACTCACATCTATTGAATAAAATGTGGCAAAAGTGACAGTGTGGTTTTCAAGACCAGATCATAAAAGGCATTGTGGCTTTTCCTTTGTGCTTTTTGTCTGTCTCTCTCGGTTCACTTACTCTGGGGAAAGTCAGTTGCCATGTCATGAGGACACTCAAGCAGTCCTGTGGAGAGACATACCTGATTGGAAACTTAGGCCTCCTGCCAACAGCCAGCAAAGAGTGAGGCCTCCAGCCACAGTAAGGGAGAACTCTGGGGAAGTAAATCCTTCAGCATCAGTCAAACCTTCAGGTGACTGCAGTCTTGGCCACCATCTTGACTGAAACTTCATGTGAGACCCTGAGCCAGAAACACTCATCTAAGCCCCTCCCTTACTCTCAGAAATAACGTGTGAAATAACAAATGCTTATTGTTTTAATCTGCAAAGGTTTGAGTAATTCACCATGCAAAAAACAGATAAATAATACACCATATTATTTTTGCAATAGGGGTTTAATTTTAATAAAATATAATCAATGTGAAAATTTATCTCTTTACCATGATCTTACTGATTTTGTTGTAAGAAATTCAAATGGTAAAAAAATTGTATAGATTACCTTAAATTTAAGTACATATGTAAATTTTTTCTTCTTTGCATAATTTTGACTATCAAATTAATTATAAAATGCTTTGCACAGTCTCTTCCATAGGCGTAAAAATATGGGAAAGTCAGGAAGTGAGAATGAACATCATATTTGTTGAGTAGGGTGGATGTCAGCCAGTCTAGAGAAGGAGGTACAAAATGGGGACGAAGTCAAATAGCCTGCCTCTGAGCAATCAGATACTTTTGGAATTTATCAACAACTGCCTGTAAGTTTAGTTAAGTTCAAAATTTTATTGACCATTTACTCTTTTCCAGGAACTGGGCTACAGATTCAAAGACAAACAAGCCTTGGTCCTTTTCCTGGAAGAGTCTAGTGGGGGAGTGATAGAATCAGGGGATAACCACGTTATGTGTGAGGTCAAATGGAGGCACCTTCAGGCTGCTTCTGGACAATTGCAATAGACTGTGCAATAAGTCTGAGGATAGAAGGCACATTGAAAAAATCAACTGGAAATGTCCTTACCAGAGGAAGAGAAGGGAAGAAAGAGAGAAAGAGAAAGAAAGAAAGAAAGGAAGGAAGGAAGGAAGGAAGGAAGGAAGGAAGGAAGACAAGGAAAGAAAAGAAAAAGAAAGTAAGGAAGGAGGGAAAGATTAAACATTCTCCCATTAAATGTATAGGAAATGAACCTTGCGATTTCAGGGATATCATGAGGTCACCCGCATCTCTTTAATATCAAGAATAACTTTCCCTTTCAACTCTTGGTGTTCCCTCTCTATCCAAGAAAACAGCTGAGGATGTGGTAGAACCTTCAATAAATTGTTTTGTTGGCCTAGACAAAAAAAATCTCACCTTGATGACAGATCAGGTTTATAAGCAGCATTGGTATCTGCTCGTCATGCTGTTGTAAGACCACCTGAGACCCTTCAAGGAAAGGAGCTTTGGGGACCATCTCCTAGCAACACGAAACAGAATCCTTTAATACCAAACGTTTATTTTCTTTGCATGGTATTCGACTTCATAACATCCAGAGAGAAGGATGGCAGAGAGGACATAGAGCAATGAAACAAAGGGGAGAATGGAGAGGAAAGGGAAACAGTAAAGGAGGAATGGGAAGAGGGTTGCGGATGCTTGACCTAGAATATACAGGGCACTTGGGAAACACTGAAAGCTATTTCCTTAGGTAAATAACTTTTTGCTCTTTCAAACTCAACTAGAGTAATTGGTGAAACTCTTGACTTCCCCAGCACAATTTTGTCTCCAGTGGGGTTCCTGTGGGGTTCAAGAATTGTTCCTGAGGCAGCTGTCAACCCTGCCAATTATTTTCTTCAGTGCCATGAACTGAGAATTGCATGTCATTACTGTTTCTACACATGACTGTCTCCCAACCTGCCAGTTTCCTTTCCCCTTGGAATTGTTAATGACACAGAGAGTGAGAAGCTGATGCTCACCGTGTCCCCAGGCAGGGTGCTGCCCCTTTCTGTGGTCTCTGTCCCTGTGGCCTGGGTTCAAGCTCTTAGGCTGTACCACATAGGACAGAGGGCTGGGCAGGTGCTCTGTGGCAGGGCCTTCCCTGTATTGCACCTTCTATTGCACTGAGACTGCACTGGCTCTGGGATGGTCATGTCGTCTGTGGCATTGTTCTGCGTTGGTAGTGGGACCCGTCTACTGTGCTAAGCTAAGCTTAAGCTGGCTGTTCTCAAACTGGACCATGCATCTGAATGACCTGCAAGGTTTATTAGAACTCAGACTGCTGGTTCCCATCCTCAGAATCTCTCAGTAGTTCTGGGGTTGGAATTTGCATTTCTTATCAGTGACCAGGAGATGGCGATACCTAGGTCCAGACCTTTAAATATAGCATTTCTCACGTTGAGACTCACTGGCCTAAGCCACAACAATGAGCTGACTGTTCTCTGTGCTTCGGCTTAATGACATTGCGGGTTTCTTCTGTTTTCTCCTGTGCGCGCATGGGGAGAATGATTATGTGGATGTTGCAGCTGGGGAAGACAACAGAAAAATAGGAAGTGGTCAGAATGAGGGATATATTAGAGGTAGTGCCCGTAGGCTATACTAGGGAATTGAATGAGGGGCAGAAGGGAAAAGAGGAATAATGGATAATTTATAGGGGTGGACCCTAAGCAATGGTGAATGATGTTATTTGCAGAGATGAAGATGTAAGTTAGAGAGCAGATTGGGGGGAAGGGGATTCACAGCGGTAAGTGGAGGTGTGAAATAAGTTCAGTTTTTCTCTTTTTTTTTTTTTTTTTTGCGGTACGCGGGCCTCTCACTGTTGTGGCCTCTCCCGTTGCGGAGCAACAGGCTCCGGACGCGCAGGCTCAGCGGCCATGGCTCACGGGCACAGCCGCTCCGCGGCATGTGGGATCTTCCCGGACCGGGGCACGAACCCGTGTCCCCTACATCGGCAGGCGGACTCTCAACCACTGCGCCACCAGGGAAGCCCTAAGTTCAGTTTTAATATTAATTTGAGATGTCCCTTCAAAACCAGAATAGAGATCTCAAGTAGGGGGTCGTTAGGTGAATCGTGAACTCAGGCAAGAGGGATAAATTCTAGGATCAACAGAACTCAAATGATGCTAATGCCATGGGTGTGGGAGAGATATATAGACATGGAAAAATGAGTTGAAAAAATAGACCTGGGGCACTGCAGGCACTGGGTCCTTTGGCTTTATTATCTCATGCAAACTCTCCAAATGCTCCTACGTTAGGTGAGAATAGAGACCTGGAAAAAAGAGGAAGCTTGACCTACAGTTTGTAATTGAACAGGGCAAAGATCTGATCTCCTGAGTACAAAAGACTATAGTCTTAGCCTCTCTACTACAGTGGGAAGTGTCATTAGGTGATGGTTAAATACTAAGTGTAAAATCTTTCTTCAATCATCAGATAAAAAATATATTAAAAAGAATAATTGGAAACCTGTTCTAATGATCTAAACAGTGAATACAGCGTGTTGTAATCTATTTTTACTGGATCCTCGATAAGCCTTAACAGTAATAAGGATTATGCCATTTAGATCTTAAAAGATTTATCTTAAGACTTTGGTAAATACCAAGTCCATGATTGCGGTTATCTTAAAATAACTCACACAATTAATTTTAATTGTGTGTAGAGGGGCTAGAGTGTAGAAATGGGATCATTCTGTATGAATGATGGATAGTTTTTGGCGTGCTAACAAGAGCTGTAAAGTAGGAACGGAGCATGTCAGCAGGCACACTCACCATTACACAGCTGCCACCTGCAAATTGGAAAGAAAAATAACACCAGGCCAGCATCAGCAAAGTTAAACCTGAATTTCAGAATTGACAAAAGCCTAGAAAACTCTCAGAGAGAAAAGAAAGAAATGAACAAGAGCTAAATATTTGAGGGCAGCATTCTGTGAAAAAGATTGAATGCCTTAAAAGATTTATTGAAAACACTTAAACATTGGAAATAAAATATTGTTATAAAATACTGAGCTTAACTATTGAAGGTGTCTGTTTGTCTCAGACAAAATCCAGACTCTGGATGTATTTCATTATCATATGGCTTGTTCTAGCCAAAATTGTTTGTAAGAAAAAGAAAGGTACACTGCTATAGTAATCACATTTTATTATTCAGTCTCTCTCCAAGGTGATATTGAGAGAGAGGGAAATTTTCTACCATTCATGCATTTATTCCAGACAGAAGTCCTGGTTCTGACCCCTGCTTCTCCTGACCAGCTCTGTAAACTTGAACAAGAGAGTCAACCAAATCCAGTGGCCAGTGATGGAGCAGGAAGACCCAGCGCTCACCTCCTCCCATGTGTACACAAAAGCTACAACTATTTACAGAGCAACCAGCTATGAGAACAGCCTGAAGGCTAACAGAAAAGCTTATCAACAACTAAAGGTATAAAGAAGAAACCACAACAAGATGGGTAGGAGGGGCGGGGATGCAGTATCGCTAAGACCCACACCCTCAGTAAGTGACCCACAGATGGAAGGATAATCACAATTGCAGAGGTTCTCCCCCCAAAACAAGGGGTCCAAGCTCCACATTGAGCTCCCTAATCCAGATTCTGCACCAGGAAGGAAAGCCCAGAACATCTGGCTTTGAAGGCCAGCAGGGCTTGCATACGCGAGAACTGAGGGCTGTAGGGAATAGAGATTCCACTCTTAAAGGGTACACACAAAATCTCCAAGGCTCTGAGACACAGCACAGAGGCAGTGATTTGAAAGGAGCCTGGGTCAGACCCATTTGCTGATCTTGGAGACCCTCCTGGAAAGGAAGGAGGCAACTGGGACTCACCATGGGAACATCAATGCTGCTGGCAGCCACTTTGGAGAGCTTGTTTAACCATGAGGGCACTAGTGCTGGCAAATGACATTTTGGGAGCCCTCCCTCTAGCCTATTAGGGCTGGGGGGCTTCCCGGCCCACCAGCTGGTTGGCACCAGTCCAGGGACCTCCTCAGACCAAGCAGGTAGCCATGTAGGGACACAACCTCACTCACCACTGGGTCTGCACCAGCCCGGACCTCCTGGGCCCCAAAGCCAGCCACCAGCAGGCCCGGCATCTGTCCCTGGACCCACGGGCCACAGCCAGGCTGGGACATAGCCCTGCCCACCAGATTGCTAATCTCTTTCTCTGATTTACCAGTGTCATAACTATGTGGAGAAAGAAAAACAATGTGGTTATTTTGACGTAACCTGTTCCTTCTAAACCAGTATCAATACCCTTAATTACCAATATACTCTTTTTTTTAGTACCCACTGTCTGTCTGGTTGATCACTGAAAACCTATTCCAGACTTTTGCCTATTGTTAAAATGAGGTATTTTTCCTGAAATTTTCTTTTATCTTTTTCAGATGGGGATAGCACTTGCTCATATGTTTATACTTGACACAGTTACTTTAATATTGTCAGTAAAGTTTGAAATATAAGTGGCCTATTGGTATAAATTCATATAAAATACCTAGTAGTTTTGCCAATTAACTGTTCTCCACTCTGTTTTATTTGGTTTATCATTTCCAGTCTGAAGATTTTTCTCTTAGGCAGAGAAAAGTAGAATTGTTTTGTCTTCTCTTTCGCATCTGATATCATTAGGCCGTCTGTTCCAAACACTGTGGCTATACCTTTTTTATTCCTCTTGCCTAAAATATAGTGAAAATAAAGCCTTTTTAGTTCTCTGCCATTCTTTTCAAGTCTTAATTCATTCTGGGTTTTAACATTCCTCAGAGCTCAGAGTATCCTAATACTCCCACGTACTTGTTCTTAGGTGCAGACTTCTCTTTTTATCTTTTGTACGTGTGCTTTAAAAACCAATCCACCTAACAGAATGACCTCTGTGCCACTCTGCCTTTCTCTTTTTCTTCATTTGTATTTATACACTCAGAATTTAAGATTTAAAAAATAAATTTGAATTCTCTCTTGAGAATTGTAGAGTCTTCTTTGGATCTGAACATAGGATTATAGCTTTCTCTGATAGGCACCAAATTGTACGAATCAACTCCTAGTGAAGTTATACATCTATATGGTTATTTTGTATATGTCCGTTTCTCATGCCGGACTCCAACTCCATGAGGGCAGGAATGACGGTTCTTTTTCTTACCATAGTTTCCTCAGCAAGAATGATAACATGCAGAGTCTAGAACATAAAAGGCATTCAGTGAGAATTCATTGAATACAATTATTAATACATATTAGCTCTGAGGGTTTGCTTGCCCTTAGCATTGCACAGAGCTCAGATGCTTGAGTCTTCTGAACACTGACAGTGGGCTAAGAGCACAACACAATAGATGGTTTCCCTTGTTTGAATCAGAGAAAGGTTCAGCAAGCTAGCACCAGAGTTATTTCCTTTCTCTCACTCTTCCTCCGCTGAAACTGCTAAAATGTTCATAACTACTGCTCTTAGCCCAAGGTCAAAGAATACCCCTGTTGAACTCGCATATTAATTTTTTCAACTCATGAATCATTTATTTCAAACCAAGCTCAAAGCAGTAACACAAAAGTCATATTCCAAGCTCACGGTCATTGGCTGACCCATTTGTGTTGACCAGATGGATTCACTTAGGGTCCAGTAAGACAGTGTCCCAACCCAGCCCCCTGGGCATCGTGCAGAAACGTCCAGATGTCACTGACACACAATGCTTTGCAGAGGGCTGGGCGTGAGAAAAGACTTGGAGTCACCATGACTGGTTGACTTGGAGAGACCACTTACATTTCTCTTGTTATGTTTTTTCTGATTATCTTAAACCAGGAATGTTTTCAAAACTAAGGGGAAGGGGGAAAGAAAAATATTGCTTAATATAATTTTAAAGCATTTCAATAGATTTTGAGTAACTTTATCCATGTGGAAGGAATTGGCATTTAAGGCAAGGAATTGGAAACGAAGTTAAAGATAAAGCTACTCACCCCTGAATGACAATAAACAGTGTTTAGAGTGTGGGGTTGAACTTAAAACCATATTTAGGGATTGTCAAAACACAGCAGGCTGAGCTAAAGCTTCCCTCCAAAAACATTATGTTGAATAAAATAATAAAAAATTACATATTGGAGCTCCAAAGAAAAGATATTCCCAGGAACCAGGGCAAGAGGAAACTGCTACCTCTGTGGAGCAGGTTACAAGTTTCTGACCTGGAGTGAAGGTGCAGAGTCTGCTGAGGGACTGGGTGGGAGCTCTGTCATCCACGAAGCCTGCTCTCCATGTTATACCCTCCATATCGCTAAACCGTCAGTAAGGTGTCCTAAAAACCATAGATTGATTGTTGCTCTGCTCCAGGGAATAGGGGGAGCATTAGGTGAGGGTAGGGCTTTGGAGCTATCTCCAGCAGAGGACAGAACAGCACTGAGGTCAGTGGAGCTGTGATCACCTGAGGGCCCTAAAGACTGAGGCATCACCACAGAGCAAGAAACCCAGAGAGCCAGGGGGCAGGGTGTGGGAGGACACTTTGCAGGGAGGGCAAATTCCCCTTATTTGCCATTTAGACCTCATGCCATAATAATATATGTATGGAAGAAAAGGCAAAACAAATGAGACTTTTGATATCGGGATCGTATTACCTGGAATGGAAAGAGCCTTAGCATCTTTCTACTTTATAGACAGTGGAACTGAGGACCATAAATTTTCCTCTGCGTTATGGAAAAGCTGATGCCATGAGCTACGATTCTAGCTTCTTGTTCATGGTCTTTCCTCCACACTGTACTTCCTCTGAAGCTGAATGATGGCAGAAATCAGATGGGGATTCAGCATGGCATGGAAGCTGACAAACAGGGCTCTGGAGCCAGCTGACCCTAGTTTGAATCCAGGCCCCGCCGCTTCCTAAAAGAGTGACCCTGGGCAAGGTAGTTAACTCTGTGCTTCAGTTTCTCGTCTGTAAAAAACTCATATGGAAATTGAGAAAGTTAAGTGAGTTGATCCATGTCCCTTGATGTAAATATCATTAAGTATTTGGAAAATCTTAGATATTACTATGAATCATGATTTGGCTTCAACCTACCTTTCCTGCCTCGTGGAAAGGAAAGACCACTCCCCCTATCGCCCAGTGTTTCGCCATGTTGCCCTTTTTGCTGTTTCCAGAAAACCCAGCTTTTTCATGCCCACATGCTATTCTCCGTGCCCGAAATGACTTTCTGCTTCCTTCTACATATCTTGGTTCTGAGATAAAATCTATCTTTTACTTCAAAACCTTCATCCAACCTTCCCTCTCATCCATACTCCTGCAGTTGAATGTCCTGTTCCGTCTGTTCACTTTCCTTTTCCAGTGGCAGCTTTGCTGTTCCTGTTGAGGCTGGCTGTGGCCCCAGAGCCCTCGTCACACTCTATCAGAGCAGCAAGTTTCCATCACTCAAGAGTCAGCATGCAAGTATGACGCCTAATCCTTTCCTGTTTCATTATTCTCTGTTTTACAAATGAAGAACACAGAGAAGAATCATGTCCTTGTCTCCACTGGATCCACAGGCTTCTACTAACAACTTCTCATTGGATTCTCCGAAAATATGTTTCAGCCCAATCCTCTCTCTAAAACTGCCTATATAGCATTTTCTTGCCAGTGCGCTGTCGGACTGAGGGTAAAGGCCACACGTGTCTCCACCTCAGAGACGTTACTCTCTAGAAGAAAACATAAAGTTTTCTGGTCTTATTTTCATAGATCCAGAAGCACAGCAGTTCCCTCTAGGGCCATAGTGTGGTCAAGATAGTTTTCCTTGTGAAAAAGAAATGCTTGGGCTCCATCTTTCTCTGTAAAGTCAGGGAAGATATTGGTTTCTTTCATCAAACCTGTGTCATGAGCTAATGTTTATGAAGTGGTAGCCTCTGTCTTGAGGGGAAGAAGGAGATAAAAAGGACAACTCACCAAAACCCCTTCATTTAAAGTAAACCTTTTCTGACCTGCTCACTAAAGCTCATTTTCAGCACTGAGGTTCTTGAAAGCCTGTATGAACAACTTGCAATTTACCAGCGATTTTATTTTCTTATTTGAGAATAGGGAGTAGTGAGTTTTCTCTCGCGTTCTTATTTTTAGTTTTAAATGTGTGTTCCTTACAAGATTTCTTACTGGTTAGTACAAATGGGGGATGGTAACAGAAAATGAATATTGTGAAAGCTGTAGTGTGGCCAGCCTGCAAGCCAGGAATCCCTAGCTGCCACTACCAACAAGAAAACAAAAGGCAAACATTTTAATTATTTTTTTCATCAAAGAAGAACCTGTAAGGGAAAAAAAATCTGAAAAATAATAGATATATATGTATGTATAATTGAATCACTTTGCTGTACACCTGAAACTAACACAACGTTGTAAATTAACTAAACTTCAATAAAAAATAGAATAAAATAAAAATTCAATCAAAAATTTTAAAAACAGAACCATATTTAACCGTAAGTCTAGAAAAAAATATAGTGAGGGAAACTCCTCTTGAAGAAACTTTGGGTAGCTTTGTAGGAATCTCTCATTCAGTCAGTTGTAGGCTATTCTACTGACTTCAATAAATCCTCACTCTTTCCTCGAATTGGGTTTCATGGGCACATCTGTTATATAATGTCTTGTGATTACACATGACTGCTAAAATTGTTTACAGAGAGCTTCACACATCTGTTGGAATGGCTGCATCACAGAGAACCTATGTGGAGAATTATGATTTTATTATGATTTGTAAATGTTAGAGCAGTACTAACTCATTACTCTGATTGTCACTGCTCTAGGGTAATCCACTCGGTTCTCTCATGGGAGAACTTGCCAGAGGAGGCTCTGGCCTAAGAGGGAATCCAACCCAACCATGTGTCTTATCCTGTACTACTTAGCTGAGTCACTTATAGCTCCCGGGTCTGTCTTCTACCATAGTTCCTCTTCCCAATGTGAAAAATTACATAAACAATCACTGGGCTTTCAGAAGGCATTGTGATACTTGAAATAGAAGATTCAAATACTCTTGGAGGAAAAACCATCCTTAGCTATAATTATCCTTAATATTATCCTTAGCCACATTAATAATTATATATGTATTAATATTGTCATTGCCAACTCCAAATTGGCACTTGCCATCTGCCATCTACAAGGATTAAATCATGAGCCACTGCAACTGCTGACCTTCCACACCCCCTGAAAGGAGTTCAGGGTGGAGATCAGGAATGAGGCGCTCTGTGCTGTGGGAAAAACTAGCAGAACAGGTCTTCAGGTAGTTAGATATTTTCAGGAGAAATTTTGTGAGCCTAATCCTTGCATCTCCTCATCTCTAGAAAAGCACTAAAATCATTAACAGCGACATCTGCTCCTCGTGGCTGGCAGCAAGCCTCTGCCAACACGCTTGACTGCACGTCCCCCCTTCACTAAAGTCATGTATAACACTGACCTTCCCCCCACCTCTTCGGAGCAGTTTCTCAGAGCTTCCCGAAATGCTGTCTCCCAGACTATAGCCCTCATTTTTCCCCCAATAAAACTTAAGTCACAACTCTCACATTGTGCATTTTTTCCAGCTGACACCATTATATTCATATGCATGTGTATATATCAGTTGATTGATAAATAAATCGATCTTGCCCACCTTTGAGTGAAAATGTCCCTCAGATAATGACCTGATAAAATAAAGGTCGGTAAACTCTACTTAACTCATTATGAAAGGGGAAAAGCAACATGGTAAATTTAATTTATATATGAATGTTTACATTGCACATGGTATTTCTGTTATAACATGAATGATTTAAAAATTAATTAGAATAAGTTCACATATCTAACGGTTGCCCCAAAAGTGAGGAGAAAGGACACATGTGCATAACTAACAATGTAGAGGATAATATAACTACATCCAGAGAAGAATGAAGCCCTCTGAATGTGTAGGAGGAGGACAGAGGTTGTTTTTGTTTGAAAAGGAAAAGGGAAAGTTTCATAGAAGAGGTATCACTGAGCTGGATCTTGAATAAGGGATGAAACTTGATGGTGAAAGTACAAGGAAAAGGCACTGTAGGCAGAATGAACAGCAAGGGTAAAGTTACGGGGACAGAAACCCTCTATGTATTGAAAACTTGTTTGGGTGGCATATAAAAAGCAAAGAGGTAGTGGGAGATAATGTAGAAACATTATTTTTTAAACCTACCTTAGGCTTTCTTATCTGTAAAATGGGCATAAAAATAATTGTACCTACTTCATGAAGTTATATGAGCTGATGCATGTGAGTTTCTTGGTGCCAAACACATAAAAAGCACTTGATAAATGGTAGCAACTGCTTCTGCATTGTAAATTTTTATAAATATTCCACAGAATTTGAAAGAAAACATATTCTCTGTTTATATGGAATTGTGATTAATCTATACCAATTAGATTAACCTTATAATTTTCAGATCTTCTATCTGTTTGCTTAGTTGATCATTTGTGGTCTAGAGCAGGAGATGGCAAATTACAGACAATGGGCAAACCCTCCTGCAGCCTGTTTTTGTAAATAAAGTATTATTGAAACACGGCCACGCCTATTTATTTATATGATGTCTCTGGCAGAGTCATATATTTGTGATGAAACTGTGGCCCTCAAAGACTAAAATATTTACTATTTGACCCTCCCCAGAAAACGTTAGCCAACCCTTGGTCTAGAAGGAGGCAAAATTCAATTTGTTGTTACTATTTTGTTCCTGAATTTCTTCATGTACTTACAGCAATTTTTAGTACTGGTATTTTTGATTCTATGTTTCCTGATGCTTAAAGATTCAGTGTGACATTTGATTTTTATCATTTTGAAGTGCCACTATTTGTCTAATTTATTTATATTTTGCAATTAAATGTGTCTGATATCTATATTATCAACTCCTGATATCTCTTTGTTTTTGTCTCTCAAGTTATTTCTTTATCCTTTTAGAGCCACCTTGTTTTTTTTGCATCTCTTTCAATATATTTTTTAACATTTAATATGATACAAGGGGCATTTATCCCATTGGCCTATATTGTTATAATTACTGTTCTTAATCTTAATACCATAATTTCATTTAATATTTTTCTTTGTACCTATCTTTCGCTCTATGGGATGCATGTATGTGTATGTGTCTTTGTGTGAGAGAGAGAGAAATGAGGAGGGTTCGGGAGAGAAATGAAAGAGAGAGAGAAGAGAATCCAACTGCAGACAGCCAAAACCACTGCAGATAGCTGAAGCAGAAGAGGATTTACTACCAGCCATGTACTTCAGTGGTTTGTGAAATCGTCAGAAAGGCTGGAAGAGCAGGGTCTGGGCAGAGTTATTTTCTGCTGGGCTTGCACTGCTCAGCCATGACTGTGGTTGAGAAGCTTGAGGTCACGACTACAAGAAGCTATTGAAACGGACAAATGTGACCATGGCCCTCAGTTTGTCGCATCAGGAAAACTGCCATTCCCATTGTGGCTGGTGCTTTTTCCTGGGCCATTATGCTTCCACTGTGATCTCTACCAGGAAATGAATGCTTTGTACTCCACCTGCCTCTGTTTCACATCCACGTTCAAACTGCAGTGAATGCATGTGTCTGGTAGATCTTAAAACCCATCAGGAAGTCTGGTGCATTGAAGTCTGGGGAATGTAGATTTTAGCTGTCTTTTCTCTGCAACATAGAGAGGCATTTAAAAATATACAGTTGTTGAGCAAGCCAATCCACCATATCTATCACCTGCTTTTCTTCCCTGCTTTGAATAGCATTCATGGCTTTGAATAATATAGATGAGTTTAAATAATGCACATACAATTCTGTTTCTTAATTTATCAATATTAATTGTGATCTGTTGCCTCTCAAGTATGAAATATGAAGTATCCAACTCTATTTTCTCTTAAATATGAAAAGTGAAGCAATAAACTCACTTCCATGTCCATTTTTTCTCATCTTTCTTATACTTTATATAAACCTTTCTCAAGATTTATAGCATTTACATTCTGTCCTGTAACTGTAATTCACCCAGTGACTGGCATTACTTCTATACTTTTATAGATTTAATTATACTGAAAATCTTTTCATACTATGGCATTTCCTTTTCTGACCTTAATCTGATATATCTCATGTTTGGCTATATTTCATGTCTACCTTGTAGCATATTAGTAAAAATTGAAATCATGTACATAGAATGCCTGGTGCATAGTAGTGCTCAATACAAGGCCATTCCTATTGCTCTTATTTTTTATTAATAAAAAAAATGAATTGAGAAGACAAAACTGAGAACATAAATAAGATAATGGTAGAACATAATTCACATCATATGAATAAATTTTGAGGCCTGTTTTTTCCTAAGCATCAAGACTGCTAGATATGAGTCTTTCCTCTGATACTATTTTATGACATTAAACTAGATAACTTGTCCAAGGTCACAGCATCATCAGTTTTCTGAAATATGACCCAAGAAATTCTCAAGAGTCCTCTGTGACCTTGGGCAAGTTATCTAGTTTAACAGGCCTCAGTTCAACCATCTATAAATTGAAACAGCATGGGCTTCCCTGGTGGCACAGTGGTTGAGAGTCTGCCTGCTGATGCAGGGGACACGGGTTCGTGCCCCGGTCCGGGAGGATCCCACATGCCGCGGAGTGGCTGGGCCCGTGAACCATGGCCGCTAAGCCTGCGCGTCTGGAGCCTGTGCCCCGCAACGGGAGAGGCCACAACAGTGAGAGGCCCGCGTACCACAAAAAAAAAAAAAAAAATTGGAACAGCAGTTTTCATAATCCCTTCAGCCTCTTCCTACTCTGTATTGTATTTTCATGACGCTTGGTGGGTTACCTGTAACTATTTTTAGAATCTAAGTTTGCTTTCTTCCAGGTGTTCTGAATGCTCCTTGACATATTTTCTGCACAGTCAGTTGATGTGTGTGACAGGGAATGCCATCTATTCTAATATTAACCTGAGAAGTCTATCATTAAAAAAGAAATTTATGTCATGCCTATCAAAATCAAGGCATAGTGATCTTTTGCTTATCTACTGGTCATGTCAAATAAATGTATGCAATATGTAAAATAAAAGTATGACTTTATTTGTATTCAAGTCCCAAGTAGTATTTTTGGAAACTCTGGAGCTATTCTAGATATTTATTTTAAAAAATCCAAATGTCATTGAAAAAAAGAATATATATATACATTTTTTTCTGATGGCTTCCATCAGGCTGCAAGCCTCATTAAAATGAGGGATATTGTTGAACTAAAATACAACAAGAAATAAGAAAAAAACCTCATGACCTCATGCATGACTGTGAGTTATTTTATGATTGTGCGGTGGTTACGGGCTTCTAAAGCTGTGGTCTGGAACATTCAATTGCAAACTCATAACTGGATATCATGATATTGGTTTTCTGAAATATGATCTAAGAAAATTTAAAACACTTAAGAACTAACACAGCAATGATTTTTCAAAACACTCATATTGTTGAAATTGGAGATGATAGGAGAACATAGCAGTGAAAGCAAAATATTAACATTTGGTGGGAAGACATTTTTTGAGTCTGCAACGTGGAATAGAAATTGCATTGAGGTTACTTGACACTGGCCAATCTTTTTTTTTTTTAAACATCTTTATTGGAGTATAATTGCTTTACAATCGTATGTTAGTTTCTGCTGTATAACAAAGTGAATCAGCTATACATATACATATATCCCCATATCCCCTCCCTCTTGTGTCTCCCTCTCGCCCTCCCTATCCCACCCCTCTAGGTTGGTCACAAAGCACCGAGCTGATCTCCCTGTGCTATGTGGCTGCTTCCCACTCGCTATCTATTTTACATTTGGTAGTGTACATATGTCCCTGCCACTCTCTCACTTCGTCCCAGCTTCCCCTTCCCCCTCCCCGTGTCCTCAAGTCCATTCTCTACGTCTGCGTCTTTATTCCTGTCCTGCCCCTAGGTTCTTCATGACCATTTTTTTTTTTTTAGATTCCATATATATGTGTTAGCATATGGTATTTATTTTTCTCTTTCTGACTTCACTCTGTATGACAGACTCTAGATCCATCCACCTCACTACAAATAACTCAATTTTGTTTCTTTTTATGGCTGAGTAATCTTCCATTGTATATACATGCCACATCTTCTTTATCCATTCATCTGTCGATGGACACTTAGCTTGCTTCCATGTCCTGGCTATTGTAAACAGTGCTGCAATGAACATTGTGGTACATGACTCTTTTTGAATTATGGTTTTCTCAGGGTATATGCCCAGTAGTGGGATTGCTGGGTTGTATGGTAGTTCTATTTTTAGTTTTTTAAGGAACTACTGTTCTCCATAGTGGCTGTATCAATTTACATTCCCACCAACAGTGCAAGAGCGTTCCCTTTTCTCCACACCCTCTCCAGCATTTATTGTTTGTAGATGACACTGGCCAATCTTAACTAAGGTTATTATGGAAAAGTTGATAATTGTGTCTGCATATTCTCACTAAGTCTATGTTTAGTGTCTGGAATTCATGTTAGTTCAAGTAACTATAAATAAAAAACTAGCAGTTCTGACTCTGGAATCCCATAAACAAAAGTGTGAACAGGAGCCCATTTGCGAAATTTGAAAATGAATCCTGAATTTCTTGCAGAACAGTGAGCTTTGTGAATTGTTTTAGCACAGAGACACCACCATATACAATCATAGCAACGAGTTCAGGAAAGTCAGATCCCTGGACAATAGTTATACAAGAAGTGTTGGGCTCTTTTTTTAAAAAAAGCAGTTGAAACATCTGTATGATATTGAACTTGGGAGGAAAACTAAAATATTTACTTCTATGTTGGTATTGCACACTCTTCCACCTTCCAGCTTTGTGACTTTAGGAAAATGCTTTCAGCTCCCTGAGCTACTAACTGAGGTTGTTTTGAGGTTTGTAGGAGGAAATTCATGGGAAATGATAAAATTCTATACAGACGTAACATTATTGCATAACTGTGTTTTGAAAAGAGTGGCATCAAGAATTATTTAAGCACAAATCAATCAGAGAAGAGAAAAAGTTTTTTAAAGTAACATTTAAATCCAATGAAATGGCTTAATATCTGAGCATTAACAATTCTTATCACCGTTTTCTTAACTATAGTTAATTATCGGCAGTGGGTTATCTACACAGCAATTTATCAACAGTGAAACTTCATACCCTCTACAGAAGCATTGTGCTAGGATTTGGTTACTGATCAACTGGGATTTTTAATTAAAATACAATGTGTGATGCTGGAGGAATTTGCAAGGTGAAACTGTTTAAGTCTTTCTTGCTATACTTCACCAACCCAGAAAAGGATATTTAAGACATACTGCTGGTTTTTCTTTGTTGTTGTTGTTGTTTTGCGGTACGCGAGCCTCTTACTGTCGCGGCCTCTCCCGTTGAGGAGCACAGGCTCCGGACGCGCAGGCTCAGCGGCCATGGCTCACGGGCCCAGCCGCTCCGTGGCATGTGGGATCTTCCCAGACCGGGGCATGAACCTGCGTCCCCTGCATCGGCAGGCGGACTCTCAACCACTGCGCCACCAGGGAAGCCCCATACTGCAGTTTTTATCCCTATCTCAACATCCTAGAGACCATGAGAAAAAGTGCAGCAGAATCTGGAAAATTATTTAATAATCATACCTTGATTATTAAATATGTTGTTTGTAAGACATTGTCCTGTGGCCCTAGAACAGTGATTCTCAAATTTTGATGTGCATCACAACCACCTAGAGGACTTGCTAATGTCCACGCATGGCTGGACCCCACTCTGACTTTCTGATTCAATACATCTGGAACGGGGGCCAAGAATCTGCATTTCTAACTCATTCCAGGTGATGCTGAGGCTGCACATCTGGGGGTAAGTTGAGAAACAATACTTAGATAAAGGGACACTGAGAAGAGAGGATACAGACCTGGCTTCTTGTGCTCTGGTGATGGATAGCAGTCTGTCTAAGGAAAGTCATATAACTTCTGTGCGTCTCGGGTTGGGAAGCCACTTCTGCTCCAGGTGGACCAGCTTGTCTGAGAGAAGGCTGTCTCCTTGACAGAGGAGGGAGCTCATGGACAATGCTTATCTCACCGACCGGTCTCAGGCTGACTATTGCCTCTTAGTAGACATTTCTTATTTGGTTGGAGCCTGCAGGCAGGGATCAGCCTGCCATGACACACCTGGAAGCTGGCTCTTAAATGACTTCATTTCTCTGTTCTTATCTATTGTGTAGTGATTTTTTTCCAACGACAGTATTTCTTATGTTTCCAAGTTCTTGAGGGCATATCTCGCTGTTATCTTAACATGTTTCTTGTAACTTCTTTCCTTTTTTTATTAATAAATATATTCACACTGTTTACAAGAAAAGTCCAACTCCTCTGTCTTCCTTGCTGGGTTAATTGAGACTCTCAGATGAGAAGACCTCTGTATGAATGCTTATAAACTGCTATATAATGGCAGATAACAGACTCAAAAATTGTACTTATGAGTGATTTATGTGGTTGAACAAAAACCAGATGGGTTTGGCTTCTGTCAAAGAGTTAATATGTAACAACAACAAAAAAAGAAAAAAACAGGTAAGCCCAGGGGTTGTAGCTAAGAGGGGCGCTGAACCTTAAAATAAGCTACCTAGAGAGGGTCATGTCCCATTTAAGTAGACACGTTTTATAGCTCCTTGGAGAGCACAAGATTGAAAAGAGGATGATTGGTTTTACATAGATGTGCCTGTACCTCTAGGAAATCCAACAACAGATGGTATTATTTCAGTAAGTCTGTTTTCGGTTTAAATACTTCTTTTTAATAGAAATAAGATTCTGCTGACTGCATCATTCTGTATGTTACAATGTGAGCCTTCCTGCTTACATTTTCAGTGGTGGTTAAAAATTCAACTGTGCACGTGTCTGATTATTCGTTGGTAAGCTGGTGTTGGCTTCTCTTTTCTGCCCCACATTCCAATTCTCCTATTGCCAATCAAAATTTCTGCAGTTATAGTTCAAGGAACTATAATGAAAACAAAGTAAAAATGGTCCCAGAGAAATGAAAAGATTGAGATGTAAAACAATCGTCTTCCCTGAAGTCAGTAACCACTCACAGAGGGGAAGTCATCCCATTCTCCTCTCACAGTTCTCGTTTCATAGGATTGGGTTAGGCTGGTGAAGCATTGGTTGGGGAAATACAGAAATTATAAAGCTAAACTGCATGAAAGAGGCATATCCTGGTGATTTTTGATGTAAGACACCATTGGGTCACATTCTCTCTCTCTTTTTGTCTCTCATCTTGTTGAGGTGCTAAGAACTGGGGCTGGCTGTGCTTTATGATTGAAAAATATTTTTATTTCTAAAGGACTAAGGGACCAGGATGACCTGAGAAAAATCTTGGACTAATATTTAAGGGAAAGGAGAATGGATTTCAGAATATAATTAGTCTTATCTGAGTCTTATCCAGCCTAGTTCATTAAGGGAGAAAAGCTGAAAGGAATTCAGGGGAAAAAATTCCTGTATCTTGCTGGACTGTGTCCTCTGTTGTTCAGGAATTTAAGAGAAATGTTAAATTTATAGATGGATTTTTAAAATTCCTGGTATTTGTTTTAAAGTAACCCAGTGGAGGGTGAGAGGGACATGTGTGTGTGAAAATAGCTAAAACAAGTTTTGCCGTGCACGCTTTATTGTGGAAGTTGGGGAAGAGGTTCATTTTACTATTCTCTCTGCTTTTAAATTTTATGCTTAATTTTCAATACTAATAATATGCCTAAATGTGAAAAAAGAGAAAACTATTAAGTGATTTGATCATCTATAGATTCAATGGAAGAAAATAAAACCCAATACTTAACATGGGATGTATTTCATTCAAGTAGGCTTTTTTTTTTTTGCGGTACGCGGGCCTCTCACTGTTGCGGCCTCTCCCGTTGCGGAGCACAGGCTCCGGACGCGCAGGCTCAGCGGCCATGGCTCATGGGCCCAGCCGCTCCACGGCATGTGGGATCTTCCCGGACCGGGGCACGAACCCGTGTCCCCTGCATCGGCAGGCGGACTCTCAACCACTGTGCCACCAGGGAAGCCCTCAAGTAGGTTTTAAAAGCATTTCTTTTATAAAAGTTTCGAAACATTGTGTAAACTCAGTATTCATTCAGATTGTAACACTTCCATTTTATGATGCCAACAATAACTTCTCTCTATTATGGGAATAACTAGCAGTTTGTAGTATTTGATACTAACCCCTTGGTCATTACCATGGGTTTTTGTCATTAAAGCACTGAAGTTATAAGTACAGGCTATCAGAAGTGAAAATCATATCTAAAAATATAGCTTGTCATTTAGATGTTTCTAAATATTTTATTTGACAAAAAATGTATAAATCTATTTCTATCAAACTTTTTAAAATCCATGAATTGTTTAGAAATACAAGAAACAACTATAGAATATTCTAGTGGAAATGACTAAAAACTGCTTGTTGGATCTGCAAAGACAAGTAAAGAACTGACAAACATATGATTTGAGAAACTGGGCTTCTCATATAAATTACCTAGATTGGATCTTCATGTTAACTGAATTCCATGGATAAACAACCTTTCTTTTACCTTTGTGAATGCTGTCTTCCTCAATGTTGTGGGAGAGAGATCAAGTGAGCCTTTTCTAGCACTAAGCTTCAGCTTAAAATAAGCACTAATTTCAAGAGAAAGTGTGGAGTAATTTGGGAATGTTTCTTCTGCTGCTTTAAATGTGTGCAGACTGATTACATAATGACAAAAGCAGTCAGGTGGCTTAATTGGATGCAACAGTGCTCACTGGGGCAAAACTGAGTCTGTTCCTGTCTATAATACATTTTTACATTTTGCATGGTATCCGTACATCCTCCTGAAGTGAGTTTCTCATAATTCTTTTGCAGGGTTCTTAGTTTCAAAGCTTGCCCTACACATTAGTATTATCTGGACAACATGCATACCTCATCCTTTTTGGCCACAAAAATTCAGGAAACATAAAAATCAGAAGGAACATTATAATCTGATCCTGCTATGTATCAGACCTCATTCTTTATTATTTTACTCCAAAACATTCTCCCACTTCTGGGCCTTTGCATTTGCAGTTCTCAATCACATATTTCTAATTATCAGTTCTAAGCTCAGTACTGCCCTCTCAGTGGAGTCTTTTTAGGTCATTCAACCTAAAGTAGCTCCTTTCACTCAGTGCTTCTCCAGTGAATTAACCCGTGTCATTTTCTTCATTGCATTTTTCACTAGTTGAAATTGTCTTGTTCAATTATTTCTATGTTTATTTTCTATCTCCCTTCACTAGAATGTAATCTTCATGAGGACGGACTTTATTTTTCTAACACAGTATTTAGAACACTGTCTGGCATATGGTTGGTGCTCAAAAAGATGTTTGTTAAGTGAATAAATGACTCACTAGCCAAATGGATGAATGAATAAAGTTTATGTAGGACTTTTTCTTCTGAATCAGAGAGTCAAATATTTAGAAGGAGTTGGTCATCAACAAAAAATCACCACACTTTCATTAGGATGACTTACTAAATAGGATCCTAGATTAAATCAATTAGTGAAACAAGGGCAAAGTTGTATGATTTATCACATACGGTTGAACCATCTACTGTAACAGCAAAAGCTCCAGTGCTTGATTACACAGAGTACTTAGAATTTCATGTGGTAGTTTTGAATCTAAATTACTGAACATACAGTTCTTCATTTACCCCAGAGATAAACCCAGCAAGGTGCAGTATGGGCAGTGGGCTGGGATTGGAACCTACCACAGTAAATTTGAAAAGGTAGTATTCTCAAACTTAACTTTGGATTATAGGTAAGGAATGAGAAAATGGTGAATCCGAGGCTCAAAGGTAGTGGATTCAAAAGGTAAGGTTGTCCTTGATGATGTAGAAGCTAAAACAGTGTTAGGGAAAACTGTTAGTTGTATTTATGGGCTCTACTTTAATTCATATTATCTTAGGCGATCTTGCTTTAAGACAGGTTGTTCTCCCTTTATAGAGAAATCTACCAGATACTTCAGAAATCTCCAAATGCTGGAAGTCTGTGACCCAACATTTCATTGACAATGATGAGCATGTGTCCTTTGGTTGCTCTCCAGTTGTCCCCTAAGCATCCTTCACTGCTCCTCTAGATTTGGGCTCTATACAAAAATTCTCCTGTTAGTAACTCTATCCCTGTACTTCTTCTGACAATGTTACTTCTGTCAGGAACGCTCTACTTGTCTTGTCCACTATCCATACTCTATGTGTTAATTCATATATCAATTATTTCACAAGTATTTGTTGGTGTGGTTACCTAAAAAAAAAAAAAAAGAAAGACAAGAAAAATAAGCTTTCCAAGTGGTAGAACATTTACTAAATCTGGAGGAAGAGCAAATGAGCTCTCTGGAATCTCTTCTTATAAGGACAGTAAATCCTATGGATCAGGCCCCTTATAACCTCATTTAACTTTAATTACTTCCACAAAAGTCCAGTCTCCAAATATCATTACATTGGGGGGTTAGGGCTTCAACGCATGAATACTGGGGGGACACTGCATTCACTCCATAATAAGCAGGGTGTGTTACTGGTGGTATTGGAACTACTCACTGATATTTTATTTAGAATTTTTGCAATACTTATAAGTAATATTAGTCTATAATTTCTTTATTGTCCACTATCTTTATCAGGCTGTTTGTCAATATTATTTTTGCTTAATAAAATGAATTTGAATGTTTTCCATCATTTATGTGCTAACTGGTCTCTAAATATTTGGTAGACTTATTTGGTGAAACCGTTTGTCCCTGGTACTATTTTTCTGAAGCAGCTCTTTTACAACTTTATTGCGTCTGTGAAAATGTATCTAGTTAATCCTCCCACCCTTATCAGGGTTAATTTTGGTAAATTGAATTTCTCTCTAAAGAAATAGATATACGTCTGAATTTCCCGGTAACCAGGTTACTGGAGGCAGACCTAGATTTACGCTAATTTAGAAAAATAGAGTCTAAATTCTAACTAATTTTAGAAAAATAAAGATACGTGATTCTTTCTTATATTCAGATATCAGGGAATATATGAATCATAATATTTTTTATTGGAATAATCACTGTTTCTATTTATTTGCATTTTATTTATAATTTTTCTTCTTCTTTTTTTTTTTTTATAAGACTATGCCTCTACTATTATCCAGCCAGAAGATTGGTGACAGACTCCTGAAGGTCAGGACCTTGTCTTCTCCACACTGTGTATTGCTATAATATACAATGCAGTGCAATACAGTAGATGTGTAATAAATATGTATTATTATGGAAAGCAGTATGGACCCTGATAGATGTTTGACATTTCATAATAATCTTCTAGCAGCATGTTATAAGGCAGTACTCCATACTGAGAACAAAAATTGGTTTAAGGGGACATATCTTTGTATAAGACTTTTAAAAGAATTGTAGCTATACCGTTTTGCTATACTCTGCAAATAACTCTAAATAATAGAGTAGCAATTGTCAAGAAGTATGAATAAGGAAAGATAATTTGAAATTTAAGAGAGTGCACCATTAACCACAAACAGAGAAATATGTGAGAATGAAAAAAATACCTGTCAAAGGAAATATTTATGAAATAGTTGGAGTTCAAAGGCAAATACATTTAACATCTGAAAGAAGCTGGCTGTTTTTTTGTATATCCTTGTCAAAGATTGACTTTCACCTACTTTCCCTCAGCAAATGAGTGGCAGTTTTGTTATTTATAGGGTAGGATTTCAGGGATCCATTAAAGCTTTCAAAATACCATTAATGGCGTGATAAGACGTTTTTCTGGAGGTAATCATTTCTTCAGGTGGATCTTGTTAGTGGATTTTCACACTCTCTATTAGCATCATTGCTGAACATGAAAACAAGGTAGATGCATCACCGTTAGGAGTATCAAGACAGCACCAGCACAGCCACTTATGAGTCACTGATCTTGCTGTCAGCAGTGAGTCTATCAGCGGGAAAGTGACCTTGAGATAAACGTCACATTTTCTGTAATGTTTCGTTCATTATAGGCTCCTGATAGTGGAAGGTATAAAATGGAGATACCTTCACTGAAAACATCATAAATAATTTGACATAATATGGTTTGAGCCAAATTCATATGAAAATAATGAAGCATTTATTTCAATAGAAAGGAAGAATTTAGTCGCACTCAGTTAATTTGTTTGATTGTTCTATTTTCATGGTTTTATAGCCTGCTATATTTAAATAGTAACCAGACAGTTGAAAATAGTATGCCATTACATTTCAAATTTTTAGACACATTTGCACAAGAAGATGAAATTTTCAAACTAAGATTTAGATTAACCAAGTCTGGCTGTACCAAAAGTAAGAAATTATGTTAAGCAAGATTTTTTAAAATGTTTCTTTCAGCATGATCCCTCATATTGAATTGTTGTACCCTTTGTGCCAAGAAAAGGAAAGCTTTCTGGGTCAGCATTAATTGTCATGTATAGCTGTAGAATCATAGATGTCAGGAGATGTGAATATGTGTTAAATATTTTAATAACTTACATCTCACATAGGCAGCATAGATATGAGAATAATCAGTTATCTAGATAATTCATAAATAAATTCAATAGGTATTTCAAGAGTCATCTAGTGGCCTGTGTATTGTGGGAGACAGTCAAGAAGAAAAATATTATATTTCTATTTTTGTCTGAAATATTTTATAATCGAGGCAAAACGTTTGAGATTTGCTTTTCTTAGATTTATTTTTTTATATTTACAGTTCTTGACTTTGTTTTGCGTTTGTGGGCTCAGCCTGAGGCTAATCACAGTCTGACAGTAGCTAAGGATCGTTAGACTATGTCTGTAGTGCACTGATGTTATTGAGCTGCAATGTTCCATTGGGTCTTATATTGAGGGTAAGATCCATACATCATAGATAAATTATTCAGGTAATGTTGTTTTTTGATTCTTTTACCTTTACATAATATGATTCTTTGCGTACTTTTTCTTTTTTTGTGATACGTGGGCCTCTCACTGCTGTGGCCTCTCCCGTCGCGGAGCACAGGCTCCGGACGCGCAGGCTCAGCGGCCATGGCTCACGGGCCCAGCGGCTTTGCGGCATGTGGGATCTTCCCGGACCGGGGCACGAACCCGGGTCCCCTGAATCGGCAGGCGGACTCTCAACCACTGCGCCACCAGGGAAGCCCACGTACTTTTTTTTTTTAAAAGAAAAAGCTTATCGGCTCAAATACACATGTATGTTGGAACCTTTATGCACTTCTATTTTTAGGAGCCAAGTAGTGAAAACATTTCAGGTGAGATAGTGTTGGTATTATAGCAGTGAAATCTTGGCAATTCATTCTGACTAAAATAGAGTATCATTTACTCGCTATCTCATTTCATGAGTTCACCAATTACCCGGTCTCTCACGCTGAAAATCCTGTTGTCATCCTTGACAGCTCTACCTTCCTCAAACTTTATTCTCTCCCATTTCTGTCAGTTCCCCCTATGCAATATCTCCCAAATCACTCAGCTCCACTCTTTCCTCAGTTTTAAAGATACTTTCACCTGCAGTTTTCCTGTGCGATTTCCGGACCTTCATTTTCATGCCATGAAGGAACATAGTCATGCAAGGGTAGGAAGAGGTCATCAGCATGGGGACAGCATTAACTCTGCTGTCATTAATTAAAATGAAATGTGCACTAAAAATACATCTCAAAATGGATCCTTGCACATCACTGGGTTTTGGCAGCATGGCTGAGAAATAAAATGCTCTAAAATATTCTCTACTCTACTTCCAGTCATTGAAAACTATTTTGATCATGTCAGTCTCTTTCACACATACTTTACAAGTTCTGCACTGCATGCAGGATAAGGTCCAAACTCCTTGACAAGCCATTCAAATCTCACCAACACAATTCTTTGCACATTGAAGGATATCTATCTAACCCCTGTGAATACATAAATATGTATGATATACATCATATATACACATATACATATAGGTACTTATGTATATTTATACAAAGTCCCATGCATATGTACATTGTAGGATATATTAACGTATAGTGGAGTATCATTGTATTGCAGTTGGATTTATTGACTATAAACTAGTAATTATCAATATCAGAGGTCAGCCTGAAACTGACTGCCGTCCATTTTAGTTAAATCAACATGTCCCAGAGAGAGAAGTCAAAATTATAACACATCCATTTTGGCTTTGTTTCAATTGCACTGTGGGAAGATGTCTATCCACAAGGTAATTTGTGAAACATTTTATTTTCAATCTCAATCTATTATAGTCCTTATAAATCCTAGTTTTATCTGATAGCTTTTATATTTTACTAATTTCAATAAAATGAGAAAAAATGTGGAGATATAAACAAATAATGGAGTCAAGATAAAAATTGGGGCAGGGAGATATGAAGGAGACATAGAAATACTATCATTGCAATTCAAGGCTCCTGGCACTAGACCAAACTTTCTATTCTGTTTTATTTTCTTTCTGAATTCTTTATCCTGCCACGTACTTTTCTCGATTTTAATAAAATATTTCTTTTTAATAATGCAATATATTAAAAATTTTAAAGGTAAAGCAGACCTAAAGTTAATTCAACAATTCAAGTTAAAGAACACTTATTTGACACTTACTGGCTTTTTGCTTAGATATTTTTTAAATTTATTTTTTGTTGAAGTATCGTTGATGTACAGTAATATTATATAAGTTACAGGTGTTCAGTATAGTGATTCACAATTTTTAAAGGTTATACTCCATTTACAGTTATTATAAAACATTGGCTATATTCCCGGTGTTGTATAGTATACCCTTGTAGCTTATTTTATACACAGTAGTTTGTACCTCTTACTCCCCTACCTGTACATTGCCCCTCCTCCCTTCCCTCTCCCCACTGGTAACCACTACTTTGCTCTCTATATTTGTGAGTCTGCTTCTTTTTTGTTTCATTCACTAGTTTGTTGTATTTTTAAGATTCCACATGTAAGTGATATCATACAGTATTTGTCTTTGTCTGACTTATTTCACTTAGCATAATGCACTCTAATTCCATCCATGTTGCTGCAAATGCCAAAACTTCAATTTTTATGGCTGAGTAGTATTCCATTGTGTGTGTGTGTGTGTGTGTGTGTGTGTGTGTGTGTGTGTATACACACCATATCTTCTTTATCCATTCATCTGTTGATGAACATTTAGGTTGCTTCCTTATCTTGGCAATTGCAAATAATGCTGCTGTGAACATCGGGGTGCACATACCTTTTCTAATTAGTCTTTTTGTTGTTGTTGTTGTTGTTTGGATACCTAGGAGTGGGATTCCTGGGTCACATGGTAGTCCTAGTTTTAGTTTTTTGAGAAAATTCCATACTGTTTTCCACAGTGGCTGCACCAACTTACATTTGCACCAACAGTTTACAAGGATTCCCTTTTCTCCACATCCTTGCCAACATTTGTTATTTGTGTTCTTTTTTTTTTTTAAGATGTTGGGGGTAGGAGTTTATTAATTTATTTATTTTATTTTTGCTGTGTTGGGTCTTTGTTTCTGTGCGAGGGCTTTCTCTAGTTGTGGCAAGCGGGAGCCACTCTTCATTGCGGTGCGTGGGCCTCTCACTATCGCGGCCTCTCTTGTTGCGGAGCACAGGCTCCAGATGCGCAGGCTCAGTAGTTGTGGCTCACGGGCCTAGTTGCTCCGCGGCATGTGGGATCCTCCCAGACCAGGGCTCGAACCCGTGTCCCCTGCATTAGCAGGCAGATTCTCAACCACTGCGCCACCAGGGAAGCCCCTATTTGTGTTCTTTATGATGATAGCTATTCTGACAAGTGTGAGGTGATATCTCATTGTGGTTTTGATTTGCATTTCTCTGATGATTAGCTATATTGAGCATATTTTCATGTGCCTGTTGGCCATCTGCATTTCCTCTTTGGAAAAATGTCTATTCAGTTCTTCTGCCCATTTTTAAATTGGCTTGTTTGTTTTTTCTAATATTGAGTTTATGAGCTATTTATATATGTTGGATGTTAACCCCTTATTGGTCATATCATTTGCAAATATTTTCTTCCAGTCCATAGGTTGTCTTTTCGTTTTGTTTATGATTTCCTTTGCTGTGCAAAAGCTTTTAAGTTTAATTAGGTCCAATTTGTTTATATTTGCTTTTGTTTCCTTTGTTTTAGGAGACAGATCCGAAAAAATACTGCTACGATTTCTGACATTTATTGTTTACAAAGCACTGTTCTAGGAGCTAATGATTAAAACTCTCTAACAATTCATGCAATAGTTCAAAAAGTATATACATAAATATCTCTGTGCAAAACAGGGAGACAGTGAATGGACCCTTAACCTCCCAGGGACCCAATTTATAAACCTGGAAGTTTAATTTACCTGCTTTCTCCCATTTTCTCCTTCAAGAACAGTCACCAAATCCAGTGAACTGTATGTTTCATCATTCACCCCTGCTATTCCCTAGCATCCTCCATCTACCTACTCACCTACATAGCCACCTACCTCTTTCATTCCTACATGAATAAATTCTTCTTATTCCTTCATTCTCCATAGTTAACCCATCATGATATCTCACTGATTCTATCTCCAAAATAATAAATCTAAATGTATCTTATCACTACTGCAACTATCAACTCTATAGAACACCAGAGTATGTGTCTTAAAAAGTACATTGAATCGTGTCCACCCGAGCTTACATGCGAACTTTTCAACATTACCTGTAAGGATCTGCATGATCTTACCTCTTCTGTTACTCATCCAATTAGCACATATTTTTTGACAACTCGCTGTATGCCAGGTTAGACGCTGGATACGCAATAGCACGACACATACGATTTCTTTCAACAAACTTGTATTCTAGTGGGGGATCTAGAAGTAAGTATTTCAGTAAATAAGTAATCAAATTATAATACATTTTTATGAATGCCATAAAAGAAGCAAGTTTAATTCTAAACCATAATGTGGAGAGGGAACATCCATTTGAGACAGGGTATGCAGACAAGCTGATGAAGTGTCATTCAAGAGGAAGACATAAACTGAGATGGAGCCAGCCGCAGGACGGATGAGGACAAAGTGTTCCAGAGGGATCTAAATGTGCAAAATTCCTAAAGTGAGGGCCTGAGTGTCCAGATCAAAGTGATATAAGGGGAGCGGGTCAGGAAAAATGGTAGAGATGTAGGTAAGAGATTATATTCATTTTCTATGCTGTAAAACAAATTGACGTAAAATTAGTGGCTTAAAACAATGTGTATTTATTATCTAATTGACAGTTTCCACAGATTAGGAGTCTGGACATTACTTAACTGGGTCTTTGGCTCAGGGTCTTAGCCTTAACAAGGCTGCCCTCATGCTGTTGACCAGTCTTTTCCTACTGGAGCTCAACTCACATGGTTGTTGGCAGATTTCGGTTCCCTGTGCTTGTAGGACTGAGGTCCTCATTTTCTAACTGCCAGAGGCCACTCCCAGCTCCTAGATGTCACCCAAAGTTCTCTGCCATACACCTTCTCACAGGCTCTCTCATTACATGGCACCTGACTTCTTCAAGGACAGCAAAAGTGTCTCTCACTCCAGTCTGCTATGATGGAGTCTTATACAATGTAATGTAATTATGGAGTGACTGTCTTATTATCTTTGCTAGATTCTATTGGTTAGAAGCAAGTCATAGTTTACACTTCAGTCATGTAAAGTTATTGAATCAGGGTTCAATCATCTAAAGTTATGGTAAGGAATTTGAATTTATTCTAAGTGAAATGGATTTTGTGGAAGAGAAGGAGGAAAGAAGGAAGGAAGGGCCAAATCATGTCTCAGGGAATTAAAAAGAGGAGTTAATTCTGTTTTGTGGCTCAGAGAAGATTTCTTGGAGAAGGTGGCCCGAGGGTAATAGACTGATTGATAAACAGAAAGAGATGACATCAGGGGAAGATAATATCTGTGCAAAGACTGCTGGTGGATTGCGGGAGAGCAAGTGGCACCCACATATGGAGTATTCAGGATGCACAGTTTCAAAAGTAAATAGAAACCAAATGGATTTGAATGTAATGTGTGATTCTGTATGGTTTTTAAAGTAATCTATATTATCAGACATGCTAGTTTGGAAGGTAAGCCTGGAGCTGACAATAGGGAGAATGAACTGGAGGAAGAACTCGGAACAGGTAAGGAAGCCATGACTTCCGGTGAATTTTTAAAACATTTTTAATACATTTTGAAATCACTGAACTGCACGATATGAAAGTGTCAGAAAAATTTTCTTTCTTCCTTTCTTTTTTAAACTACTTTAATTGAGGTATGATTGACATACAAAGAACTGTAGATATTTAATGTATATAACTTGATGTGTTTGGAGAAAAGTATACACCCATGAAACCGTTATCACTCTGTCATAAACTTATCCGTCACCTCCAAAAGTTTCCTCCCACCACTTCTCCTTTTTTTGAACAATTTTCTTTAAAGAGAGCTGCAGCTTAAAAAGAGCTGTAACTGGAATAAAACATTCCTTAGTTTGCTTACAATGACACTTTTGAAGGACCTTGGTTTTAAGGGCATCTCAAGAGAACTAGGTGCCCTACCTTTAATTAGCAATTTCCAGTTTTAGGTATAAGGAATGGGAGTAAGGAACCAGGGCTTGCCTTTTATGCTAGGTAGAAAATTTTGAATTGCTTTGGGACTGGAAGCCTGGCTGCCCTGCTTATATTTGCATCCCCTGTTACTAACACATACTCGATGCTTCCAAAATATTTTAAAATAGACAAATCAATCAATAAAGAGCTGTATCAAATAAATATTATTATGTCAGTCATCAGACCACTACCTCTTTCCGCTCTGGTCTCTCTCCCCTGCCTTTATTTTTCTTCCTAACGTCCAAATTCATTATGAAGATTCAAGGCATATTCTAATCTCAAAATCTCAATGCATTAATTTTTACCTTGCTTTGTGTTAGAGCGAAATTATGTAGATTGCCTTATCCACAGACTGTATGTAACGTGTGAGATCACTCACAATATGTAAGGCGAGCTCATGCCAATTGCTTCAGTACTGATTATACTTGGATTTGCACTGTCTTTGAAACTAAATTTAGATGATTCCTCATCTCAAGACTTCTATTTAATGCCAAACTGATTACTACATTCTGGGTTATGAAAGAATATACCCTAGGATATTATTTCTGAGCTACTAAGTAATGATTGTGAGATAAGATAAAGCAGGAGAAGCCAATGTTTACTAGTGCATGATTAAAGGTATGTTTGATATTTTATTCAACACAAATATTTGAATATCCTTTCTGGAATTTCCTAAATAAATAGCATATTAGCATTTAGAATTGGTTAGAATATGTATGTGTACTCCTTCACTCACTTTCATTAATATTAAAGAAGAATGAGTTTATTTTTTTCACTTAATGGAATTCTGGCAAATAAGGTGTTTCTCTTCCCTTAGCTCTGTGCTTGCCACCTAAGAATAATTAATACATATTTTTAAAATAATTTTAATCCTAATAACTCAAACGAATCTGTATTTCTCTGTTACTATGGATTTAGTAAATTACTCAGAATTAATAATATAGACTATAGCAACTGCTTCACTCTAGGTAGTTTTAATATTTAAATAAATATTTTAAATACATAAATAAACATGTAATATTCAGTATCTGCTTTGATAAATTATTTTCCTTTGTAAAAAACAAAGATTATATGTGAGAAAGACAATTTAAATAGAATTCAGCCAAAATATGCCACATTTGCAATTTGAAAACCCTTGAGAATTTTCTAATGTGGTTTAGAGTACTAGGAAGTTTGACACTGTAAAAGTGTTTAGCGTCTGGGTTAACCGCAGAAACTTGGAAGCAAACCCAAGGCTGCTATGACACACAGCAGAGCTATAGCAGCTTCTAAAAGTGGGCACGTGTGAAGGCTGTTCTACTGAAAATTACCCACCGTGCATAAATTTTTGTGATGACAGGCTGTAATTATTTTTATTAAAAATAAGGATTTTCCATCAAAAGATATTCTTTCCATAAAAAGATATTCTGATTATGAATAATTTGAACAATTCAGAAAAAAATATAATTAAAGAAAAACTCATCTATAACCTTACCATCTGGGAATAAACACCCTAACTTTGCTACCTTTCTTTTCAGTATTTCTATGAATCATTTTTTACCCAGCTGTGTTTATATATTACATGCATAGGTTTATAGGAATTTAGGGGGAAGCTATAAAATTTGAAAAACACGGACAGGATAAAGAAGAAAACATCCAGAATTCTATGAACAGATATAGCCTCTAAACATTTTAAAGTGTTTCTGATTTGCTTCTTTTTTTGTTTTTTGGCGGTACGCGGGCCTCTCACTGTTGTGGCCTCTCCCATTAAGGAGCACAGGCTCCGGACGCGCAGGCTTAGCGGCCATGGCTCACGGGCCCAGCCGCTCCCGCGGCATGTGGGATCTTCCCGGACCGGGGCACAAACCCGTGTCCCCTGCATCGGCAGGCGGATTCTCAACCACTGCGCCACCAGGGAAGCCCAGAGTGACATTTTTGGTGGAAGAAAATATCCACTGGGACTTGTTGAGAGAGGATATTTCTATGATTAGGTTGATTTATTAGTTTT
This sequence comes from Monodon monoceros, assembly GCF_005190385.1. Classification (NCBI taxonomy): domain Eukaryota; kingdom Metazoa; phylum Chordata; class Mammalia; order Artiodactyla; family Monodontidae; genus Monodon; species Monodon monoceros. Next base: position 29,185,043 of record NW_021703785.1, on the reverse strand, counting down.
TCTTGGTGAACAGAAACAAGGAATCACATTATTCAACACATACGATTTAAAAACATGACAAGTGTTTTCTCAGTTTCCTTGGAAATGAAAATGATAATTCTCTACACAATCTGACTTTGTTCAGAAAAATTCTCTTAGTGTCCCAACAATTTTAATGAAAGCAATATTACATAGAGCTTAAGATGAAATCCAGGCTCTGCCCCTTGGTAGCTGAGTGACCTTGGACGAGATATTTACCCTGTGCTTCGTGTTTGAATTGGTAAAATGGGGGTAGATGAGTCAATATGCGTGAACTGCTTAGAAGAGTGCCTGTCACTTCATATGTGCTATATATAGGTTAGTAGGTTTGGGAAAAGAACAGTATCTTCTTTACTGTTTAAAGGAGTTGTACATGACAATAGACCTATGGACTATGCATATGATGCATACAAAGGGAAACACTTTGTCGGGGACTAGCAAAGGAGTAAAAATGGAAAGAAACAGCTGAACCACGTTTCGACACCAGGCTACAATTAATTAATCTAAATTTAATGTAGTCATTCCAACACAGTAAGGAAATGTTTTAGTGTCACGATTAAAATTGTGAGCCTAAATTCACACAAGACATTGTAACCTGTAGCAATCTTGGGGAAAATGTTTGTTGCCTCTAAGCCTCAGTGTACTTAACTGTAAATAGAGAGAGATAATCGTGTTTATATCAAAGGTAATTGTAAAAATGAGATAATTTACATCAAGTACTGGATACAAACTGAGCACCCAGGAAGTGTTAACTGCTATTATTGTGCATAGAAATAATAATAATTCCTAAGTATTCTAAAACTTTCTGTATCTTTGAGTTCTTAAATTTGTCTTGCCTCTCAGACATCTGGAATAGGTTTAAATCTCTGATTTCGAACAAAGGTTTATGATGGTGTTTTTAGAGTCTTTATGTACCTGAGAATCCGCTTCTGATTCTTTTACTAATGAAAGACAATCTGAATGTGCAAGTATTTCCTCTGTCCCAACTCATTTTCTCAAAGGATTGTCACCATGTTTCCACTCTCTCCTTTCTGATAGAGGAGAAGTCTGAGGTTTTGTTTTTGTAAGGGAACCGATTGTCTGCCTGGAGCTTTTTGTAGAATTTGTTTTTTATAGATGTGTTCTTTATCCTGGGAAGGCATCGCCTCTTTTTATTGATTTCACCTGGAAAGTTATGAGCCTGTTTTAGATCTTAAATTTTTCCAGTGTATATGTTTTTTTCAACTAAGTCTTTCAATATTTCTCACCAGCCATGTCCATATTCTCACCCCTCTCAGCGCTCCTCAGAAGAATGAGCTTATACAGCTTTTTCCTTTCTCTGCTCTTCTTATTTGCTTTTAGTAATAGCTTTTCAAGTTACTCCTTTGATTTATGTATTTAGTTTTCCTTGATGTCATTGCAACTTTAAATTAAATATATCGTATTATTATTTCTCTTTTTAACTCTTCCTTTTCTTACTTTTCTCTCTTTAAATCCCATATTTTCATTTCAGCTTGTTATTTCCATATAATTTTCTATCTATATCGCATTGAGGTCATCATGTCTTCTTGCTTTCTAAGGTAGACATCAAACTCTACAGCTTTTTTCTCTAAATATCTTCTTTTTTTCTTTATTTTTTTTTGGCCATGCCGCATGGCTTGTGGGATCGCTGATTCTAAAGGATGGGTTTTCTTTTCCTTTTTTACTGAAGGAATTTGTTTTACAGGCCTTATTTTATTCTCTCTGTCTCTCAATACATCCTTAAATAAGTTGTATGTAGATACAAAGGATTGTATGTAGATTTGACATGCTCTAAAAACAGAAACCATAGGTTGTTTTTGGCCCCATTCTCTATTTACTTAAAAGACGGTCATATTGAATCATAAGATAAATGGATGTGCAGGGTTCCAAGCCAGTTCCCACTATGAAGCAGTTTTGTTTGTGCATGTGTGTTTTTTTAGCCTTCCAGTGGAGATCTGGTATACCTACAGGAGAGCTTCTCCCATTCTCATGGCCTGATTCTCCGTCACTATGAGTATATAGTGCACATAGAAAAGTTTAATCTTAAACTCTCTTGCCTTCTTGCCTCTACTTTCATCTATAGCCTTGACTTCTTGAGGTATATCTACCAGGATTCATTATCTGAATGCAGTTACTGATGGGAAATACTGATGAGAGATACAGATGAGGGGTTCTAAAATGCTGGAATCGCAAAGACAGCACTAACAGTAGTAGCAACAGCTGACCAGTGTTTTGATTAGCGTGAGTCTTGAGTGGATGAAGAATGCAGGATCTAGCCATTTACTTTTACATGGATAGTGAATTATGTTGCTAGCAGTGTAGAAGGGATAATTCGCTCTTTGAATGTGTCAATTGATTTAAGTTGATCTTGTTGTCAATAGAAATTCCTTCCATACTCTGATCATACATTGAATGAAAATCCTACCTAATGGTGGTGTTCGTGTACATGCATGTGTGTGTGTTTGTGTTGATGTTATTGTTGTCATTGTCTGCATATACGTATTTTCAATAAAAACTAGGAGAGTCTGTGTTGGGGACTGATCACTTAAAACCAGAAATACACACTTTCCTTTTAAGCATAATAAATGGATGTGTGATCTGAGACTGCCAGAGAATGTTCTGCTCACCGTAAACATTGTTTACATAATGTGCACAAATGGAAGGTTTTCACACAGTGCTTCCTTCGTTTATCTTCTCATTCGATTCGGTTTCACAGAGCTATTTTTTTACTTTGTCTTGTTTTGGAGATACCCTGCCTTGTGAAGCATATTTACTTATCACTTGTGAATCTCTTGTTTCAATATCAGCCATGTAGAACAAAGGACCATATTACATAGCGTGAAGAGAGAACAAACACACAACGAGAAGCTGTGTTTAGTCCTCTTTGACACAATTTTGGTATCTACTGTTCTTGCTAGCTTTCCATACATGGGGCTATCTCGGTAGTATGGCACAAGGAAGAAGAGTTTTCCAGTTATTTTTGGCTTGTATTTAACTTCATTGCATTCCTGCTACAAAGATGAGCATGATTTCTAAATACTTTCCACAGCTATTCTTTTTTTTTAATTTATTAATTAAGTTATTTATTTTTGGCTGTGTTGGGTCTTCGTTTCTGTGCGAGGGCTTTCTCTAGTTGCGGTGAGCGAGGGCCACTCTTCATCGCGGTGTGCGGGCCTCTCACTATCGCGGCCTCTCTTGTTGCAGAGCACAGGCTCCAGACGCGCAGGCTCAGTAGTTGTGGCTCACGGGCCCAGTTGCTCCGTGGCATGTGGGATCTTCCCAGACCAGGGCTTGAACCCGTGTCCCCTGCATTGGCAGGCGGATTCTCAACCACTGCGCCACCAGGGAAGCCCCACAGCTATTCTGTACTCTCTTTCTCTGCCTCCTTTTCCCTTTTCTTTTTCCATTGTTTATGCCACTCACCCAATTTACACTATTTCTCTTTTCTATCAGAGATAAGGTGAAGAAGAAGAAAATAAAGAAGGAGAGGAAGAGGAATAGAAGGGTGAAGAGAATTAGAACTGAATTTTTCTTGGCCTCCTCTTTCTGCTTCCACTTCAAACCCTGAAATGATAGGGATAAGCTATAGGATTATCCTTTCAGACCCTACAGATGAGTAAATCTTGGTGTGAATAAGCTTCTGTATAATACAGTAAGGGATTCTATGATAAATTTGAATATGAAATTAATTTTAAATATGTATTATAATTTAAGAATTTATTTTAGGTGCAAAGGGGACACAATTTTCTTTGCATTACTGGATATGTGTAAAGATATATATTTTTTGTAAATCCACAATGATCCTTTGTAGATCTTTATACAAACCTTCGCTATTGCCTCATCTCTATAGAATTGCTGAATTACTTAGAGGTTAGGAGTCCTGGTTATCATACGATCCTGCTTCCTCATTTTGCAGGTAAAAACTGAGTTTCCCAAGTCAGAGGAGAGTATGGGGATAGAATTGGGAATAAAATCTAGAATGCACAATGTGCTTATTTTACACTTTGGAAAGCATCCTAATATTTATATTTTAGCCTTATGAAGCACTGAAGTAGACATGAGACTTTTCTGATGCACTATTGCAGAGAAGTCAGAATTTAATATTCCGATTGTATTTTCACAGCAACAGGCTGCCTCAAATCAAAGATGGAATGTTAGCATTTAGTCTTAGGCTCCATGGGAATCAAGATGTCAGTACTAAAATGCTTGTCTCCTTCCACTCGTGAGTCAATTATCACAAACAGTTTGAATTTAAAGACTGTAAAGTAGGGCTTCCCTGGTGGCGCAGTGGTTGAGAGTCCGCCTGCCGGTGCAGAGAACGCAGGTTTGTGCCCCGGTCCGGGAAGATCCCACATGCCGTGGAGCGGCTGGGCCCGTGAACAATGGCCGCTGAGCCTGCGCGTCTGGAGCCTGTGCTCCGCAATGGGAGAGGCCACGAAAGCGAGAGGCCCGCGTACCGCAAAAAAAAAAAAAAAGACATGGCTGGGGGGATACTATGGATCAGTTTTGAGACTCCCTTTCTTCACTGTCATTCGAAGATTTAATTAGCAGCATAGCTGCTGACTTGATGTGATGAAACTCAAGAGTTTGGGGCCCACTTGAGTCTGGCTTGTAGAAAGAGTTGCTGGTGAAAGTAGTGTCAGAAATAGATGCATTTACTTCAACTTCTCTTACTTCCAGAAACAAGCCTCACCAAATAGAAGTAGAATACATGCAGTGTGCTGACTAACGGTGAGTGTGTGTAAAACTGTCACCCACCAAGGAAGACCTTGTAATTAAATTAGTAGAAGTGACTGAGTTCGTGGAGCTAAAATTTAAGTGATGCCTATGCACGCAGTCTGCCAACCTCAGCACACTGTTTGGACATCTTGCATATTGGTCTTTGACCTTGGATGGCAGTATAAAAATTACCTCATCATTCAATATGAAAAATCCGATTGACCTATCCATTTAGGTAGGCTGACCCCGGCCTTAGAATTAACCATGGATCTCCTTCTTAAATGAGTTTTGACTGGGCTAGCACCTTTAACTCACATTTTTCACACCACATTTAAGCTTTCTTAGGCAAAATGATTCAGAATATATGCATATTTTTAAAAGGCTAAACATTGCCACAGACCTGTGGCACTCAACTTTCTAAGGGAAAAACAGAAATTAGAGACTCCCACTTTACGTATCTTTCCCAACTGCTCTGTATGTTGTAACTGGTCAGGGTCTCTGTTGTGAATGGGTCCTGGCTCCACCTTTGGCTAGTCGGTATCATCTGCAGTGGACAATATCAGGCCCAACGTTACCATCACTGACAGCTGCATGTTTGTCTGCACAAGAGATATTGCACTGCCTGTCCAGCAGGGACAGCAGTATCTTGACCTTCTGGTTATCAGCATACACTGTTACTGGATTCAGCAGGGGAGATGTGGGCTGGTGAGTTCAATATGGCTGACAGGACACAATCCAGGCAGCAAGAAGGCCAGTCCATAAACGTTCTACCATCTCCCCATCGGTTCATCCTGAAACTTCTATGGCAACTAATGGTGAATATACTATTGATTGGATTTCATACTTTTGGGGGTATCTGCAACTGTTTTCAATTTTGGTTTCCCTTTGGTGAGGAGGTTAGGCCGTAATTATTATATAATTATTATACCTCCATTTCTTTTCTTAAGTGTTTTGATTTCAGAGAATGAGACCAGATGTAAAGGTAGAACTAGATTGACTACTTAGGCTGAGATAAGGGGTGCTACCATGCATTCTTTGGCAGAGATCCTTAGGTGTCCTGGGTAATTCATTTATGCAATACCCAGAAACAACTCCTGCAATAGATCTTATAAGGGGCTTAAATCCACAGGGAATATTGTGTGACCAACCTTACTGTTTTCTTACATTTCTAATAATCCAGTTAAATACAGTTCCAGCATGACCACACAGTGGATTTCCCTCGATTGGGGCAATGCACAAGAAATTATAAATGTGCTTCTAGAAGTTTTCCTGACTCTGACGCCTCAGGGAAACCAAGAGTGGTAACTTCTACCACACACCTCTCTTCATTAGTGAAGATGAAGGAAAGAATGGATGTAATCTTGGAGAGGTTGGGAATTTATTAGGGATTGACCATAAAAATATGGTAATTGTATCCTCCAAACATTTAAGGTTTTTGTACATATGTTACTTTTCCCCTAACTTGTCTAGATCATGTAATTTAGGATTTCTAGGAAATAGATGCATGATAGAGCAAAAGGGAAGCACTATGTACAGGACAGTATTGGGTAAATAATGGTGGAGCAGAGAGCCCTGAGTCTAAACTAACAAACGTCGTGACTCAGGAAAAAACCCTTTACCTCCTGATACCTCAGTCTCTCCATCTGTTAAATGTGTTGGCTGCATGATACCTATAGTCACTGAAGCCTTCAAAACATATAATTCTGTGCTGTGGCTTTGTTTTTCAAGCAGCTTATTTTATCATTTCTTTCATAGAGATATTAATGACGGTTTTAAAGGGCTTATATAAAGATGTTTATTAAAATAGTGGCTTTGGGGAGTTCCCTGGTGGTGCAATGGTTAAGAATCTGCCTGCCATTGCAGGGGTCATGGGTTCGATCCCTGGTCCGGGAAGATCCCGCGTGCTGCAGAGCAAGTAAGCCCGTGCGCCACAACTACTGAGCCTGCACGCTGTGCTCCGCGACAAGAGAAGACACCGCATTGAGAAGCCCACGCACCACAACGAAGAGTAGCCCCCGCTCGCCGCAACTAGAAGAAGCCCACACGCAGCAACGGAGATCCACCGCAGCCAAAAAAAAAAAAAAAGTGGCTTTGACAAAAATATAAAGGAAAAACAGTACAGTAGTAGTAGATGCTGTGATATACCAGCCAGGATCTCCTTCAGGAGCGAAGGACGTATTGTTCCAGCTGCCGGGTGGACTACCTGCATCCAGCTCACAGTTGTCAACCTTTTTCAGAACTGCCTCAGTTGAGAGGAACCAACTCACCCAAAGTCATGTCCCCTTGACATGGAGACGAAAAGGCTCAGCCTCATCACCTGAATTCTTAAAAACTGTGAAGGGCCATCCTCGATTCAAAGCTCCCCATGTGGTTGCCTAAGACCTTCCTGTGACTGCATCACAGCCCAACATCTTCCTCTACCAAATTCTGCCTCCTCTACATCCCTTTCTTTCTGCAGATGCGAATCTCAGGAGGACTCCTTTAATAATCATCCTCCAGGCTAACCTCCAGCTTAACGTGTGCTTCTCTGATTGCCCAGCCTGCAGCAGACAGTGTGTAATACCGTCCTTGCCTTTGTTATTGGGTCACGTGTTACTGAGCTAAGGTGCTAGGACAGTGTTTTTTCTTTTCTTTTCTTTTCTTTCATAAATTTATTTATTTAGTTAGTTAGTTTTGGCTGTGTTGGGTCTTCTTTGCTGCGTGTGGGCTTTCTCTAGTTGTGGAGAGTGGGGGCTACTCTTCCTTGAGGTGCGTGGGCTTCTCATTGCGGTGGCTTCTCTTGTGGTGGAGCACGGGCTCTAGGCTCGCAGGCTTCAGTAGTTGTGGCACGCAGTCTCAGTAGTTGTGGCTCACGGGCTCTAGAGCACAGGCTAAGTAGGTGTGGCGCGTGGGCTTAGTTGCTCCGTGACATGTGAGATCTTCCCAGACCAGGGCTCAAACCCATGTCCCCTGCATTGGCAGGTGGATTCCCAATGACTGCGCCATCAAGGAAGTCCCAGCACAGTGTTTTTTTCTGATTTGTAGTAATAAAATTTCTCCAGTTGTGCTGGGAGAGTATTTTCTGATGTTGAATTTTATGGTCTCTTTCTCTTATGTAGCATAAACCCAAGTAAAATAGGTTGTCTACACTTTGCAGATTTGGTAAATGCATTGTGTTTTTAAGGAAACTGAACTTGTTATTTATGGCTTCCTTGGATAAATATTTTTTAAAAATTTAATGTTTGTAAATAATTTGAGCTCACTGGAAGGAGTTCGACAGGTTATTTAACAGGACATTGAATGGAGTGGAGAGATAGCTTTATTTCAATTGTTTGATGTTTTAGCTGTCCTTAGGAAGGCTCTTTATTCATGGAAATAGCATAATTTTAAGTGCATTATATTTTACCTTTAAAAAGCGCATCATTAAATAGAAAACCTTGCAACTGCACTATTTTTAGTGCAAAAAGAAGGGCGGAAATCAAGATATGAGAAGAAAGATAGTGATAGACATTTTTGAATAAAATTTAGATCATACTAGTTAACATTAAATGAAAAGTATGTAAGCAAGCACTGCCAAAGGATGGACTCAAAACAAAAGGGACAGTTTCTCATTGAGTCTCTGAGTACGTTTAACTCAATGGTATCTCAATAGGGGAAAAGGAAAAATGGACCATTGAGACGTTCATTGTGGAAAACACCAGACAGGTATTTCTATGACCAATATTTACCTAACATTTAAATTTGTATATGATGGAAGAATACACACTGAGGATCCATTATGTAAATTAGGGGTAGCTTTCTTTAATGTGGACACTGATATTGAGGCATCCTTCATCCCCCCTCCCCCCAAACTTCAATTGCCAGAAGTCTAATACTACCTTTTGGTACCTTTATCTCAATGACCTAGAGGAACAGAACAATTGTCCTACTTAGGAACTGATGTGTTACAGAGTAACATAAGGATCAAGCAAACAGAAACAAGACGGACTTCGTGGGCACATACACGATTTTGTGGCGGTGAAATTTTACATAGTATGTTGTCCTGCATCTCATTCCTTGGCTTCAGGAGTGTATGAAAATTTGTTATGAAGCCGATGAGGAAAGATCAACTCAACATATACAGGAAACTCACAAGTATTGCCTTTTTCTTTCTGGCACAATTCTAGATGCTTTTATCTCTGTAGAACCCATGAGAAGCTTGAATTATTGAGCACATGTTACAGAGAAGTTAGTAATTCAGCCAACATCATACAGTTAGGAAGAAGAGTCAAGATTCAAAGCAAGGTCAGCGAGACTCCAGAACCTGCATGGATTCTTTCCATTATACCAGCAGGAATGATCACATGCACTTGTGCCCTATCCTGGTCTCTTCAGGCCCCTTATTCTTCCTCTCATTTTCCTCCCCTTTCACCTCCTCCTTTCTTCCCCCTCCTTGTCCTTTTCCTCCTTCTTGGCATACATCTAGTTGGTTTATTTGTTTAAAGAGGGCTTGGGATCTTAGCTATGAATTACAAGGCTGTCTGAGGTAAGAAAGATGGAAAAGTTAAATGCTGTCTAATGTTGGAATAATAGTGCTATGAAAAATTTAGCTCACGTGAGCTCTACTCTCCTCTTCAAATAGCCAATAGTTAAGTTAGAGAGGACTTCTAAAATTACAGTGAGCAAAGGACTTTTGATTGAGTTGAATTCGTCACATAGGCTTAGTGTGTTTGTACAAAACAAACCTATCTCTAATAAAGCCTTTTACCACATTTCTGGGAGGAATGTGTTATGAAAACATTGCACAGTTTTAAAGAGGCTTAACATTATTTTTAACAGTTCAAAAATAAATCAGATGCACTTAGGTCTGTGGTTGTCAACTGGGATGATTTTGTCTCCTGCTGGACATTTGGCGTTGTCTGGAGATGCTGTTAGTTGACACAATTGGAGAAGGTGCTTTCAGCATCCAATGAATAGAAGAACCCAGGGATGTTGCTAAATATCTTATAATGCACAGGTCAACCCACCACAAAAATTTTCCAGCCCCAAATTACAATAGAGGCACTATTGGGAAACCTTGCTCTAGGTGAAGAGCAAATTTTTTAAAAAACAAGACTAATCTTTCTCTGGTCATATGTCCTAGATACAAAAGTCATAGGACATTTTCCTGCCTCAAACATTTATATCTTTTTAAAAATTTTTGATATTTTATTCATTGTGGATTTTTACATGTATATTTATTTTTAAAAGTTCATCAAAATACTGTTCATTTTGACTTTTTGGATGCCTCCTTGAATTTTGTGTCCAGGACATATGTCCCACACACCACACTCTACTCCTGGCTTTGTTAAAGAGATAAAAAGGGAAATACAATATAGCATGGATGTGACAGTGAGGCTCTAGGGTCTAAATGTTTGGGCTTAAATCATAGTTTTACCACTTTCTCTTATGTCCTTTTCACTTTACTTCTTTCCTCATCTGTAAAATGGAGAAAGAAATACCCATGTCACATGCTGGTTCAAGCGGTATGCTTATCAGTCAGCCCACCACAAACACTGGCTATTAAAACACAGCACTTTCTACAGCGTGAGTATGTGTGAAGGAAAATGACTCTTTGGCTCTTGGTTGGTCAAAATTTTAGGGAAACATACCATCCAGTCCATTCACTTTCTCTGCCTGTTCCTAAGCTAAAGGTCACACATAAACCCTCTCTTTTTGGTGTAACTTCCATGTGACTGCCGAGACAGTAATTTCTAATTGCCTAGAACAAGAATTGCTTTCCACTTCTACTACAATAGCAGAACGTTGAATATTAACAGAATATTAAAGCCAAAAGCCAAGTTAATAACTTGAAATATAAAGTGGAAAATAAAAAATTAATGGACATTAAGGTTCTAAAAAGTTGTTTCTAAATTAAGCAAATCTGTTATACATATAAATCTTGATTACAATACAGTTCTGGTTATTGCCACATGGCATTAAAAAAATCAAACAAACAGCAAAGATAATACTTCCAGATTCCCTTGTAGCTAGCTGTGGCCATGTGATAAGTAGTGCTGACCACAGTGGAAACATACTGAAGTGTGTGAAAGTCTAGGAAGGCTGTTTATAAATTTAAATTATTTGGGAGGGAGATATTTTTGTCTTGCATTTAGCCTGCAATGCCAAAGTAATGGCTGGAGCTCCAGCAATCACTTTGGAACACAAGTACACTTTGGAGATAGCAGACATGTTAGAATACTCAAGTAGAAATATAGGCATCAGGATTCCTGACGACAGCATGGAGCCTCAATATTTATTTCTGTTACAGCCAAATCTAAACTTAATTGATAAAGTCGCCTTTCCACATGTCATTTTGGAGCATCCGAGAACTAACCAGCTTTCTCTTGCCATGCCCACTGGAACCAGGATTTGTATGAATATCAGACTTGCTTAACTTAGAAACAGCTTTTTAAGACCTTATTCCATTATTTTCCCTTTTTTTCCACTTATATTTCAAGTTATTGACTTGGCTTTCAGCCAATTTATATTCTGAAGGTCAAATTTTTGCTAGTTGCAGATAAGCTGCCCACACTTTTGTTGACTTACCCCCAATAAGGAGTGTTCGCTTAACAATGAAACATATTCAGTTTTTCACACGTAACTTCTTTGACCATAAGCTGGATGTCCTTGCTTTTGCAAACTGCTTGGTCACCATTATTCTCATCTTATTTGATTGAGGTTATTTTTGGATGCAAGAAAACACCTGTGGGCTTCAAAGCTTGAGTTGTGTAGCTTGTTCTCTGCTACAGTTGCCAGACTAAATCACTGAAAACTTCCAACAGGTGAGAGTGAAGGTGTTTTAATACAAATAATAATAAGGGAACTAAACTGCAGATGGGTAAAATCAAAGTGTCAATGAGGTGAGAGAAGAGTCTTCTGCGTGGGGGCTTCGTGCTCATCAAGTATGAATCTGCAACTGTGTGGCCCCTCGAAGGTAGGGAGGAGGACATATAGAATGAATGAATACATACATGCATACATACATACATGCATGCATACATACATACATATATAAAATACACAGCTATTTCTTTTTCTTCTCCTTTTCAGGCTTCTTCCTGACGCTTGATAAAATCTAACAGGGGATATTATTTGAGGAATTTGTCAAGCTCTACCTAAGCTTTCTTTTTCAAATATACACTACGTCTCCTTAAATATGTTAGTGTAGTAGTACCTCACCTCTCTTCCCATAGGTCCTGCCAGTTCAGTGACTTTCTCTGGCCCTCAGATCCTCCTCTGTCATCAAGTAGGACAGGCCAGAAATGCCAAGGAATTTACCTCCCTCTGGGAATAGCCCTCAGCTGATGAAAGTTGTTGGTGTGTAAATACCTCATTTCCTTCTCGCACTGAGTGGAATAACTCTGAGATGCATCTTTCCACCTGCTTCCAGTGTTATTAAGCTTAGTAATCATAATAATGCTGGTTCGGTAGCGCATATACAATTTTAATGGAAGATAATTATTTTTTGCTACATAAACCTGATATTATCTACTTTCAGGCAACGTATTTACAATCACTAGCAGGACTGGAAACAAGCTCAAGGCCAGCTGATTGCTTTAATCATGTACCTCCACATGGATCTATCATATACATTACCTGCCCTCCAGGTGCCTGTCAGGGAGAAAATCCTGAAATGTTTGAGTGAGAGGAACAATAATTGTGGAAATTCCTGAAAACTAAGCCTTCATTCAATACTGAACAAATGTTCATGTGCCTACTGTGTGTCAGATGCTTTAATAGGAGCTGGGGATATAGTTTTGTTTTCGTTCTTATGAAGCTCATAGCCTAGAATGAGATCAAAGGCTTAGTTACACTCTGTGTTAAGTTCTAAGAAACAACGTTCCATGAAAAGTATACTTATTGCCTGTGCATTCCCTCTGCAATCAAATCCACCTCTGAATGAAGCCCGACTCTCAGAGGGAACTCTATGTGGACTGCAATATACCATCCCTTAGTGAAATGGTTTTTACTGAACTGTGCTTCGTTGTAATGTCATCAGCTTACATAAAGGCATATTATATAGAAGCAGTGCCATTACACGTCACGGTGTTTATTTGAAGGATGGTAAGAGAGGTGTTTGTGAAATAAATCTGACAGTACCTCTCTGTAAGTACACAGAGAATGATTTTTCTCCTGTCTCATTATAAAGAATATTTATGCTTTTAACGAATGGTTACTGTGATTCGGTTTTCTAGTTCCTGTTACCTGCTAGGAAGCATGGGACAGTAATCAACGTCCTGGCCTATCTCCCACAAGTGAATAAGGTTTCACTGCCTGTATTATTTGTGGCTGTCGCTCTGGGATTCATTTTATTTGTCTGCTCATATTTTTCCCTAATTATGTTTCTCTTACTTTTTAATAAAAATTTGTCTTCCTAGATCAGCTGCATCTTTTTTGCCTATCTCAAATCATTCTAAAATAAGACTGTGTGTAAATAAATCATCTAAAATATAAAATTATTAGACTATCACAAAGCCCAATTTACCCAATCTCATCAAATTAAACTGACATTATTTCAATAATTTATTTCACTTGTAGTTCTTTTTTTTTTTTTTTTTTTTTTTTTGCGGTACACGGGCCTCTCGCTGTTGTGGCCTCTCCCGTTGCGGAGCACAGGCTCCGAACGCGCAGGCTCAGCAGCCATGGCTCATGGGCCCAGCCTCTCCGCGGCATGTGGGATCCTCCCGGACCGGGGCACGAACCCGTGTCCCCTGCATCGGCAGGCGGACTCTCAACCACTCCGCCACCAGGGAAGCCCCACTTGTAGTTCTTTATCTCAGGCAATGATTAGAAAATCCATACCTTAATTGGAATACTTTTTAATTTATTTTATGTAAAAAGGAAACACATGAACATGATGGGGATAGGATGGAATAAAACAAAATATAAAGATTTATATTTTTACACTGAATTAGATTCATTTCTTATGTCCTTCACATATCAACCCGCCTATTTATAAAATTTTCAGGGGTACTTTTATTTTAGAATTCAAAGTTTCTTGATGGAAATGCTCAGACTTTAATATTTGCAGCTGCAGTACATCTGCATTTACTTTGAGGGAAAAAGATCATCCAGCAATTGAGAGAGACAATGCAGAGGACAGCCCAGAATTGCAGGGAGTTGGATGACACCAAAATAGAGGGATATCTCAGTCTTTCACAGTCTCTAAATAGAGTGCTGAGATTAAACAGCCTTGGGAATTTAGGGCTTATGAAATTACAAAGACGTTTTTGTGGAAAGATGGTCACTCACAGCTTTATGTCTTTTGTTTGCAGACCATTTAAGACTGCAAAGGCTGAAATACCAACCTGGAAGCCAAGAAAGGATGTTGAGCTTGGCTCTATGTGGTTCAAATTAGTCAGATATGTTAGTGGTTGCTAATAGGTTGTTGGCTCTTTTTTTCTTTTTTAGCTTGGTTTTTATCTAATTAAATTCTCAAAAGGGAATGGTGGAACTGATTGACCCATTTGTTTCTCCAGAAGGAAAAGAGCAGAGAGTTATTCTTTGAAAATATATTTTTAAAAAGGCTACAGACAATATCAAAGGTTTTAGGCACCTTACTTCTCCTAAATATTTTATTTTATTTGGTGCCTCACATGTACATGATTTCCATATAAATGCATCTCAGAATCGTTTATATCAATCATCTTCATTATTTCCACTCTTTTCCTATTACAGGCTCTTTTTAAAGCAAGACCCCATTGAGACTTGAGCTATATTAACTTTTTAAAAGTGCCATCGTGGCTCTGGGTTATATGACTTTGGGTCCCCTCACTTCTCTCAGGGTAGAAGAAAAATTATCTTATACTTAAAAATAATTACAGCAATAGAAAGTTCTGTCTTTATACATCCTCTCCTATACCATAATTCAAATTGATTGATACTAAAACATGAATGGTAACTGATATGAAATTAATAACTGAAACAAACTGGGCTTGGGGTGCCAGACTGGAAGAGGACATAACTTGTAGACTGTCAAAGTGTTTAATTCCAGTTGGAAAATGGAGGTTCCCAGGAATAACTTGTAGACTGTCAAAGTGTTTAATTCCAGTTGGAAAATGGAGGTTCCCAGGAACTAAGTATCTTGGTGGACCTTTGTGGTAACAGGCAAGTCTGACCTTTTTTTCCATCTGCTAAAGTGATGAGGGATTTTATTCTCCAAGGCTGTCATTCCAGTACTTTCCACAGGCAAGTAATTGAATTTCCAAAAGCCTAGTACTGGAAGAGCCAAGCTCAACATCCTCTCTTGGCTTCCATTCTATGGCTTTTTTCTGCTGAATAAGGCCCACTGAGAATGACTAGATTGTAGTTTATTATGTTGCCCTGATTATGAATCAGTGCAATTTACAAATGTTTTGCATTTGAAACCTGGAGTTGTTTTAGGTTCATTTGCTGACATATGTGAATTTGCTAGAAAAGGCCAGTATCAAATGACATCCACCATCCGTGGAGGGTATTATGTCTAGAGCTAAGAACTGGAAACATGAAAGAGGTTTGCAAAGTGAATTGAACCTACTTGAGTTCAAAAGCAAAAGCAAATATTTATTCCTGCAAAATATGTCCCAAATCATTCCATTTAGAAATACATCTACTCTTGCATTTAAAAGATAATTATAATGCATCTGTTATAGTCGACTTTTAAATTATAAAGAATATTAAGAACAAAGTTAGGCTTTCAAGGTTAACTTCTATATAAGAGACATTATTAGAAACAGTGAAATAAATAAATTTAAAAGACCCAACTTGTCTTTTGTTTCCACAGTAACCCCTCTCTATTATCATGTATAAAACTTTAAGTCCAAGTCTCCTATTTCCATCAAAAACCTATCTTCATCCCTGGTCTTCTCATATACTCCTTCTTGTGAATGTAAGTTAAGGTCCATAACTTTTCCAAGGTTAAATCTTGTTTCCAATTTTAGAATTAAAGAATTGTTCTCTTTGCAGGGTATTTTGTCGGCAGGGGTGTTGAAGATTGGGAGACAGAAGATAGGATTATTTGAAATCACTTCTCATAGTGGCCATAATCCATTACTTATGTATCAGTTCATTCCTGGATTTTTGGCAACTGATTTTAAGGTAATTTTTGTTAGCAAATCTAGGTAGGTACCATAATACACGTGGTAAGTCTCATAGTATAAACACCAGTAGAAAACGAAAGGATTGTAGGCAGAATGCAAGACATTCATAATAATTATGAACAACATTTCAAATCATAAGCCTCAATTATTATCTCCTATTATTGGTGTAGAAATAGCTTTCAGTTACGTATGTATTTAGCAAATATTAAATAATTGTCTCTCATATGCCAGGCACTGTTACCAAACTTGGGTCTAAACCAATGAACAATCAATAAAACAGATAAAGCCCTTAATGTAATGACACATATGTTCCCACTGGGAAAAAAGAAATAAATCTATACGTCACGTGGTGGTAAATGCCACAGAGAAAAATCATCCAGGGTAAGGGGGTTGAATACTAGATCAGCAAGAAAAAAACTCTCTGAGAAGGTCATATTTGACAAGAACTTGAAGTAGAGTACAATTAATACAAATAAACTGGGAAGAACCGACCAGCCAGTACAAAGACCCTAAGGCAGGAGTGTACTAAGTGTATTTGGGGAACAATACAGATGCCTGTGTGGTTGTTATGGGGTATGCAGGGGAGAGACTGGTGAGAAATGATATCACATAGGTAGCACTGGGCCTTATGGGCCAAACTAAGGACTTTGGGTTTTTTTGTTGTTTTTTTTTGTTTGTTTGTTTTTGCGGTATGCGGGCCTCTCACCGTTGTGGCCTCTCCCGTTGCGGAGCACAGGCTCCGGATGCGCAGGCTCAGCGGCCATGGCTCACAAGCCCAGCCGTTCCGCGGCATGTGGGATCTTCCCAGGCCGGGGCACGAACCCGTGTCCCCTGCATCGGCAGGCGGACTCTCAACCACTGTGCCACCAGGGAAGCCTGGTATTTTTTAATTGTGGTAAAAAACACATAACAACATTTATTATCTTAACTATAGATGATACAGATGTACAGTTTAAATGTACAGTTCAGTAGTGTTTAGTATATTTACACTGTTGTGAAAAATTTCTTCAGAGTTTTCATCTTGCAAATCTGAAACTCTAGACCCATTAAACAACTCCCCTCTTCACCCTTCCCCCAGCCCCTGGTAACCACCATTCTACTCTTAGTTTCTATGAATTTGACTTTTTACATACCTCATATAAGTGGAATCATATAATATTTGTCTTTTTGTGCCTGAATCATTTAACCTAACATACTCAAGGTTCATCTACGTTGTAGCATCCAGCAGGATTTCCTTCCTTTTTAAAGATGAATAATATTTCATTTTATGTATATACTACATTTTGTTTATCCATTCATGTGTCTATGGACATAAAAATCTTAGAATTATTCATGACTCCCCTTTGTGTATCACACCTTACATATTACTGTAGGCATTTAAAAACATGTTATTGTGTAAATATTACTCTCTTTGGCAATTTCCATTTTCCGTACGAAACTTTATTGTTTTTTTCTCTCTTCTAAAACAATTTCCCTCTGGTCTAATCTTGCTTCTATCGTTGTTGCCATGGTGTCTTTGTTACACTCAGTTTTATTACTGGCATTCATTCAGCTAAAAGAAATGATTATTTATATAACTATTTCTTTTATATCTTTTTTATACAATTAGCTTCTAGCAAAAAACAGAGCTTAGAATAAGTGTGTGTGTGTGTGTGTGTGTGTGTGTGTTTAAAATGTGTTGAATGAATGTAGAGAATCGATGTGTTTTGCTTTTACAGTCTTCTCTAATTTATAACTACCTCTCTGAGTGATGGAATAAACACTTTTCTTCTCATAAAAAAAAACTCAATAGGGCTTCCCTGGTGGCGCAGTGGTTGAGAGTCCGCCTGCCGATGCAGGGGACACGGGTTCGTGACCCGGTCTGGGAAGATCCCACATGCCGCGGAGCGGCTGGGCCCGTGAGCCATGGCCGCTGAGCCTGCGCGTCCGGAGCCCGTGCTGCGCAACAGGAGAGGCCACAGCAGTGAGAGGCCCGCGTACCGCAAAAAAAAAACTCAATAATGTAAAAGAGAGAAAAAAAATCCTTTTTAGGGCAATAGCATTATCATTGAGAATACCAATTAATATGCAAATAAGCAACACAGAACAGAATACACATCATTTTATAAATAGAGTAATATACAAATGTACCTATAAGCAGAAAAGCACTGTGCTAATGTATTTAATAACATCATCATTGATAGTGATATGTACATTTATGAAAGTTGAAAACAAAAAGATTTTTTTTTTTCACAAAGAATTTTTAAGACAGAGAGAGGATCAAAAAGATCTCATAAGCAAGATGATATGGAAACATTACCTGATGTTTGATGGGTAGAATGGGAAGAAAGGGTATTCTAGGGAGAAGACTAGCCTAAGCAAAGGCATGAAGGTAGGAGATAAAAAACAGAATGCAGACTTGATTTTGAATGAAATAGTTTGACACAAAGCATGAGTATTTTAAGTATTCTGTAGAGGAGTAATGGAATATAAGCCAGAAAAAAAAAAAAATACAGCCAATGGCGTGTGATATACCAGGCTAGGGGTTTTGTACCTGATTCAGGAGTCAGGCAGTGGGAGGTTGTGAATAGACTTTGAGCAGATAAACGATACAACCCAACTTCTTATCTAGGCAGGATGATCTGGTAACCTTGGAAAATGAGGGGGAAAAAAATGCCTGCTGACTGTGAAACCAGGCAGGTAATTACTCAATAATCCTGCCAGTAGGTGACAAAGTACAAGAAGTGGTGAGTAGCAGTGAGGATGAAAGTAAAGAGATGATGACTGGGCACCATAGTTTAGAAATATACTTAACCACATCGGGTGACTGGGTGAGTGTGAGGAATTAGGGAGATTCTAGGGGCTAGAGAGCACAGCAGCATTAAGTTATGAACCATAGCGAAGGAGGAACAAGGCGTTGAGGAGATATCATGAATTTGATTTTGAACTCATAACTATAACTTATGGGACTACATAAGTTATGGAGAACAAGGAAAGACTGTATGGGAAATCATCAGAGTAGGTTATAGGGATGTGACTGCAACTACTGCGTAGGTAAGATTATGGTTTTGGTATAGTCAGTAGTGGTTGCAGAAAATACAAAATAGTAATAAAAAATTATTAGGCATCTGCTGAGTATCAGGAACTACGTTAAACTCTTCTATGCAATTCTAAAAAACATATTCTTCACAATAGTTCCATGAGGTAGTCACTATTAGCTTGATTTCCTTGAAGAGCAAACAGACATATTAAATAATTTGCTCAAGGGTACATAGCCGGTAGGTGGCAAAAGCAGGGTTAGGAGGCTGGTGTGTCTGACTTCAGAGGCCACTTAGATTAGAGGCAAATCTCCTGCTTGTCCCCTGGTACTATGTCTTTATATCCTTGCCTGTTTTTGATACTGCACTTTTTGAAATTTTATTTATAATGCTAAGAAACAACTTGGGATACGCGTAGCTCTAAACACCCAGAACTAATAAAATTACATTGATCTATAGAGCATCAAAATCACAGGGCAAAACACTATCCAAAGTAATTCTAGCTACTTTTTCCAGTTTAGCAGTAATCAGGTCTAGGGAGTCTCGGGGAGTCCTGTGTTCCAACTATATCTAGACGATTATGTTTTCACCGCCATGCACCATGCTTCCAATTATATTTTGAGAATTGTTTTTATTACAATCCCACGACGGAGGCTCTGTAACCTTGTTTTCCCCCCATTACTCTAACCAGAATAAATCTGGCTTTATTTAAAGGAAGGAACTAACCACTACCACAAATACCTCATACCAGAATATTTTACCTTTGTTTTTGGACATGAAAATGATGGCTGCTAAAAGATCCAGAGAAGTGAAAGGCAAAATGAGACAAAGGAGACAATATAATGTTTGCTTGGTTCTTCAGAACGCAATGCAGTTACTTCTGCTTTTTTCTCCTTTTTTCCCCCTTTTAAATGAGCTGGTGATGTTTTGTAAGCCTCCGAGTGAGTATAAATATCACCGCTGTGCTACTGACCTATTTATATCCCCTAGATATTTCTAATTAAATCATGATATTCAAAACATATTAAATTTTAAATGTTTCTAATATCAGCAAGAAGATATTTTCTTGTTTCTTTTTTTTTTTTTTTAAAGCTGTCACTTATGGGCTTCCCTGGTGGCGCAGTAGTTGAGAGTCCGCCTGCCGATGCAGGGGACATGGGTTTGTGCCCCGGTTAGGGAAGATCCCATATGCCGTGGAGCGGCTGGGCCCGTGAGCCATGGCCGCTGAGCCTGCGCGTCCGGAGCCTGTGCTCCGCAGTGGGAGAGGCCACAACAGCGAGGCCCGCGTAACGCAAAAAAAAAAAAAAAAAAAAAAAAAATTAAAAGCTGTCACTTAAAAAAAGTACTTTGGTGTTACTGCTAGAAACCTCCCATAGAGATGCCTGATGAAGGCAAATGACAAAACAAATCAAAAGTCTGACTCTTTGTTGGAGATTGGTACATACTGGGCGTAATAATTACTGAGATCCATCTGAAAGCATGTACAGCATCTAGCAATAGTGGTTTATTAACATAATCAATTTTTGCTAGTATGGATGTTTGGGGAAAAAATTGTAAAGGGCTCCTTTTGAATGCACAGTCTCACATGAAAGACTAAGGGGACCCTTTAAGGGCGTTGACTGTTACTCAATAAAAAAGCATCATTCAGTTTGAATATTTTAGATAGAGTTTATACAAACAAGTGATTAGCTCAAATAATTGCTTTTATCAGAGTCAAAGCATGGAGAAATCAAGCAGTTTGTCCAACATATCACCGGCTCAAGGTTTTCTTCAAACCAAGAGAGGAATTATCATTTCATTTTTTGTCAGAGGCAGACATAGGAGAAATATTTTCATGCCCTTTAAAACCATATGTATTACTTAGGATTTGCAACCCACGTATCCCCTATCCAGTTTCTCGCAGTCTATTCACCTGGTAATATGGTCATCACAAAGCTGACCACTGGGGTAGAGACAATTCTACATTCTTGCTTTTGAATGGAATTTCACATACTGAAAATTTAGGAAGAAACATTGTCCATTGCAGACCAGCCAAATTTATTATTCTTTATTGACTGAAAGCAAAACAGATTGATTACCTGCATGGTTGTTTTAAAGATATCTTGCAGTTTGGAAAACTTTAAGATGAGATGAGAATTAAGTTCCAAAAGCACCAAGAACTCCAAAAGAAAATGTATTCATGAACAAGTATTAGGATATCAAGCTCTTCAGAACGAGGGAAAGAACAGTGGCCTATGTCATACTTTCAGGGAGAGACAGAGTGGAAGAGATAGATGCTGACCATCAAGAAATGAAGATAATAAAGGATACTTTCATTGGGAACAGCCTAGAAGATGATAGAGATTCTCTTCAGATCCTAGTTCGCTCAGGAATCTATGAACACATATGCAGAATTTTCTAATAGCAATTCTCAATATCCTAACAAGAAATATTCAAATATCACAAATTTTAGGTAAATGTTTATTGTATGGGAAGAGCATGGCTTTAGGGATTAGAGAGATCAGGGCTGGAATCCTGACACCACCACCTATTCTGACCTAGCAGAGCGTATTCAGTTTTTCAGTCTCATGTGCAAGAATATTATTAAATTGCAATCATTGCCAGGTGGGAGGATTCAATAAACATATCATCAGGGTATATCTTCCAGTAAGATGGACATGTGTGTGGTTGTCTTTACACACTGTTTTCTTCTCCATGACCTCATTCCTCACATCTCTTCTGCCTAAAGCACACGCTTGCACGTGAACAGGAAGGGGACCACAGAGGGAGAAAGACTGAATGCTCAGAAGCCAGAGGGATAACAGCCCTATCTCAGGGTCTCTGGAGAGGCAGAATGGTATGAGATCTAGAACAGGGTGAGAGATACCCTGTTAGAGCAGGACAGCTTTCAGCACTGGAACCACACTCATCTGGATTCACCTACCTCCTCTATCAATCATTTATTAGCTGTGTGACCTTGGGCAAGTTCCTTTACTTCTCCTAGTGTTGACTTTATTCTTTGAAAAATGGGGATAATAAGAGACTATTTAAGACAATGCTTGCTCATAAAGCACTTAGCACAATCTGGCACCTAATGATTGCTCAGTTCCTACGCGTCATCGTCGTAGTCATCATCATTATCATCATTATTATTTGCTTCTGTGAGAGGGAACTTCACTAGGAAAAGATGTCTCTAGATGCAAATAAAAGTGCTGACTTCTGATGGCTTTCACTTTAACCCTGAGACAGGAGATAATGCCGGCTACTTTGCTTTGGAGGGGAGACCAGAGGAAAGGCGGAAGGGTGGACACATCAAATCAGTGAGACTAAAAATATTTACAAAGACAAAAATGTGAGTGATCTTTGAGTTTGTTTACCAATCGCCTCCACCCAAAATAATGCTTAATGGATGTTTTAATAACTGTTGAGCTGCTTTTTAAAAATTTACCTGTTTGATGATAGAATTAACCACTTCTTTTGCTACCGCAGTTTGCTCATGTGTGGAAAAAGTGACCTACAAATAAGCATTAGCATCCATCCTGGAATCTGGAAAAACTCCATGACTGCCATAACTAAAGATATTTTTAGTCCACAGCCAATGTCTGAATTCTAAAATTTTTAAATTTTAAATCTCTATACATGACATATCACCCACTAAGGGTTTATACTCTCTTTTAAAATGACTATTTATTTTCATGAGACTTCCAGGTAGGACTTCAGAATTAACACTAAACTGTATTTTCAGAAAGAAAAGTTCCAAGAATCAAGGTAACAAACTTCCATTCAGTATAAAGTTAACATGATTACAGTTTAATCATATTTTTCCGCATTGGTTTTCTGTGCTTCCATAATAGTGTTTCTTCAAGGATTTGGGATCCCTATGTATTAATTTACTCTGATCTTTGTCAATGTTTTTGGTAATAGGTTTAGGTGATGTAGTTGGAAAATGACCTATAAAAGACTATAAAAGCCAATTTAACCTGTCATTTAGCTGAACATTTAACTATTTCAGCTATATCATGGGATAAACAGATGTGAGAGCTGACAGGATATCTGTTGTATGAATGTATTGATCCCTACCCACTTCCCACTCTTGCAGCTACAGATGCCCAATCCAAGACAAAAAGGGCCAGAGACAACATTGTGCTTGCCATCATGTGTGTTATACCCTGTGCTATAGAATTTATTGAAACTTCACTGAGACAAGCATCAATATTTTAAAAGCCCCGAGTACAATTAGGGTGTAAGTTCCTTGAGGGCCAGAACTGAGTAATCATTGGATTTCTAGTTTCTTATACATTACATGGCCCTGCACACATAGGCACCCAACATGTATTGGTGAATGAATGAATGATTTATGAAAAATTTAGAAATTTAGATATTTCATATGTCTACCTCTTCCCTACATACATCTTATTAGCAGACATAATTAAAATTTGAACCATCTTGGACTTCTGTCTTCATTGCAAAGACCCATCTGGGCTCATCAATTTCACCCTCTTCACCAAACAACTCGAGTCACACAGCATATGTTTTGTAATTTATAACGTTAAAAAAAAAAACTCTGCTAGGGAGTAATTGCAGTCCAGAAAAATCTCAGTAGTATAGCACAGCAAGTCCAATCCTCCCACCTAAATTTTCAACACTGTGGAAGCACAAATGCATGCCCGAATTTAAGAAATAATATTATTTGTGATGTTGCACTATTTATTACTGTGCGACTTCAGAATAGTTCAGTTTACAGATGCATGAAAATTGTTCAATATATGATGGAGTCATTCAGATAAGACTAAAGTGCTCAATGCTGTGTCTAAATATAAGAAAAAAATTGTGAGTGCCAAAGGTAAGAGTTTTTTTTAACGTATTCACAGCAATAATAATTCTGCCACATCAAGTATTTGAGTTTGAGTATATAACTATTTCATGGAGCTTTGACCTTAATATCAATTTGAAAAATCTATTTTGGGCCAATAACCTTAAATGTTGAATGACTTCAATATTTTTAATATTTTACTTTGAGAACATCTGACAATGCGGTGTCATTTGGGGCCTGTCTGGCAAGTGGAGTGGAATATCTTTATATCTTACTCAAGTGTGTGTTTGAACATGCCCAGCACAATGCAGTTTAGTCTCCCAGAAGCCATCTGTAGTGGTGACAGCAAAAACGCCACCTGCAGTGGTGACAGCAAAAATGCCAGAAAGCAGAGCAGAGTGTGCCTGTAGGAAGCAATAGAATCACAGGGAATAAGTACGTGCTCGAGGGTCAGACTGCCCACTTTTGAATCCTAACTTAGCTAACGGTAATTTAACCCAAGTTTTCGTTTCCATCCACCACACGGGGATAGCAGGGTCCCCAGAGGATTCTTATGGGATTCATTAACCTGATGCCTGAAAAGCACTTACGCAGAGCCAGGCACATCAGGAAAGAACAATAAATCTCTCCTGCCAGCACCCTGCCCCTTAATTTCTGTTTGAGCAAAGGTGAGTAACGTTGACCCTCTGGCAACACTTCCTCATCTATAAAAAGGAATATTAATCATACCCGTCTGTACACTTGTGAGGATCTGATGGTACAGTGTAGAGCTCTGTGTAAACCATGGTTAATATTTAGTAATTACTCCTATGATTGCCCAGAAATCAAGTGTTACTAGCTATGTATTTACCATAATATGTGTGCATTCCACATATGTCACCTTTGATTGTGTGCATGTGGGAGGGGTTCTTTCAAATAGAATATGTCAATAAGCAAATTAATGACCTTCTAATATTTACTGAACATATATATTATCATATATACACTTATTAATGGGAACACTGAGTTTCTATTCTGAGCTAAGCCCAGTTCTAAATGCTGGGGATATGGCGATGAATAATACAGGTACAGATGGATTTCCTGCTCCCATGGAGTAATTTGAAGGGGGATAGACAAGAAAAAAAATTAATATGTCAAGTGATAGACAACTGTGACCAAAACTAGGGTAGGGGCCTAGAGAGTGATAGGGGTGTGGTCAGAGAAGATTTCTTCTGAGAAGGTAACATTGGACCAGAGATCTGATGGAAATGAGGATTAAGTTACACAGAGGAAAGAGCAGCGCAAAGTTCCTCAGGTGGGTGGCTGCTTGGAGTGTTAAATGGACAATAAAGAACTGTGGCTGGAGAGGTGTGAGCAAGGGGGAGGATGGAGGAGGTGGTGGAAAAAGAAAAAACATGGAAGGTCTCGTAGGCAACGATGAGTCTTTTGTTCCATTCTGAGTGAGATGGCACCCTTGGAAGTGTTGAGTGGAGGACTAACATGATCTAACTTATATTTTATACATTCATTTATTTTGCGTATTTAAAAATTGGTTTATTTTTCTTTTTATTATTGTTATTTTTTAACATCTTTTGGAGTATAATTGCTTTACAATATTATATTAGTTTCTGCTGTATAACAAAGTGAATCAGCTATACTTATACATATATTCCCATATCCCCTCCCTCTTGCGTCTCCCTCTCACCCTCCCTATCCCACCCCTCTAGGTGGTCACAAAGCACTGAGCTGATCTCCCTGCGCTATGCGGCTGCTTCCCACCAGTTAGTTATTTTACATTTGGTAGTGTATATATGTCAATGCCACTCTCTTACTTCATCCCATTTTACACTTCCCTCTCCCTGTGTCCTCAAGTCCATTCTCTACGTCTACATCTTTATCCTTTATTCCTTTATTCATCAGAACCTTTTTTTTTTTTAGATTCCATATATATGTGTTAGCATTCAATATTTATTTTTCCCTTTCAGACTTCCCTCACTCTGTATGACAGACTCTAAGTCCATCCACCTCACTACAAATAACTCAACTTCATTTCTTTCTGTGGCTGAGTAATATTCCATTGTATATATGTGCCACATCTTCTTTACCCATTTATCTGTCGATGGACACTTAGGTTGCTTCTGTGTCCTGGCTATTGTAAATAGAGCTGCAGTGAACATTGTGATACATGTCTCTTTTTGAATTATGGTTTTCTCAGGGTTTATGCCCAGTAGTGGGATTGCTGGGTCATATGGTAGTTCTATTTTTAATTTTTTAAGGAACCTCCACACTGTTCTCCATAGTGGCTGTATCAATTTACATTCCCACCAACAGTGCAAGAGGGTTCCCTCTTCTCTACACCCTCTCCAGCATTTATTGTTTGTAGATTTTTTGATGATGGCCATTCTGACTGGTGTGAGGTGATACCTCATTGTAGTATTGATATGCATTTCTCCAGTAATTAGTAATGTTGAGCATATTTTCATGTGTTTGTTGTCCATCTGTATGTCTTTTTTGGAGAGATGTCTATTTAGGTCTTCTGCCCATTTTTGGATTGGGTTGTTTGTTTTTTTGATATTGAGCTGCATGAGCTGCTTGTATATTTTGGAGATTAATCCTTTGTCAGTTGCTTCACTTGCAAATACTTTCTTTCATTCTAAGGGTTGTCTTTTCATCTTGTTCATGGTGTCCTTTGCTGTGCAAAAGCTTTTCAGTTTCATTAGGTCCCATTTGTTTGTTTTTGTTTTTATTTCCATTTCTCTAAGAGGTGGGTCAAAAAGGATCCTGCTGTGATTTATGTCATAGAGTGTTCTGCCTTTGTTTTCCTCTAAGAGTTTTATGGTGTCTGGCCTTACATTTAGGTCTTTAATCCATTTTGACCATATTTTTGTGTATGGTGTTAGGAAGTGGTCTAATTTCATTCTTTTAAATGGAGCTGTCCAGTATTCCCAGCACCACTTATTGAAGAGGCTTTTTCTCCATTGTATATTCTTGCCTCCTTTATCAAAGATAAGGTGACCAGAGGTGCATGGGTTTATCTCTGGGCTTTCTATCCTGTTCCATTGATCTATATTTCTGTTTTTGTGCCAGTACCTTATTGTCTTGATTACTGTAGCTTTGTAGTATAGTCTAAAGTCTGGGAGCCTGATTCCTCCAACTCCATTTTTCTTTCTCAAGATTGCTTTGTCTATTCGGGGTCTTTTTTGTTTCCATACAAATTGTGAAATTTTTCTAGTTCTGTGAAAAATGACATTGGTAGTTTGATAGGGATTGCATTGAATCTGTAGATTGCTTTGAGTTGTGTAGTCATTTTCACAATGTTCATTCTTCCAATCCAAGTACATGGTATATCTCTCCATCTACTTGTATCATCTTTAATTTCTTTCATCAGTGTCTTATAGTTTTCTGCATATAGGTCTGTTGTCCCCTTAGGTAGGTTTACTCCTAGGTATTTTATTCTTTCTGTTGCAATGGTAAATGGGAGTGTTTCCTTAATTTCTCTTTCAGATTTTTCATCTAGTGTATAGGAATGCAAGCGATTTCTGTGCATTAATTTTGTATTCTGCTGCTTTATCAAATTCATTGATTAGCCCTAGTAGTTTTCTGGTAGCATCTTTAGGATTCTGTATGTATAGTATCATGTCATCTGCAAACAGTGACAGTTTTACTTCTTTTCCAATATGGATTCCTTTTATTTCTTTTTCGTCTCTGATTGTTGTGGCTAAAACTTCCAATACTATGTTGAATAATAGTGGTGACAGTGGGCAACCTTGTCTTGTTCCTGATCTTAGTGGAAATGGTTTTTCACCATTTAGAATGATGTTGGCTGTGGGTTTGTCATATATGGCCTTTATTATGTTGATGTAAGTTCCCTCTGTGCCTACTTTCTGGAGAGTCTTTATCATAAATGGGTGTTGAATTTTGTCAAAAGCTTTGTCTGCATCTATTGAGATGATCATATGGTTTTATCCTTCAGTTTGTTAATAAGGTGTCTCACATTGATTGATTTGTGTATATTGAAGAATTCTTGCATTCCTGGCATAAACCCCACTTGACCATGGTGTATGATCCTTTTAATGTGGTAGTTATTTCCACTATTTTGTCTTCCAGGTCACTTATCCGTTATTCTGCCTCATTTATTCTGCTATTGATTCCTTCTAGAAAATTTTAATTTCATTTATTGTGTTGTTCATCATTGTTTGTTCACTCTTTAGTTCTTCTAGGTCCTTGTTAAACGTTTCTTGTATTTTCTCCATTCTATTTCCAAGATTTTGGATCATCTTTACTATCATTACTCTGAATTCTTTTTCAGGTAGGCTGTCTATTTCCTCTTCATTTGTTTGGTCTGGTGGGGTTTTGCCTTGCTCTTTCATCTGCTTCATATTTCTCTGTCTTCTCATTTTTTTTAACTTACTGTGTTTGGGGTCTCCTTTTTTCAGGCTGCAGGTTCACATTTCCCGTTGTTTTTAGTGTCTGCCCCCAGTGTGTAATGTTTTTTCAGGGGCTTGTGTAGGCTTCCTGGTAGAGAGGACTGGTGTCTGTGTCCTGGTGGGTGGGGCTGGATCTTGTCTTTCTGCGGGGTAGGGCTGCATCTGGTAGTGTGTTTTGGGGTGTCTGTGAACTTAGTATGATTTTAGGCAGCCTCCCTGCTACTGGGTGGTGTTGTGTTCCTGTCTTGCTAGTTGTTTGGCATGGGGCGCCCAGCACTGTAGCTTCCTGGCTGTTGAGTGGAGCTGGACCTTAGTGTTGAGGTGGAGATATCTGGGAGAGTTCTTGCCGATTGATATTACATGGGGCTGGGAGGTCTCTGGTGGTCCATTGTCCTGGACTTGGCTCTCCCACCTCAGAGGCTCTGGCCTGACACCAGGCCGGAGCACGAAGACCCTGTCAACCACGCAGCTCAGAAGATGGAGAAAAAAATGAAGGAAAAAATAAATAACTAAATAAAATAAAATTATTAAAATAAAAATTTTTTAAAGTAATTAAAAAAAAAAGAGTGCAACCAAACCAATAACAAAATCCACCAATGATATCAAGCACTAAAAACTATACTAAAATAAACATAAAAATCAGAAACAAGTCAGTCGCATGCAGCAAACCCCAAGTCTACAGTTTCTCCCAAAGTCCACTGCCTCAATTTTGGGATGATTCATTGTGTATTCAAGTATTCCACAGATGCAGAGTATGTCAAGTTGACTGTGGGTATTTAATTCACTGCTCCTGCGGCTGCTGGGAGAGATTTCCCTTTCTCTTCTTTGTTCGAACAGCTCCTGGGGTTCAGCTTTGGATTTGGCCCCGCCTCCGCATGTATGTCACCCTCTGGCGTCTGTTCTTCGCCCAGACAGGACGGGGTTAAAGGAGCCGCTGATTAGGGACCTCCGGCTCACTGAGGCTGTGGGGAGGGAGGGGTACAGAATGCGGGGCGAGCCTGTAGCCGCAGAGGCCAGAGTGACGTTGCAACAGCCTGAGGCGCGCTGTGTTTTCTCCTGGGGAGGTTGTCCCTGGATCATGGGACCCTGGCAGTGGCGGGCTGCACAGGCTCCTGGGAGGGGAGGTGTGGAGAGTGACCTGTGCTTACACACAGGCTTCTTGGTGGCTGCAGCAGCAGCATTAGTGTTTCATGCCGCATCTCACGCCCATCCCTGAAGCTCATTTAGGTGGTGCTTTGAATCCCCTCTTCTCGCGCACCCCGAAAAAATGGTCTCTTGCCTCTCAGGCAGGTGCCGACATTTTCCCGGACTCCCTCCTGGCTAGCCATGGTGCACTAGCCCCCTTCAGGCTGTGTTCATGCCGCCAACCCCAGTCCTCTCCCTGGGATCTGACCTCCGAAGCCCGAGCCTCAGCTCCCAGACCCCGCTCGCCCCGGCGGGTGAGCAGACAAGCCTCTTGGGATGGGGAGTGCCGGTCGGCCCTGATCATCTGTGCGGGAATCTCTCCGCTTTGCCCACCGCACCCTGGTGGCTGTGCTCTCCTCCGTGGCTCCGAAGCTTCCCCCCTGCCACTCCCCATCTCCGCCAGCAAAGGGGCTTCTAGTGTTTGGAAACTTTTCCTCCTTCACAGCTCCCTCCCACTGTTGCAGGTCCCATCCTTATTCTTTTGTCTCTGTTTTTTCTTTTTTCTTTTGCCCTGCCCAGGTATGTGGAGAGTTTCTTGCCTTTTAGGAAGTCTGAGGTCTTCTGCCAGCATTCAATACGTGTTCTGTAGGAGTTGTTTCACATGTAGGTGTATTTTTGATGTGTTTGTGGGGAGGAAGGTGATCTCCATGTCTTACTCCTCCGCCATCTTGAAGCACCCATCTCTTTTTATTATTGAGTGGTAAGAATTTTTTTTTAAATTGAAGTATAGTTGATTTACAGTATTGTGTTAGTTTCAGGTGTACAGCAAAGTGATTCATATATATATATATATATATATATATATATATATATATATATATATATATGTATGTATGTATTGTTTTTCAGATTCTTTTCCCTTATAGGTTATCACCAAAATATTGAGTATAGTTCCCTGTGCCATACAGTAGGTCCTTGCTGGTTATCCATTTTGCACATAGCAATGTGTATATGTCAATCCCAAACTCCTAATTTATCCTCCTCCCTGCCTTTTCCCCCTTGGTAACCACAAGTTTGTTTTGCATGTCTGTGACTTACATTTTAAAAGCCTCATGTCTTAGTCTATTATGGCTGCTATAATAAAAATACCATAGACTGGGTGGCTTATAAACAAAACAGAAATTTTTTTCTCACAGTTGTGGAGACTGGCAAATCCAAGATAAAGGTGCCAACAGATTCAGTGTCTGGTGGGAAGGGTCTGCTTTACTGTGTCCTCACATGGTGAAAAAGGGAAGGGAGCTCTCTGGGATCTCTCTTCTAACGATGACACTAATCCATTCATGAATGGATTAAGTTTCAACATATGAATGTGGGGTGATAACAAACATTCAGTCTACGTGACCCACATTGGATGCTATGTAGAGAGTAGATTGTAAGTGGGACAGAAATGGAAGGAGGAGGAATCTCTAGGAGGCGATTGCAATAGTCTGGGTGAGAAAGCATGGTGGATTAGATTAGAGGGTAGCAATGGGGGAAGATGGGACATTTACAACTCTGGACATATTTTGAAGGTAGGGCTATGGGGATACCCTAATGGTTTGGAGGTGGGTGGGAAGAAAGAAGAATGATGTCCAGAATGACACTAAGCCTTTTGGCCAGAACAACTGAGACTGTAGACTAGAGATGCCATTCATTTAAGATGGGAACCCCTGGGGGAGGAGAAGATTTGCAGATAAAAGATTCCAGCTTTGGACCTGTCAAACTTAAGCTACTTGTTATAAATTCAAATGGTGATGCCAAGTAGTAAAGAAAATCACCAAGTTCAGAGTTCACTGAAGTCCAGACTGAAGATAGAAACTTTGAAGTCACCAGAATGTAGGTGGTGTTTAAAACTATGATACTAGAATAAATCACCTGGGGAATAAGAGAGGAGTTCAAAAGGAACTCCTGGGATGCTGTCATATTTATAGGATGAGAGTAAAGAAGTTGCTAAGAAAGAAAATATTTCCCCTTATCCTGGTAACAGATACTGACTACTGATCAACAGTGATTTTTCAAAAGAGGTCCTTTCACCAGGTGCCTCAAAAATATAGGAGGTGCTTCTTTGTAATATATATATATATCCCATCTCACTGCACACTGACTGAATCAGAAATTCTAGGAATAGACCATCAAAGTCTGTTTTAACAAGTTTCCCAGGTGAGTCTTATCCACATTAAAGTTTGAGAATTAGTGCTTCCAAAAAGTTTTTTCTGATAGCCCATGGAGAAGATGACACTATTTATACAGCATATTGTATAAATAGGCAAAGTGCTGGCAGGGACAGGAGCATATGGCCTGGAACCCTGGCTGTTGGGCCCTCCATACAGTCTGAGGGGGTCAGTATGCTGGTGAATCTATAATCAATTTGGGTCGAAGACAGCGCTGGGGCACATAATTGCAGAGCTTTACTTCAGTCTGTCACACATAAAACTGGTGTTTTACAAAACTATGGTTATGTGTATACATTTACTCTAATAAATATGGGAGTTATTCAGATGACAATCAGAGATGAACTCATATTTAAGATATCTATTTCAGCCACAAAGGCAAATATTACAAAAATACACATAAGTATAAAATATGAATCACCTAACATCCAAAAAATTCTCAAAGTCTAGAAATTCATGATACTGAATTTTAAGGAAAATAAAAAAGCTTCTTTAATTTCCATATCACTAATGAGTTCTCTTTCTTGTTTTTCTCACACAGGCATTAAAGGACTAAAGGTTTTGTTTAACAGCTGTTTTTTAATGTATTTAAGCCTAAGGTGATATTCAGGTAATAGTTTCTAAAATCTGTTCAGTAAAATGTCATCAGTCCCATGGTTAATTTGGGACCAGCTATATCTCCTTGGTTGTTAACAAGTTATATATTGTTATAAAGAAAAGGATTTAAGATGGAAAAAGAAAAACGAAAACAGTTTGTTATTGTTTACTCCAATGTGTCTCAGATGTATTTAATCAAAACACCTTCTTATTTCTGAAAAATTATTAATGTCTCAAAGGTCAGTACTGTTCCCAGACCCCAATGTAAGAAACTCTGGTCTAGAAAACTTACATCATGACATGTAAGCAACTCCAAGGTAGTTTAGGAATCTGCCTCCTGGGGTACTAACAGAGAGAAGCAATGATGATTGGGGTGATTAGACTAAAGAGATTCTCTACAGCAGGGGAGTCTTGGCAATAAAGAACATGTGTTGGTAGAAAGGAAATGACAAGGCAGAAGGGAGCAGAAAATCTGGTAACACAAACTTGTGCCTAGAGTCCAGGAGTTACAGTGTAAGGAAGAACTTTTTAAAAAAGAAATTACTCACGTCAAAACTCAAGTTTCAGATTTAAGATATATGTGTCTCTGAAAAGTATTGAGAAAGATTTTTCATCAGGGTGATATTAGTTACTGACACTGGAGGTGAAAAACCAGTGAAGGGGCTATTCCAGGAGAATAATGGAGCTACTGCCATATAAGAAACCACCCTAAAACTCAGTGTTTTAAAACAGCAGCCATCGGGGCTTCCCTGGTGGTGCAGTGGTTGAGAGTCCGCCTGCCAATGCAGGGGACGCGGGTTCGTGCCCCGGTCCAGGAAGATCCCACATGCCGCGGGGCGGCTGGGTCCGTGAGCCATGGCCGCTGAGCCTGCGCGTCCGGAGCCTGTGCTCCGCAATGGGAGAGTTCACAACAGTGAGAGGCCCGCGTACCGCAACAACAAACTGACAAACAAAAGAAAACAGCCATTGAATTAGATCATGAATCTGTGGGTCTTGAATTTGGGCCAGGTGCACCTGAATGATTCTACTGGTTTGACTAAACTTATCATGTGTCCAGGTTCAGCTGCTGATCAACTAGATGGCTCTTCTGAGCTTTCACCAATTATCTGCCAGGACAGCAAAGGTTCATGGGCCACATCTCTTTTGTCATCCAGAAGGCTAACTTGAGCTTGGTTATGTAGTTAGTTTCCAGGGTATGATTAGTAGCAGGAGAGGAAGGTCTCTTAAAATGCAGGCTACAAATTTGCATAACATCACTGCCAGCCAATGCTATCAGTCAAAGAAAGTACAGGGCAGTTCTGATGTAAAGGGTGTGGAAGTAGACCCCAGCCCTTGATGGGGGAAACTTAAAAAGTAATGTGTTCTTTTTTGTAATCTACCACAGCAAGTGATACAGACTGCAGTGTGGAGGTACAGACTCCCCTTCTCCGCATCTCCCCTTCAGAAAGTAGAATGTTGCTATGAAACCTTTCATAAGCCTCAATGGCATAAAGAGATGAAGCAAATATCTTAGGACACATCTTGCAAAAGGATGCACAAAATAAATGGAGATAAAGCACAGATGCTGACAGACACAGTGCAAAGCTATGGTGGCTTGATACTGAGATGCTGAGTGTAGCTGCAAAACCAATGCTGAACACTACTTTTGCTTTTCACGTTTTTTCGGAAAAGTGAAAATCCTCTGGATTTCTTTCAGTTAAGGACAACAGGTACTAATGTAGGTCTTTGGTAATAGCGAAATGGAGTAAAATGAGCTTTTAAAAGTGAGGGATACCTGTACCTTTTGAAACAGGGAGGAAAACAGGAAACCAAGAGTCTTTTGGAAGAAACACAGACAGAAAGGGGTTAGAGTAACATGAGCTCATATAGACTGACAGGATTTGGTGTAGTTACCCTGTAGCTTTCACTCAAGTCCTGCCTTTTTACACTGAGAAGTAATGATTAATATTCTAGCAAGTTTACTGAGGCTTCCCTTAAACTCTGTCTCCTTAAACTTTATCTCCCTAAACCTCTATCTGGAATTTTTCTAGATCATATGCTCCCCCTGTTACTTATGTTCAAGCAGGGCTGCTCTCATACTTAGAGGCAACTGCAGTCAGGGGTAAAACCTGCGGTAACACGCTACGCTGATACACACTTCTTAGTTACAGACCTGGCATTTTACAACATTTAAATATGAAGCCTTTGTTAATAGGATGTGCATTGTTCTAAGTGCTTTTGACTTAAAGTTAATAATATTCTAGAGCTAAAACTCCAGGTATGTTCAACAAGTCCTGGGAAGAGGTAGGAAATGGAGAAGGTGAGTATAAGCAAGATTAAATCATATAAAATTTTCAGAGGGAGTTTATAGATACAAGTTCACCCTTTTAAAATATTTCTTTTGACCGGTAATATGTATACAAGAAGCAAAATTAAAAGTTCCAGATATGATATGAGTAAAAAATACCATTCTCTTTCTAGTTCCCCAGTTTACTAATTTCTCTCACAGGATGAGCCCCGCGTGACTGATTTCTTGTTTATTCTTACAGAACTGTATATCTTCTTCTTTCTTTCCATCTTCATCTTTCTTCTTAACTTAAGAGGTAGTCCACTATGTCTCCTGTTTTACAGTTAACTATTCCCTTTTGACAAGTTATTCACAACTTATATTGTAAATCAGTTTATGTCAATCAGTCTGTTAGTAAACACTAAGTTGCCTCGTTCTTTTTGAACTGCTATACTTATGTCCAATTGTTTACCAAAATTGAATCAATCCTCTACTGAAGTTAAGTTATAATCTCCAGTATTTTGTACTGTTGAGCCTTGTATAACATGGGATAGGGGCACTGACCCCTTGCACAGTTGAAATCTGAGTATAACTTTACAGTCAGCTCTCCATATCCACGGTTCTTCCATATCTGTGGTTCTGCATTTGTGGATTCAACCAACCTTGGATTATACAGTACCATAGTATGTTTTTATTGAAAAAAAATCCACATATATGTGGACACTTGCAGTTCAAACCCATGTTCAACGGTCAACTGTATGTATAAACACTGCTAAAATGAATGTTCATATTTAATGACACATTTAAATAAATGACACATTTTTAAAATGTGTCATTTCTTACATATACCAGAATATATCTGTGGAAAGAATCTTAGGACTGGAATTGCTGGTATAAAAAAGGGTGCATGCATCTGTCATTTTGGAAATATTGCCAAATTGCTATCAGTTGAGCTTTTTGCTCTGTATAATTTTAAAATTATTTTATTCCAATTAAATTTAGAAAATCTTTTCCATTACAGTTTCTGAGCTTTGTGTCATACTTAGGGATTTTATTTTTTTTCAGTTTAGGACTTTAAATCTCTCATTTCATTTGAGAATGTTGATGTTTTATTATTTTATTTTTATTCTGTATATTATTTAATTTATTATTTTAATTATATAACCTACCTTCATTTATTTTGTGTAAAGTGTGATGTAGAAATACAATTTTTTTTCAGATGTCTGTTCAGGTGGCCTAATCCATTTATTGACTAATACATATTTTTATTAGTGATTTAAAATTATATCTTTATCATCCTACTTAATTTTTGATGTTGTTTTCTTTCTTGTCCCTTATTTACTAACACTTCTTTTGTTTGTATTAGATATCAAACACTGGTTTTACACAGGAAGCCACAGCTAAGTAGAGGAAAGAGGTTTCATAGTTTGGCAAGATTGATGAAAAACAGTCTGGAGCTGCCACTGAAAGAAGAAGAAACAAAGCAAAGAAGCCAAATAAATAAGAAAGCAGTATCCAGAGGGAACTAGACAAAGAAGGTTAGATGTGTACATCCACATGGTATCATATAGCTATCCACACATGCATCGCCATATAATGGCAAGGGGATGCAAGAGAAACCATAAGCCTAGTGTGGGAAGAGAAAGAGAAGGATTTACAAATGATATAAAGTCCATAGAGGTCCAGAGGAATAAAAATTAAACTGTGGGACTTCCCCGGTGGCACAGTGGATAAGAATCTGCCTGCCAATGCAGGGGACACTGGTTTGATCCCTGGTCTGTGAAGATCCCACATGCCGTGGAGCAACTAAGCCCGTGAGCCACAACTACTGAGCCTGCGCTCTAGAGCACGCGAGCCACAACTACTGAGCCTGCTCTCTAGAGCCCGTGCTCCGCAACAAGAGAAGCCACCACAAGGAGAAGCCTGAGCACCACAACGAAGAACCAACGCAGCCAAAAATAAATAAAATTAAAAAAAAAAAAAGAAATTAAACTGAGATTTATGCTGGGTATTAGGGTCTGTGATGGCCAAAATTGATAGCATCTCCCTTCCCTGCTCAGGTTATGAAGCAAAGTTTCTCTTTATTTTCTTTTACTAATAGAGGCGAGATCAGAAGACATGGCTTCAGGGCCATTAAGAAAGAGGGTTTTTTAATCCTGAGCTCCAGAATTCTTTAGATTTAACCACCTAGTCAAGGCAACATAAGATTGTGGAAGCTTCCCTGGAGAAGAACCATTTCCCCCATAAGTAGCAGCAAAACTAACGTGCACTGCAGGCATCTTGCTCCCTAGAGGAATACGGATGGAAGAGAACAAACTTGTCAAAATGGTTCCAAAAAGAAACATTGCTCTGGGTAACTCAGGCAGAAACAGACTGATAAAGGGACAGAGAGAGGCAAAAAGGGCATCAAAATCTCTTCTCTAGGAAACCAGGAGGAGGGAAAATTGTTCCCTCTAATATTAGACTTCTAGGCCTAATGAATGATGAGAGAAATGATCCCTGAAACAGAACAAGAAGGCATCAGTTACGGCATGTTAAACAATTAAATGTCTGATCGTATGTATGGTTAAAGGAAGGAAGGGTCATCAAGTGAACGTTGTTAAAAAATGTATGATGAGGCAAGGTTTCAGAGCTATGGGAATGGGAAAGCTTTACTGAGAATTTTTAGGAATAAACAGACAAAAACACAAACTTTAATGTCAATGACCACAAAGAAGAAAAGCATGATAAACCCTTTTCTTATTTAATTGTATCCAAAAAGTAATCCATAATGCTTATGTTAATCATTCAGCTTTAGAGATTAAAACGGTGACCTGATTCCAGACACACACACACACACACACACACACGTGATTTGACCAAAGGAGCTGGAGAATGCCACTGCACTCTAGTCCATTACTAAATAACATGTCACATGTCATTCATGTTGGTTATTTCCACTACTCCTTGCCTCATACATTTTCATTTTTTCCTAAGTGTTTGGGATCTGCTTTTTAAACTTCAAAACGTGTTTTGTTGTTGTTTACAAATCGAAACATTACAGAATTCCAGAAATCGGATCTTTGAAAAGGTGGAGATTTTACTGACTTAACTCTGTACCCCGTAAGGTAATCACTAACTGTGATCCTTAATATTGACATAGTTCTGGAGATTCTGAAAGATTATTAAGCTTTAAATATGTAGTTGGCTGCTAGCAATAGTATTTGAATGGTTGATTGCAGAAGTTAAATGAAAAGAAAAAGACAGCAACCACTTAACGACAGAATTCTGGAGCTGTGTACAGCTGTCTCCACGAGCACCATTTTCTGCCTTTCTAGCTGTGCTGCCTACCGTGACTTCCTTGAATTTCTATTTACACAATTTTTTTTTTTTTTTTTTTTTTTTTGCGGTACGGGGGCCTCTCACTGTTGTGGCCTCTCCCGTTGCGGAGCACAGGCTCCGGACGCGCAGGCTCAGCGGCCATGGCTCACGGGCCCAGCCGCTCCGCGGCAGGTGGGATCTTCCCAGACCGGGGCACGAACCCGTGTCCCCTGCATCGGCAGGCGGACTCTCAACCACTGCGCCACCAGGGAAGCCCTGTTGCTCATTTCTTGATGTCAGTAGTTCTCAAAGTGTGGTGCCCAGATCAGTAGCATCAACATCGCCTGGAAATTTGGAAGAGCAAAATTGGGTCCCACCCCAGACCTACTGAGTCTTGAGATAGAAACTCTGGGGGTTGGGACTCAGAAATCTGTGTTCTAACAAGTTCCCTAGGTGACTCAGATGCATGCTCAAGTTTGAGAACCACAGCTCTATGTGAATCTATGCTGTGAATTCTAAAATCCCCTCCCTGAATAAGAGAAGCTGAAATTGCATCACAAAAACCCAGATAATGCATCCCAGAGATTCACAATTACATGGCACTAGTAAATTACAGTGTCATATTGAATGTCTCTTTTAGGTAAATAAATGTTTTGATGGGAACTTTGCCCCTTTCTTGGTCTGGTGAAGATAATCTTGGAATCCAAGTGTATATGTAATGCAGAATGAAAGGGTGCCTACACAATTTACTGTTTACTTTAGAGCAAGGCTAAAAGGCTTAGTCATACCTGCTGGAACCTACTGAATATAATTTTTACATATTGTTCTTTCAATAAAGATGACTTTAATTGCCCAAAGATAAATTGCCTCACCAGTACTTTTCAGATGAATATTTTCAGGATTATCTTGCCTTGGAGCCTGAGGGCAGCCAAATGAGCAAGGATGGGATGTGACAGAAAAGCAGCTTAAAGCTCCTCCTGAAGCTTGTTGCTTTAGAATAACCACCAGATAGTCCTCTTGGTATAGACCAAAGAACACCTAGGTTGTCAGGTCCACAAAGTTTCTGCCAATTTACATGGCTCCCTGAGAACTGACTCAGCACACTTTGTAGAATGAACCTAATGGGGTTTTTTTGTTGTTTTTGTTTTGTTTTTTGTGGTACGCGGGCCTCTCACTGTGGCCTCTCCCGTTGCGGAGCACAGGCTCCGGACGCGTAGGCTCAGCGGCCATGGCTCACGGGCCCAGCCGCCCCGCGGCATGTGGGATCTTCCCGGATCCAGGCACGAACCCGTGTCCCCTGCATTGGCAGGCGGACTCACAACCACTGCGCCACCAGGGAAGCCCGAATCTAATGTTTTTATAGGGTTGTGTACTGTTGCTCTCTCCTCCTCCTCCTCCTGTATCTCTTCCAACTTATCCTTTTTCTTCTTCTTTTCTTAACGGCTATATATAGTATTATACAATGTATAACTTAGTCAATCAATTACTTTTGTTTCCATTATCTGGGATGTTATGAACATTGTTTTGTTAAACACCTTTATACTTAGATTTGTGTTTGATAATTTTTCCCTCAAGATGTATTGTTTCAATAGCATATCTATGCCCAAAAGCATACATATTTTTAGAGCTTTCAATACATATTGTTATATTACTCCCTAGACACCTGTTACTAATTACCAATTCAATTTTTAGGATATACCTTTTATTTAAATGCATGTTAACACTAGGCAGTAGTACTATTTTTCTTCTTTGTCAATCTAATTATTGTTTATTTTAATAAAATTTCCTTTGATTACTAATGAGGTTAGGCATTATAAAAATTTTACCAGCCAATTATATTTCCTCTTTTGTTATTTATTTCATTTGTCAATCCTTCTATTGGATAGTCATCTATCTTATTGATTTTTAGGAGCTCTTTGTATATTAATGACGTCAATCCATTAATGATATTCATGATACACTGGAAATGCTTCTCCAAGTTATTTTTTTCTTTTAAATTATTTCATTTTTTACTTTTTCCTCAGCTTTACTGAGATATAATTAAAATTGTGTAGGTTTAAAGTGTACAAGGAACTTGGTACATTTATATATTGCAAAATGATTGCTACCATAGCTTTAGCTACCTCCTCCATCCCATCACATATCCAAGTTATTCTTTGTCTTAACTTTATTTACTGTGTTTTCCATGTTTACATAGAAAATATATTAATTTTCCCATATGTATCTACCTATGTGACAAGCTTAAATAAATGTTTTCCATCCCCAAATTATTTAATCATATGTATTTTCTTTCAGTACTTTTCTTTTTTCATTTAAATGTATAATACATCTGGAATTTCTTTTGAGGTAAGTATATGTTAGGAGTCTATCTTTTCTTCTAAGGAACTCCCTATCCCAAGATAATATAAGTAGGAAAACTTTTTGACTGCCAGAGGAGAACTTCTCAATACTACAGTCTATTTGAAAATTTCAGAAAGAATCTGTCATCTATTCTTTCTCTACAAACCATTTAACAGCATTTTATCATTGTGCTTCTTCGTGGAATTGACTGAAAATTGACTGGTTAGTGTGAGGTAGAAGAACAAATGTTTAACTAATGCTGACTTTTCTTCAAGTTAACCAGTTCCTTCTCGTATTTTTATCTCAGTTTAAGAAAACTGCAGTGATTTTTTTCTTCTGACGATGATCCCAGTAGTTTGTTTCAAAGCATATTTTGGAAATATGCAGTTCAAAACACAAATCCCTTGCTCCCTCTCTATTACTCTTTGTTGTAAGGTGATACAGTGTAAAGTCCCTTACGAAGGCCAATTGCTAATTTTCCTTAGTGCATGTCTCCTTTCAGAGAAAACTAAACCATGTCTTTCTCTCCGTGGAGGTCTGAGACAAAAATAGCACCTCCATATGCCTTCATCAATTCGCATATTCCTTTCAGCTTTCAAAGTAGTGTTGAGATGATCTTTTCTTATCAGAGTTGGGCATTCCTCAGGGTGCTGTTCTGTAATCAGAGAGCAGTATGTTGACTACACTACAGAGACTCTGGCCTGGTGGACTCTGAATAGAATTGCCCAAGAGAGACCCAGTTCTTATTCTTTCATTAACTTTCAATTCTTACTAAACCCCTAAATCTTTCCGTATTTCATGTTTTGCATCTGCAGCAAGTGATAATAACGCTGATGTATTCTACCAGGAGATTGTTAGGATTAACTAATTAATGGTCACAAAGAGCCTTTTAAATAGAAAGTGCCAAATGTCTTCCCTGGTATGAAGCAAAACCATTTTGCTTGCCTTTTCATCTGTCCTTTGCTGCAAAATCATTTTGCTTGCCTTTTCATCTGTCCTTTGTTGTTAAGCTGTCTTCTATCACCTACTTTCAGAGTGCTTAGGCCCATCTACT
Source organism: Monodon monoceros (assembly GCF_005190385.1). Taxonomy (NCBI): domain Eukaryota; kingdom Metazoa; phylum Chordata; class Mammalia; order Artiodactyla; family Monodontidae; genus Monodon; species Monodon monoceros. The sequence continues at coordinate 29,144,121 of NW_021703785.1, read as the reverse complement.
TTTCAATTCAACTCCTTCCAAAAGACTTTTTTTTCTTTTTTTTTTTTTGCGGTACGTGGGTCTCTCACTGCTGTGGCCTCTCCCGTTACGGAGCACAGGCTCCGGACGCGCAGGCTCAGCGGCCATGGCTCACGGGCCCAGCCGCTCCGCGGCATGTGGGATCCTCCCGGACCGGGGCATCAATCCGTGTCCCCTGCAACGGCAGGTGGAATCTCAACCACTGCGCCACCAGGGAAGCCCCCAAAAGACTTCTAAATAAAATCAAACTACTTTAGTTCCCAATTATGGGTAAGTAAATGATCCTACTTTTATAGCTCAGTGTCTGGGGGACACAAGTCATAAGGTGCTTCTAATTCACCAGAATCAGAATGCTTTAAACACTCACTGGAATGTTTAAAAAGTCCAAAACAAAAAGACCAATATAGCATAAGGAAATTTCAAGAGATCAGAATTCAAATTACCAGAAACCTCAGTTACCTGAAAAACATTTTCCTGATAATTCAGCTTTCATGAAATAAATCATACATTTGATTTTTGAAAATATACACACACAGGTCCCCAAGAGACATTTTTTCCAAAGAAGATATACAGATGGCTGACAGACACATGGAAAGATGCACAACGTCACGAATCATCAGGGAACTGCAAATCAAAAGTACAATGAGATATTACCTCAAATCTGTCAGAATGGCTAGTACCAAAAAGACAACAAATAACCAGTGTTGGTGAGGGTGTAGAGAAAAGGGAACCCTAGTGCACTGTTGGTGGGAATGTAAATTGGTGCAGCCACTATGAAGAACAGTATGGAGATTCCTCAAAAAATTAAAATTAGAACTGCCCTACGATCTAGCAATTCCACTTCTGGGTATTTTTCTGAAGAAAACAAAACATTAATTTGAAGAGATATATACACCCCTATGATCATTGCAGCATTATTTACAATAGCCAAGATATGGAAGCAACCAAAGTGTCCATTGGTAGACATGGACATACAAATACTGTATGATTTCATTTATATGTGGAATATAAAAAAAAAAAGAATAAATATAACAAAACGACAGCAGAGTCATAGATACTGGGAACAAACAGGTAGTTTCCAGTGGAGGGTGAAATGGTTGAGTGAAATAAGTGAGGTAGATTAAGAGGTACAAACTCTCAGTTACAAAATAAATGAGTTAAGGGGATGAAATATACAGCATGGGGAATATAGTCAAAAATACTCTAATATCTTTGCATGGTGACAGATGGTAACTGACATCATGGCGACCGTTTTGTAATGTATAGAAATGTTGAATGACTATGTTGTACACCAGGAACTATCATAGTGTTGTAGGTCAATTATACTTCAAGCAAACAAGCTCACAGAGAGATCAGATCTGTGGTTTCTAGAGGTGGGGGTGGGGGGAGGAGGAATTGGATGAAGGTGATCAAAGGGCACAAACTTCCCTTTATAACGTAAGTAAGTACTAGGGATGTAATGTACAACATGATTGATACAATTAACACTGCTGTATGTTATATGTGAAAGTTAAGAGTGTAAATCCTGAGTTCTCATCATACTGAAAAATATTTTTTCTTTAATTTTGTATCTATATGAGATGATTGATGTTCGCCAAACTTATTGTGATAATCATTTCATGATGTATGTAAGTCAAATCATGCTGCACACCTTAAATGTGTACAGTGCTGTATATAAATTATATCTCAATAAGAGTGGAAGAAAAAAATTAAAAAATAAAAATAAATATGCACACAAATTCATGGATATGTCACACTCTACTCAACCTTCTATAGAGATGCATCTTTAGACTAGATGACTGCATCATTTGTCATCAAAACCAGGACGCTACTGAGAGTGAAAGAAGCTATTATTGATTCAACCAGAAGATCAGGATTAGATCAGAGCCATCCTAGACTAACCAGTATATATGGTCACCCTGTCCATACATCTACTGAAAATCATTAGCATTCAGTTTGATGATGCTGGTTGATTCAGGCAAGATTTTCAGTTTCTCTGTTATTAGCAGAAATAGAAACACAAAAAAGTTTCTGTTTAAGCCTGTGTTAATTAATTAATTAGAAATTTCCATTTACTAATCATTCTAGAAACATTGAGTCCTCATAATTCAGACAGGCACCAGGACAGTAATTAAATATAGCAACTGTCTGTTTTCACAGAATCAATTCTATGCCTTCTGTTTTGGAGTAGCCCCATCTTAATGCATGGCCCATTCTAGATTCCTGCCCTCCGGGGATGTGATGGAAGGGAATTGGTCTGGTAGGGCACCTAGGAAAGCCTCAGAGTTTTTTGACCTTGTCCAGCACCGCACTGTCTTAGCAAAGAATCACTTACTGGAGAAGGAGTCATGCTAGCAAGTAGTGGCTCCCCACCAGCAGATGCTCTGGCTCTAAACAATCACAGCCCTGAGCTCAAGAGCGAAGAAATAAGCTTTTCTTCTGATTTTAGTGTGGGTAAAAATCACTAATTTGTTTTCCTAAAGTAGAGATTACTGAGCCCCACCCTCAGAGATACTAATGCAGTTGGCTTTGCAAGGGACCCAGGATTTGCATGTCTCAAAACATCCTCGGTTATTCTGAAGGAAGTGGCCAGAACCTCTTTTCTAAGAAAATTGTTTCCAAACTTTAAACACCAAAGTTTATACCATAACCTAAACATGGTCCATAATTATGGTTTTACCTGTATTTACAATGAAGCAATTTGGATAATGAGGACTGCAACTTGAGAGGCTAAACATATCTAATATCTTCTATGAAATAAGAAAGAACTAGTAGGAGAACCTATTTTCTTATGAAGAAATTTTCTTAAAGATTAAATCATTTAAAACTGGAAGCTTAATTTAAGAACGCTTTCCTCAAAAACTGTACCTCTTAAAATGCCACAAGTTGTTCTAAAGCAAGTGGCCAATGTTTTTCACACACACTGAGAAATACTGTTCTTAAAAGCTGAAGACCAATCTAGTGGACCGTAACAGAGCTTTATATTTCATGACAATGGTTTTGTAATCTGTAAAATGAATCCTACACATTTAGGGTATTATTATTATTTTATCCTACAAACCATAAGCTAACATCTTGGAATGTCTTACAATTTAATAGGGAAAGGGGACCAAGTGCACAAAACACTTAGGGTCATGCCAATTAAATTTTATGACCTTGATTATTTAAAAAGAGTTTGAATCTCTAGTTGTGCTTCTGAACTTATTCCATCTTCCCCATAAGATTACAAAACATTCTAAGATATGAGTTGCTATTATATTGGCTAATTATAATAATGACAATGGTCGTTTTATGCTAGGTATGTGCTAAGTGATATACACACAAAGTCATTCAGTAAGAGTTTATTCATTTTTATTAATTAGTCCCGCAACTATTTGTTTGCCTTCTATGAAAAGGGACATACTTTGCAAGATGCTGGTGATCGTGATGAACACGGTAGATGATAATAGAGCTCTAACTTCAAACCTCAATATGGACATTTACAAGACAACTTACTAAGAGTTGTAAACTGATCAAGTTAGATGTGTTGACATCGATTGGAAGAAAACATGCCATAACTCAAAGCCTTTTATCATAGGTTCATTTTTTCTAGCTGAGTCCTCAAAAATACAGTTAAAACAAGAGGAGAGATATGTGGTAAATGCTTTGACAGATGAGGAATAACATTTCAAGAATTTTTTTCTTTTTTTGGAAACAGAAAAACCTAAAGCTCCCTTTATGTTCAATTATTGAATTCTCCAAAGGCCCAGTATGAAAGCCATTACAAATTCTTGCAGTAAGCCAACAATAAAAGTATATTTTAGAACACTCAAAAAATACAAACAAGAAAATAGCTGCAAAGATGAATAGCTACTATCTCTAACTTTCACAATCCCTGAGCTAAATTTTGCTTAATTAAAATTAAACAACCATGGCCATAGAAAAGTTTCATGATAAAACCTTAATTCAAGTGGATTGTTGACTATTTACCAGTTATGAGCTATCATAACTTAGTTACTGAACTAATCCTCACTTATTGAATCTATAATATGAATAAAAATACTATTGATTTCACAGGGTTGTTCCGAGTAATATAGAGGTAATGTTTTTAAAGTATTTAGCACTGTTGAGTGGAACATAGTGTTTACCTAAAACAAATAGACTGCCAAGTTAAAAACTGGGTTTACTTAGAATCAACAAAATATTGCAGTTCAGGGTCTGCAACAATGGTGAGCTATGTGCAAGTCTCTGGTAACAAGAAGAGGACTCTTTCATAGAGAAGAAAAGGAAGCTGGGAGAGCTATGTTAAACTAAGGATCCTTGGGAGGAATTAAGAGTTTGAAGTACAGTGGTTTCTCATTGGCTGAGTTATGACATTTTCTCATTGGCTGAGCTCCTGCCAGGCAAGAAGAGGAAGCCTTTCTTCTTCCTGTTGGCCTCTGTTATTGCCAGAAGGCATGAAATCTCCCCCTCCTGGCCTCCCAAACCTATTTAAATTGAGTTTTCTGCTTATTAATTTTTATAATAGTAAATGCTCAAGAAAATTAGCTATTGTGTTACTCTAAGTCAAATAATTTAATTAATTATTTCTCAATTCTATTTTCCGTAATATCAGTACAACAATGTACTGTATAAATACAAGGGGTCCTAATGAGTTGGATATTTAGACCTCATAAGATGTCTGTTGTCCTTAGAATTTAAGTAAAAAAGTTATAACTAAGCCATTTTTCAAACTATAAGCAAAGGACCACAGACCTTGTTCCTTAAAAATCTCAGCTGTAACTGTGCCTGTTACCATAGGTTTGAAGACATAGCTCACTGTTTAAATACTGATCTGAGTGTGCATATTCAGCAATCCTTTCCTCGGATTCTGTACTTTACCAGAGTATAATTGAGAGGCTTTCAATTACTGAGAAAAGAACTGATGAATTGTTAACCATTCCCCTGTGGGAATAATGTCTCTGACTCAATACAAATACAAATCATGTTCGAGAACAAGCTTGACAACTGTTTCTGAGTTTCATTATGCAGAACTTTTTACATTCCCCTCTCACCAACCCCACCCACTCACCATTGTATTTTTTCCTTTATTACCTTGTCATTTTATTACATACTGTAAGACCTCTCAAAAGTTCTTCGGGGAACTCAAGGAAAATATTAAGTGTTTATAGTAGATTAGATGGTGCTTTTCAAAGGCACAAATTTTGGTGTGTGGGAAATTTAGGTTGTAGGACTGAAGTTAAAGCTTTACCTGTTCCTTGAGGCAACTCCCAAATGCCACTCTCCTCACCTGAGCTCACCAAAGCAGCCCCTCACTCTTGGCTGTGTCCTCAGGTCTATCTTGACATAGGTCAAGCACACTGGTTGCTCTCCAGTACAGCCCGTAGAAACTGTAGCCAGGGACTACATAAGCACTCACCTTGGCTTTTCCATCATGTAACTGCTTGATTCTTCCTCATTGTTTGGCCACATATATACTGAAATGTCACCATTTGTTTTCCTATTTCCTACCAAAATCTCTTAAAGGGATTATATTTAGTCACCCTCTATTTAGGTAAAAATATTTGCTAATGATAACGCTTCATCATTTGCCATTATTGGAATAACCAGAACACAGATCACAAAGTTTTCAGTTTTATCCTCAATGACTGGGTTGAAGAGGAAAAGCATTGATTCTCTGAATAAACAGGCAGACGAGTAAATGGGGGTGGTTACAAGTTCTTCCTTTGTTTTTATCTTTTGTAAGCACATACAAACTCAAAATTCCATATTTTCTGCTTTATTCCAACGACAAGGCAGTCATACTCTTAGAGTGGGCAAGTAGAGTGCAAAAAGTATGTTTTGATTTTTGTGATAGCTGTCGTTGAATCCACAGAAGTTGAATTCAAACTGTGAATGTGTGTGTGTGTCTGTGTGTGTCTGTTACAGCTACATTTCTGTAAGTAGGTGTAGCTCTTATTTGGTTCAGCACAGAGTGATTTTCCTGGAGGACGTTTTTAAAAGGAAATGGTCTACGTGAAGAAATGATGTAGTTATAATCCTCAGAATTAACCTTTTCAAATATGTATAAGTGGCATACATTCCCTTGTTTTGCTGTTTTATTTTCAATCCAAGATGTTTACAGCATTTTTTGCTCACATCTCTCTCCCCACTCCTCAAATCTCATGCATGATGCAAGATAGAAGTTAGAGGTCAGACAAATAAAATTAGATGGAATACTTGGGGAAACTCCCTCCCTTCTTTCCTCCCTCCTTACCTTCCTTCCACCTTTGCTTCCTTGCTTTGTTTTCTCTTCGGGGCATTTTAAAGCTATTTTAGATTGCAATTTACACCATCCCCAGGTCAAGTTACAAAGTCCTAGCTAATCTGCAGACAGGTTACCCCAGGCTCTTATTACCATTCCATGCAAATTTCTGTTTCTCTTTAAGATTGTTTTACTGACATCTAAGGACATACAATGGAAACTTTACCACTGGTAAAGATTTTGTCCCTTGATTTGCCTTTCCAAACTATTTTCCCTTGATTTACCTTTTAAAGTCGACTTAATGTTTTGAAATAGTACCCAGTATTGGTGAGCCTAGGTTGAAAAATGGTATTCTCAGAAAGAAATGATTAAACTGTATACCATAAAGGGAAGCAATTTGGCAATAATATCAAAAGCATTAAAGAGATATATATATATATATATATATATATAAAAATTGTGATCGAGTAACTACATGTTTAGCAAGCCATGCTAATAAAATAATCAAGCATATGCACAAATCTTTTCAAGTTGCTATTCATAATGTTAGAATATGAGAAATTTGTTGAGTATCCAATGATTAGAGAATTAATAAATTAGTCAAAATTAGAATATTATGGTAGCATTAAAATCATGTTTGCTTTTAAGGGAAAAGTACGTTTTGTGTGTGTATTTCAGAAGGATATTTTAAATATACTAAATAATACTAATATACTAATAATACTAAATGAGAAAAGGTTTTAAAAGTGCAAATCATTTATGATTATAATTCTGAAACCATATATATATATATATATATATATATATACGGTTTCTCTCATATATATTAGAATACAGCAAAATTTTAATGTTCTATTCAATTACCTCTGCATGGTGATATCATTAGCTTTTTCTGTATTGTCTACACTGAGCATGTATAACTGGAAAAAAAAAGATATTAATCTGGAAAAAAGCTCATTTTAAAGATATCAAATGATTTCTCATCCGTTCTACCGCTCACAATACACTAGTTCTTATTGCTATTAATTTTGTCACTATCTCCTAAATAAATCTTCTCTACACTACACACATTTAAGATTCCCAAATGCTTCCATTAAATGTTTTACATTATCCTTGATTAATAAAATCAAACTGCTGCAAAATATAAAATACAAAGCTTGATTCAGTGAAAATGTAACCTCATTTATATTGCCAGGAAGAGTATACAGTTAATGGAGAATGTGATTCAAAGAAATTGAAAACCTTAAATGCATGTGAACCTTATTTACCAAGATATTAGCAGTAATAGTATTCAAGGAATCACGAAAGTTAGTGAGATCTTATTATCGGCCTGTTTGTACTACAGCTCTCTGCTGGAAAGATCCACAGGAATCTTCTAATGCCATGGTCTATAAATTGTCTCATGAAGAGCAGTTTATTTATTTAATGAAAATTTAACCCCGATCACTCTTTTCTGAATGTTGTCAACCTACTGTGTGGAAGTGCATCATATCAACCCAATTTCAAAAGGTTCTCTTTTGTGAAAAACACTAAGTTTAATGTTCCAAATATATTTTAGTTTCAAGTAATTATCACCATTATCATATATTACAATCTTAGGTAAGTGTTAATGACATATTGGCACGCTGTTATTACTTTCAAAATGTAATAAATGTTTCAGTTATTTTCTCAAATATCGAATCAAAAACCAAGACTAGCCTTTGTAAAAATTAAGAAACAGAAACCTGAATTAAATAGAGTTGTGAGACCAGAAGGGGGAGCTCTCACTCCCTTCCATGAGGGCAGAGCCCAACGGGAAGAAGAAAGATTTCCCTGGAAAACACTCAAGGAATGAAAAGCCATGGACCCTTTGTTTACTGTAGCCCTCCCAAGTTCCTTTTTTCTCTCCATAAAAGCTTTCTCCTTCCCTTGCCAGATGAAGACTTGCAGGCAGCTGGCCTTGGTTGCAGACACCGAATTGTAATTTGCTGCTAATCCCAAATAAACCCATCTTTGCTGGACACATACTGGCAGCCTATTTGTTTCAGATCAACACCTTCTTAAAAAGTGACATTTAAACTGGGTTCTCATGGAGTCCCAAGTAAGCAAATGAGCTTGGGCAGAGGGGGAAAAAAGCCAGGAGGAAAGGGATCCAGAATATGCAAATGTCTAGGGGAAAAGAGAAAAGTTATTAAAAATTGCTCAGTAGAGCTGAAACAGTGAAAAGAGATTTATTTAATTCAATAAATGTTTATGAATCATCTACTCAGGGTTATGCATGTAATTGGTACTGGGGATTTGTTGATGAACTGGAGAAGGAGGGAAGCTGGGAATGGAGGTTAAAAAACGTTATAACCACAAATATAAATGTGCTGAGTGTTACCAGGGAGGACATCTCTAGCTAATCTGGAAGACCTAACCCAGACTGGAAAGAAAGGGAAGACTTCCAGAGGAAGTGACATTGAGCTGGACCTGGAGGATAAAACGATCGCAGCCAGCTTGGCAGCGTCAGAGCATGGGGCCAATCATACATCGGGACGTGGAGAACATGAGGCAGGCGACTTTAGCAGGTTCACGAAATATGACAAAGTTCACTCTAGCTTAGCTTAGTGTGGAGAGCCTGGGGGAGAGGGGACGTGGTGATGGACAGGAAGTGGGCGGGGTTAAACATGCAGGGCACTGCGGGTCTAGGACTGTGGTCTTTATTGTAAGAGCTGTGGAAGGACTTTACCTCCCAAAACAGAGGGCTGACAAAATCAGAGGTGCTTTTTTAAAAGGTCACTTTCAGAGAAACTGTAGAAAACACGTGAGGGTGAATGAAGGGAGACTGCTTAGGCAGCTAATACTGAACTTCAAAAAATAGGTAAGGGAGATTTGGGTGGCAGTCGTAGTAACAGGAACGGAAGGAAGTGGACTAAAGCATTTTGCTCCAGACCTCCTCTCCTAATGACTGAGGCTCTAGATAAGCAACCAGCCTGCCCTCTGTGAGGTATAAACCACATAGTTCCTCCAGGCTGAGAGGCAGGGGGTCAATCCCTGACGGTGACTGCCCTTTGTTTTCTAAAGGGACACGGAGCCACGCATCATTATGCCTTTTTTTTTTTTTTTTTTTTTTTGCGGTACGCGGGCCTCTCACTGCTGTGGCCTCTCCCGTTGCGGAGCACAGGCTCCGGACGCGCAGGCTCAGCGGCCATGGCTCACGGGCCCAGCCGCTCTGCAGCATGTGGGATCTTCCCGGAGCGGGACACGAACCTGTGTCTCCTGCATCGGCAGGCGGACTCCCAACCACTGCGCCACCAGGGAAGCCCCATTATGCCTTTTTAAAGGTCATTTAATAATATCTGTTTCATTTCAATGTTACAAAGTTTGGGATAAATTGAATGTGCTTTGGAAACTATGATCATTTTATTCTAAAACCCTAAACAGATATCCACCCATCTATATTTATTCATTAAACATTTCCTTTATGCTTGACATTGTGCTGGGCATCATGGAAAAACCAGAGGAAATTTATGAATGTATTGGTGTGTGATTTAAAGAAGTGCTTAAAAGTGAATAGAATTAAGGGAACATTGAAAATAGTGAGGTGGACCCAGAACTTCTGCTCTAAGTATAGATCATGTTTCTCTGTTTTAAATCTGTGAGAAGTGTGCTGAGTTAACCTTGAAATACAATTCATCTTCTCTTGATTTGTTATTTAGAAGTGTTGATTACCCTAGGGGGAGAATTATCTTGTGAGTGAACTTGGGAAGTGTCTGGTGGAGATTTTCCCAGCAGTTGGAACCCAGATGATTACTGTATCTGCCCAATGTCATGGCCAGACCCTCATTGTTTATGCTTCATTATAATCCAATTAGGTAAGCACAACCTTAAAGGTTTATAGATAACAGAGGTTCCAAACGTTTTAATTTCTCTTTTATTCTTCTTCTTGTGATGGAACACTCTGCTCAAAGGAAAAAACAGATTATATTACTGGTGAAATCATTTTGTTCTCATCTAAACTGTCTCTGGGCCCCTTCTTATTTCTGCCAGTCTTCCTGATCTAAACCAGGTTGTTATTGAGAGCACTTTCATTTGCACTTTGTGAAAACACGGTTTGTATCATCATTTATTCTCTTGCTCTGCAGTTAGGTCTATGTTCCGATGAACATAAAGATCGAACGAAGTTCCATGAAGCGTACACATCTCGGGGAGAAAAGAAAAGTAAAATTTTCACTCCTCAGTTTATGGACTGTTAGACAATTTGTGAATATAGTTGATTATACTCATCTTTCTTTGACTTAAATTTTACTTTAAAAGTATTAAAATATATAGTTCAGTAATGGTAGAAAAGAGATGAGCATATATTTTTGCAAACATAAAATTTTTTTACATGCAAGGAAGATATCAGAAGATATGGATTTTAGTTCTAATTCTTGGAAAAGTCCCAAGCATCTCAAAATATCAATTTTCTTATCTTTGCAATAGGAATAATAATTTCCATAGAATAAGGTGGTTCTGAGGATAAAATATGATAGCTTCTAGGAAGAGAGTGCAAGTATAAAGCACCACATAAATTTGACATTGACCAGCAGCTCTTGCCTAGATGTCCAAGTTTAAAGATTTTAAAACATGACGCCAACTGAAAAGTATTATTAAATAAAATTCATGCTTCACTCATTCCTAAGTTTCACATTTGAAATCTTAAAAACTAATCCATTAATTTCATGAGATAATGAATTTAATAATTTATTTGATTTTGAAGTCAATTGTAATTTAATCTATTTTTAAACATTTTTATTTTTAGAAATTGAAATTTTTCTCTGAACTTGAGATTACAATATGCCAATTTACACATTCATTCACTTACTCATCCAATAAACATTTACTGAGCAACTAATGTATAACCTAGACACTATAATAAGTGCTGGGAATAAAAAACAAAAAGATGTTCTGTTTTTAAAAAAGGAATTCCCAATATAGTAAATTAGGAAATGTAATATACAATAATACACATTAATACACAAAACGTGTAAACCAGCAATTGTGATTCACAGTAGTAGGTGTTATTTTAAAACTGTTTACAAGGTACAGTGAGTAAACAAAGGCAAAAAGAAGATTCTTTACGTGAGAAAAGGATTATAGAAGATGTCATAGAGGTTTCCTTTGAACTGAGTGTTACAAGCTGAACTATGTCCTCCCAAAATTCACATGTTGAAGTACTAACCCCCAGTACCTCAGAATGTGACCTTCTTTGAAGATAGGTTATTTGCAGAAGTAATTAAGTTAAAATGGGGTTATTAGGCTGGGCCCTAATCCAATATGACTGGTGTCCTTATACAAAGGGAAATTTGAACACTGACATGCATACAGGGAGAATGCCATGTGAAGATGAGGGCAGAAATCTGAGTTCTACAAGTCAGGGACCACCAAAGATTGCCAGAAAACAACCAGAGGCTAAGGCAGAAGCATGGAACAGATTCTTCCTCGTAGTCCCCAGAAGTAATGCTAACACCTTGATCTTGAACTTCTAGTCTCCAGAAACGTGAGAAATAAATTTCTGTTGTTTAAGCCACTCAATGTGTAGTACTTTGTGATGGCAGCCCAAGCAAACTAATACGGTGTCTTAAAAAAAAATGAATAAGAATTCATCAGTATGACAAAGGAAAGAAGCATAGGGAGGGTGTTCAAGATTGAGGGCAGAGTTCGCACAAAGACAAGGTGATATGAAGAAGCAGCGTTCAAAGGTCAAACTGCAAGAAGTTCAGTTTGTCAGAACATGGGATGTGAGGGAAATCTCAGCAGGAGAAAACCTTAGAAAGATGGTCAGGAGTCACCCTGTAAAAGCCCTGAGGCCAGGCTACGGGGTTTGGATTTTATTTTAAAAGCAATTGGAGACCACTGAAGGCTTTTAAACAGAGAGAACATACGATGAAGTGCATGTTTTATAAAGGCCTCTTACCTTTTTTTAGTTCTTTGAAGGATGGTTTGAAGGGATGAAACTAGAGATCCAGTGGTCAGCCAGGAATTTACTGTGATAGTAACATGAGAAATGAAGGTTATTCGATAAAGGCTATAGAGTGGGATAAATGGGTAGATTGGGGATATAGTAAAAAGTGGTAAAAATTCAGTGAGCAGCCGGTTAGCTGAGAGACAGAGAGAGAGAGTGGACTGTTGTGAGCAGTAGATATGGAGAAGGGATGGATGAGACTATTTCCAAAGAAGAGCTGAAAGACGTTCTTTCTCCGGTATAGCAAAGGAAACCTACATGACCTTGACAAAATTATGACTTGCCCTTGACTACTGATCTCGTTATTTGGGGCCTATTTGGGAGAGCATCTTAATGTATTGTGATTCTGGAAGCCCTGGATGGACACTTATTCAAGTGCCACCAATTATATACCAGCAATTCCAATAAACCATTACATTTTTATTATATTTTATTGTACATATCACAGATGCATATTCACTTGGATGGCAAACAAATGTTTCTGCATAAAAAATAATTTTATAAACTTTCTGTTTTTAGTGGAGAAGATAAAAATTCCTCTGGTACCCAAACGGCACAAAGTTTTGCTGTAAAACATAAATGTTCGTTTTTTTCTAGTAAAAGAAAGGGAATGCAAATCTTCTATTCACTCTAAAGCAACTTTATCCTAAACTACTCAAGCAACTTATTTTTTCTTAAGTTTCAAAATGTGTCACTTGAAAGTTAGAAAGAAAAGAGGGGCCATAGCACTATTTTAGAAAGAAGTTAAGAACTTTCATATTACAGAAAATTACAAGGTATCCTAAGGGTAGTTCGGATGTTTTTCTCTTTGCTACTAGTTACAATAGCTTGACAAAGCCAGCCTCTTCTTTTTCCATTAAAATCAATTAGCCCCTAATGCATTTCCATGAAGTGATTTGCAAGGCTCTGGTTATTTTGCAGAGGATCTGTGAAATAACTAAATGAATTCCTTCCTTTACTTCTTTCTGTTGTAAAAAGTCTTTCTCTAAAGCATTCCATGATAGTTCCCTTAGCCCCCTGCCCAGTATTAACCAGTGCTCTGTCCTTGCCTAGCCTGGTGAATGAAAGATGTTTCCTGGGGTATCAGTAAACAAAGGGCGTTGCAGCCATCAAGCCACTACAAGCACGAGCAATGGTGAGCCCTGAGGGAGCTCAGGTTGCAGACAAAACGGGCTGCCCACTGCCCAGGCCTCCGCCACTGCAGCCACCACCGAAGGTGCACCCTGAGGGGACTCAAGATGGAAAAGCACAGGATAACGGCCCCAGCCCCAGGAATGCTTTCAATAAGCCCAGACTCTTTCATCTTCCCATACTTAGAAAAGTGCTGAAGTCTTTATCTTGAGATACCTGGTTTTCTTTTAATTAACAGTAATCTTTTGGGCTTTCCTGGTGGCGCAGTGGTTGAGAGTCCGCCTGCCGATGCAGGGGACACAGGTTTGTGCCCCGGTCCGGGAAGATCCCACATGCCACGGAGCGGCTGGGCCCGTGAGCCACGGCCGCTGAGCCTGCGCGTCCGGAGCCTGTGCTCCGCAGCGCGAGAGGTCACAACAGTGAGAGGATCCGCGTACCGCAAAAAACCCCACAAAAAAACAGTAATCTTTTGATGTTCTGACTACCTGGTCTTTGTTGCCAAACCCTCTATATATCCTGGTCCCTCCCTTATCTCTTCGGATCAGTCCCTCAGAGCTATCTGAGAGTCTGTCTTCAGAACTTGAAGTCCTCAGAAAGTCTGCCGAATAAAACTAACTCTCAACTTTTAGGTCGTGCATTTTTTTTTTTTTAGGTGGACAGCCTTGACTGAAGCCTTTATTCTCTGTTCAAGAGATTATCGGCTCATTGCTAGCTCTCCACTTTGTAGTCCTCTGCTTTTGCCAAGATTTTCCCTCAAGCTTCTTTCTGCTAGTTTAGCTTGGATATCATCTCCTCAAGGCACCAACTTTTGAAACAAAGGCCCCCCTACTCTATGTGCTCCATAGCACCCCGTGAACGGCTCCATCATTTCACTTCACTCTATTTTACTGGAATTATCTAAATAAAACCTCCACCCATGGGATATGAAATTCCTGCGGGCAGGTTGCTGTATAGAATCTGATACAAACTGTACTTTGCTTCACAGAACCAGCCTCTCTAGTCCATCTTTAAGGTGTGTTTGCTAGTGACAAATCCTTTTAGCTTTCTTTCATCTGAGAATGTCCTTAATACCCCTTCATCCTGAAGGAGAGTTTTCTATCACGGGATGTAGAATTCATGGTGATAGACAGTTGTTTTCTTTCAGCCCTTGAAAAATATTGTGTGACTTCATTATGTTCACCATGGACTCAGGTAATGTGTTATTTCTCTTTGGCTCATTTTAAAATCTTTTCTTTGTCTGTAGTTTCAGAAGTATAATTATGCGTTTTGCTGTGTATTTCCCCAACTGGGTGATTCTGTAGGCTTGTGTCTTTTGCCAAATTTGAGACATTTTCAGCCTTTATTTCTTCAAATACTCTCTCATTGCCTCTCTTTCTCTTCTCACCGGGACTCCAAAGATAAGAAAGTTGGATCTTTTGTTATTATTTCAACAGGTCACTGAGGATCTGTTTGTTTACTTTTTTGAGCCTATATTCTCTGTTGTTCAGGTTGGATGAATTCTATTGCTCCATCCTCAAATTCAGGGTCTATCTTCTGTCATCTCCACTTTACTATTGAGCCCATTTACTGAGTTTTTGCCTGTTGTATTTTTCATTTCTACAATCTCTATTTTTTAAATTCTAAGTTTTGTTTCATTTCTAAGATTTTCCATGTTTCTCTCTCATTTCAAGAAAATTCATATTTATTTGTTAAGCTCTTTTATGACGGCTGCTTTAAACTCCTTGTGAGATAATTGCAACATCTTATTCATTTCATCATCAGGCTTGTTGGCATCAGTTGATTCTCTTTTCTTTTTCAGGTTGTGATTTCCCTGTGAGGCAGGGGATAGATGGGTCCCTGGGGCAAATGGTTTGAGTTCGTTCCTGTGGACTGATACTCTGAGACAAGAATAACAGAACAATTGAGAGAGGAGGGTGGGCCCTGCCCAGATAGAAGATAAGAGACTACATATTTCTCATTCTTGAAGTCAGGAGACCTCCTCGACTATACATGTGCAGAAAGGCTCCTTGGAGGTCAAAAGGGGAGTGATGCCAAGTGGCTAAGTCTACCCATAGGCCTCTTCAGTAGAATCCATCTTGGCTAAGAGATGCATGCACACACGGGAAGATCCTGAGATATACCAAATACAGACTTTGAACCAGGCAAATCTAAACGACTGGTCAGAGGAAACCTGGAAGAAATGCCCCATATAAGTGATTCAAACTGCCCCGAGGGTGTGACTTTCTCTCTGAGCCCACTCGTGTCTATCCACATGTACTGAATTCTTTTTTTTCCCCTAATAAGTACTTTACTTGTTTCACTACTTTCCTTCTTTGTGGGAATTCTTTTTCTACAAAGCCATAGGGCCAGGGCCTTGTCACTGACCACTGGTCTAGTGGCTATGATTTACTGCTCTCACTGCCACGACCCAGCCTCAGTCTCTGGCCAGGAACCGAAATCCTGCTTCAAGCTGCTCTGCAGGCCGAGGCCACCCAAGATCACCTGGTTCTAGGTCAGATGATGGGTTTTTTTAAATCACTTCCTGAACATTTTGGATATCATGTTCGGAGACACTGGGCCTTATTTAAATTTTTATTTTAACAGGAAGACACCCTGTTTAGGCTTGGCATGCAGGTCCTAGTCTACTTTTGTGATTCCAATCACAGTCTAATTTTCAGAGATTGTGTGGTGCTGTGTTGGTCTGTTTGGTTTATTTCATGCCACTGGGGCTCCTACTGGTCCCTGATGATGCTAGTTGAGGGGTCTGAAGGAACTTATCAAAGCCAGGTTGCCTTGTCTCTCTAGAAGGGTGAAGAGATTCTTAGGCTCATTGCACAGAGTGTTTCCTGGGCTGGGTACTTGTGGTGAGATCCACCTTGTCCCATGGATGCATGATGCTTCTGGGTTGGGGAGGGGAGTCATAGGACCAGTGGGGAAGGAGAGTGCTTCTCGTAGCTGCTAATTATCAAAAAGGTTTCCAACTGATCCTCCTTGCTGGTTCTGCTGAGTTTGCCTGGTATTGTCAGAGATACTCCCACTTGATGCAGTAGCAATGAGCTAATCTGGGATGCCCTTTGTTGTTAGGTTGGAAATCAAGAAACACTGGGTCTAGGTCACCTTCTTCTGTTGGCTGTGGGGTTGAAAGACGTCCTCCCACTGTTCTATTTCCCTAGCCCAGGGGTCTTTAGCCAGTTTGCCTTCCTCTTGCAACTTCCGAAGTTCTCCTTTGATTTTCTATTGGCTTATTTCCAGAGTTTATAGCTATAGTTAGCGCAGAGGAGCAGGGAGAGACAAGTCTTTGCCATCTCATCGTGATGGGAAATTCTACTACGCATAAAGATGGCCAAGTTTGCTCTAAACTATGCGCAGGACTGTTCCACAGTTATGCAAGAAAGGCTGGGCATAGAGAAGGTAATTGAGCTTTCTAAATGTTAGACATGGCCTTTGCACATTCAGACGCTATCACTTGCAGCTGTGTCCTTCTGGGTGATGATTTACAGGATTCAGAAGTTTGCACTGGGACCTGGGAAAATGCTGCCATTTAACCGCAGTGCTTTCTGACTGTACTGTGTTTCTTCTGATTCCATTAGATATGCATACTTTAGTTTTACCTATAGAAGTAGTCAAAGCAAGTGAAGAATTCTTGAGGTAGCAAGATGGTAGCAAGTGAAGAACGGTAGCAAGGGAAGAATTCTTGAGGATCTTAGAAACCATTCAACATCATTTTGTAGGTAAGAAAAATGGAGGCCCAAAGAGTTTTATTGACTTTTTCCAAATAATAGAGCCAAACAGTTGGAGAGCAGGATTAGGTCCCAGGGTTTATGACTTCTACTCAGTGCTTTTCTTCATTTCACCATGGAAATAAATAATAATGAATTAATGCATTTTCAATAGCAAATATATTACTCTAACTCCTTCACAACTTTTTTCTCTACATATTTAATTTGCTGGCATATTTGGTTCTCTTATGTCATATAAAAAATACATGTATTCTGTCATTTATGAGCCAAGCACACAGAAGAAGAGAAAAATTTTAAATGATGCTAGTATCTATTCATTGAGCAGATTTTATTAAATGTTTTGTATATTCTAGGATTTAAGATAGTTGTGGAAGTACTGTAGAAACAGAAAGCTAAGTAAGAGATAACTTCCTAACTTCCATCCCTCACCCAAAGTAGTTTCCAGTCTAATGAGAGTTACAGATGTATAAACTTACTATAATGTAAGATATGTGACATAACTGGTTACAAAGGGGATATAAATCAAGTGTTGTCAAAGGGAATTGGAAATAATGGTAAAATCTGAGTAGGTATATTAGGGAAGACAATCTAAGAGACGTCTTAAAGGTTGAATAAGAGTTAAATAATGCTCCATAAGGAGCTCATTCGATGTTAGCGCGGTGCTAAATACTCTGTGTAGGTAAACCAAACAACATAAATAAAGCTTTTACATAGATATAAGTTTATTGATGTTAAAATGTAAAAATGAAAAGTTATTTAACTTATTAAGTTTAAAGATGTTAACATTTGCTCAAAGCTACTCAGTTATTACATGGCAGAACTGGAAGAAACCTGAGGACATCTACACTACAAACTTTCTGAGTCTACAGATTTTTGTATCTCAGGAGTGCATAGTTCTGGGTTTACTGTATACTCTGAAACTATTGGTTGATGGTAAAATGTACTTTATTTCACATCATTTTAGACCTTGGTTATGTTTGTTAAATTTTTCTCAGTCTTTGTCAAGGTGTATTTTCTACCTTGGTCTCCTTCAAAATGCTAATTCTATGCTTTATGCCTGCTTCATGGACAGCAGGAAACATTTATAGCCTTCAGATAAAATTACAGGTGTGAAATGTTCCACAAATAGCAATAATTCACCATATCATTTGACATTTTTTTTTCTGAAACATTGTATTCATAGATTTTTAAGTTACCAAATCAACAGTTTCTTCTAGTAAGGAGAACTATTTCATAACAATCTTTTAAAAGTATGTTTTTAAACCAAAATAAATAAAACCTGAACTTGTAAAGTGAAGGCAATAATGGTTATGTGATGCTATGCCTTTAACTGCATGTCACTACATTTGTAATTCTTGTAATCACTCCTTTTGCTGAATTTCTGATCTAAGGTCTATATAGATGGTCTAGAGTGTATCGTAAGCTAAGATAATTAAAAGATGAACTAACATGCTTGTCATGATGCCAGTCTACATCATAGCTAAGACATCACTAGAAACTTAACAACACAGGGAACTATTAGTGTCCCATTACTGCTGTAACAAATTACCAAAATTTAGTGCTCACAATGACACAAATTTATATCTTATAGTTCTGGAGGCCAGAAGTCCAATATGGGTCTCACTAGGTGTCTCAGTCAGATTGGGCTGCCATAACAAAGTATCACAGACTCTGGGCCCCAAGCAACAGAAATGTGTTTTTTCACAGCTCTAGAGGCTGGAAAGCCCAAGATCAAGGTTCTAGTCAATTTGATTTCTGGTGAGCACTCTCTTCTTGACTTGCAGTCGGCCACCTTCTCTACGTATCCTCGTATGGTACGGAGAGACTGAGCGCTCTGGTATCTTCTTCTCATAAAGGTACAGACTCTATAGCCCCACTTTTATGACCTCATTTAACCTTTATCATCTCCCCACAGACTCTGTTGCCAAACACAGTCACATTGCAAGTTAGAGCTTTGACATATGTTTTTGGGAGTAACACAAACATTCAGTTAATAACATAAAACCTGAGGTCAAGGTGTCAGCAGGACTGCACTCTTTTTTGCACACTCTAGAGGAGAATCCATTTCCTTGTCTTTTCCAGCTTCTAGAGACTGCTCACATTGATTGGTTCCTGGCTCTCAGCTCCCTTCCTTCTTGAAAGTCAGTGTATTAGTTTCCTAAGGCTGCCATAACAAACTATCACAAAATGAGTGGCTTAAATGAACAGAAATTTATTGTCTTACAGTTCTGGAGGCTAGAAGTCCAAAATCAAGATGTTGCCAGGGATCATTCCTTCTGAGGGTCGTGAGAGAGAATCAGTTCCATGCCACTCTCTTGGCAATTTTGTTGGTTTATTGGCAATTTTTGGCATTTCTTGGCTTGCGTATGCGTTATTCCAATCTTCCACCTTCATGTGGTGCTATCCCTGTGTTTCTTCACAGAGTCTTCCCTCTGTGCATGTCTCTCTGTGCCCCAATTTTCTCTTTTTATGAAGACATCAGTGATACGGGATCAAAGTGTGCCCTAATGACTTCATTTTAACTTGATTACATTTTTTAAAACTCTGTTTCTGAAGAAGATCATATTCTGAGGTACAGGGCGTTAAGACTTCTACATATTTTGGTGGGGGACACAGTTCAACCCATAGCCGTCAGCAATGGCCAGTAAAGCTCATCGCATCACATTATTCTTACCTCTTCTTCTGCCTCTGTCTCTCGATTCTCACGATTACATTGGGCCAACTCAGATGCCATGCAACATGACACATTCATGGGTTCCAGGAATTAGGATGTGGACATTTTGGGGAGGCCGTTATTCTGCCTACAGGGGAATAAATGTTATTAAAACTCTCAGAAAGAGTCCTGGATGTGGCTTGAAGGAAGAGTTAGAAAAGTTACTTATGTTTGGGGGGATGTGCAGGTGATGTGACTCTTCAGGAGGCATGGTTGCTAAACTGCCTTCTGAGGAGAAGGGTGTTTGAGTTTCTGAAAGAGCTAAGTCAGCGTTAAAGTACTGTGGCTAGATGAGCAGTTGAGCATTTCTATCAGCGTTCTTACATGAAGAATCCTCCAATCCTGCACCAAGCATCAACTTCTCAGCTAAATAAATGCTCAACAGATACTAAGATTAGGTTTCAGAGTTAATCAGCTATTTTGTGCATAAGTGTGCACTAAAATGATAAAAGTTCAATTTCAAGGAACAAGTTTTGGTTATAGGATACAGTTCTAGAATAATCGCATGCCAAAAACCTCCTGAACTCCCTTCCCATCCCTGAAAACACACACACACACACACACACACACACACACACACACACACACACACACA
>NW_021703785.1:28982178-29123744 GCF_005190385.1 Monodon monoceros | reverse complement strand
ACACACACACACACACACACACACACACACACACACACACACACACAGAGTTATTGTTGCTATATTGGTGAAACAAAGGAGAAAGAGAATAGGGCTCTCTATATTGTACTTATTTAAAACCTATTCCAATTCCTAAGTCAGGTGAAGTTTCAGAATTCTGGTATGATTTTCTCCATACTCAAGCCTATCCTTATCTTCACTGAATATTTAGATTTTGCTTATGGCTTTCCCATAATTCATACAATTAATATTTATTTTATTTTATCATAAATTTACTGAGACCCCTTCCATTCAATATGTGAATTTATTTAGGAATGAATATATTCCAGTGCCCTGGACCCAAAGACTGAATTGAGTACCCCATTTGGTGCATCTGTCAAAGAAGAAGGATTATTTTAAAACATCCTGAATTCTTTCCAAAATCTTCTCCAGGGTCACAGTCAACTGACACAGATTGCAATTGTCCCTGGAAGTGTAAAACAGAGAGAAGGGATAAAACAGAATAAAAGAGAGAAAGCAAGTAATTCAAGGAACATAAAGAAGAAAGAATGATGGGAATAAGAGAAAGATAAGAAATCTTTGGAGGCAAAAATTTAAAAGAGATTATTAAACAGGGAAAGATTGAGACTCCTAAGGAAATAGAGATGACACTCTCTGGACAGAGGTATACAGAAAGCACTAAGGAGGTAATTGTAAAGAAAGGGAATTCTAGATATACAAATAAAGAGGAAATGGGGGACTTCCCTGGAGGTACAGTGGTTAGGACTCTGTGCTTCCATTGCAGGGGGCCTGGCTTTGATCCCTGGTCGGGCAACTAGGATCCCACAAGCCAAAAAACGCCCCCAAAACATAAAGAGAATGGAAGAGGAATGATAACATGAGCAAGGAGAGAGGGGAGAAAGCATAACCTGGAGGCTAAGATGTTTTTCATTATTCCACAGAGTACATTTTCTTTCAATATAAAAGGAAAGAAAAAGAATGTATGACTAGTTTATGATAAAAAGTGAAAACACGAAGGCAGCCAGAGGGCCAGAAATTTCTCAGGCCTCTTGAAGGATGCCGCACTCTGACTTTCAACGTTGGCTGGAATTCATTCTTACTAACATGAATACAGGAATGACAAATCTCTGGGTGCTCTGCAAAGGCCCCAGATCCATTCATCACCCATGGACTCCACGCAGGGGGGTTTTATAAATGATTCCCCAGGCATAGTAATCATGGACTGTGGGAGAAGGAAAGCGGGATTTTGGCCTGCCAGGTCCTTTGTGGCAATTTTCTTCTGTGAAATTGTTGTACTCCTATTGTCCTGTGTCTGGAGTCCTGTCCCCTATGGAGGTGCTATGTATCCCTCACAAGTTTGTAAGACTGTTAGATCCCTAAGTGACTTCCAAAGGTTTCACTACATCATTTTCAGAGAATTCACAAATAAACATTTCAACACTGTATAAAGATTTAATGACATGTGTGCTTAGGAGACAGGTCAGAAAAAGAAAAAGAAAAACCTAACCTCCTAAGGTGTGACTATCCAACCAAATGCCCCAGAGCCTTTCATCTAAATTTGATGTTCCTCCTGTAGACTCTGATTCCATGAAGATACACTCAATGTGTGTAAATATGCAAGTGAGGGGTGATCTGTATTACAGAATCTCCTTGCTTCTTTCTTAGACAGGATGTGTGTGTGTGTGTGTGTGTGTGTGTGTAGATCCAGGATAGTTTTCTGAGTTACTTTTGATTTACTTCGTACTACAAAAGGAAGTCTCCTGTTGCAAATTACATGTATTTCCAAGGTTCTAGCCTTTCCTAATAAATATCTTCTCATTAAAATGCATAAGTAAAGAAGTACTTTGCTTTTCCTGATACTAACATTGGTATAAAATAAATAGAAGGTGAGAAAGTGCTCTTCCAATCATTCTAGGATCATCTATTCTGAAAGCTTTCTAGCACAAATTAAACACAAATGAACTGGTGGACAGTGAACAAAGTCTTCTCAGATGAGTCAAGCTGCAGGTTCATGTGACACAAATATTGTCATTTTTGTTGTCGCTGTTGTTATTAGTAGCAGTTGTTTTGATGTTAGGTCTCTTCAGGAGCAACAGAAAAGTATAAAAGCCAAAGAATTCTAAACAATTTAAAGCAATTTAAATTCTGATTTACCACTAGGCACCATGCCCACAACTGTAAGTCAAAGCATCAAATTATTTGGATCTAAGTCAGCACAAAAATGGAGTTTGAAATTCATAGCTGGGAGTCTCTACAGAAATTCTTCTTTAAATGTTGGGTCATGGGGAAGAAAGTTCTGAGAAAACAAAGGTGGTGAGAGAGGGAGAGGAGAGAAGAAAATCAAAATGAGTGCAATGAGACCCAAAAGTCACATTGCATCTATTTTTTTATAGTTATGAGTGTGGGAGAAAGGAAATAATAAAAACCTCCATCATTCACCTGTCTTAATGTGTTATTTAAAATAATTTCTTGCAATATTCTTTTTATTAGATTATAAACAAATTGCTTTTGACAATTACCTCAAGAAATCTCTTTGTATTTTTCTTTCCTTTCCATAATGGAATGTCTCACCCATTATAAACATGATACTGCAAACAGACACTTCTTTGTGGAGATAAATATTAAAAACTGAAATTGTAAGAAGAGCTCCCAAGTGCTTCTCTTGCTATTTATTTGATTAATCTGAAACTCTGTGGTGGGAATAGCAAAAGATAAAACTGGGCTCTGAAACTCAGAATATTTTCAGAGACCTTGAAACATTTCACACAATTTTGAGACCAAGCATAATTGTTTTTAGTGTTATTTTAAAAAATTAACAGACACAGTTTTAGTTTGAGCTGAAAATAGAAAGAGCTTTCATACACTCTCCTCCCCTAGTTTCTCCTAATATTAATGACTTGTATTAATGTGATACATTTGTTACAACTGATGAGCCAATATAGATATATTAATATTATTAACTAAAGTGCATAGTTTACAGTTGGGTTCACTCTTTGTCTTTTGTTATTTTTATTGCAAAAAATATATAGCAAGGGTGAAGCCCTGATAGTTCCAAAGCCTCTGGTTTGTGAAAGCAACAGAACTGCAATAATGCCATTGCCATGTGCCCAAGAGAGAGTGGCTCATGTGATTGATAGAGGATGTGAAGGAGTAAGTGGGAGAGAAAAGCCAGATGGAAGGAATGGAGGGCTGGTGAAGCCATTCAGCTCATCATGGAATCCACAGGAGCCTGCTGCCAATTACTTTGTATTCTAGATAAAGGAGGCCCAGAACCTGCAGTGTGCCATGCACTAGATACAATCCAACCCTGGACTTGTACCTTTTTGTTCTCAACTTTATTGAGATATAATTAACATATAACATTGTATAAGTTTAAGGTGTACAGTGTGATGAATTGATGTCAGTAAATACTGCAAAATGATTACCACAATAAAGTAATCATAGTATCATCATATTATGAAATGCTCTTGACTTTTACTAAAGGTACTACAATGAAAGCCACCCAATTACTTCTTCACGTTTGGCTAAATCACTGAAACTTTGTGTATTGACCCTGTATAAAAGTTTACCAACAGGAGTTGAACCCTAGGAAATCTATCCCTCTTCTAACACGCTAGTATACTTCTAATTATAGATAACTGATTGGTATAGCTACCTCTGCTAAGAAGATGAATTCTGACTAAATTTGGTGCTTAATTGCAGTAATTTTTCTTAGACAGTTTTTCTGTATAACTATTTGCATTAGGTCGCTTTCTTTTTTCTTTTCTTTTCACTGTGAGTGCACGTGATGGCAAAGAATACAGTGACCACTAGCACAGTTGGGTAGCACTTTGATTCATATTAAGGTACCAAAAGTTTTGCCCATCACAGGTTTGCATCATTAGTGCAAATGTCAACACAGTACAAAAGGCAAATCTCTTAGTATTATTAAAGAAATAGCTGTGACTTAATGGACCCCCTAAAAGGGTCTCTGGGCAACGCCCAAATGGGCTCAGACCACACTTTGAAAATTGTTCATGAAATAGATAAAGTTTCTTTGGGTATTCTCCTTTCTTCCCTAGAATGTAAATTCCAGAAAAGCAGTTGCTGTGTCTGCTTTGTTCTCTCTTGTATCTTAGCACCTAGTACTAGAGACAGATTAACTGAATCTAATGAAGCTATATAGATATAGATTAAAAATATTTTAATACTAAAAATCTGGTAAAATAATTTTTCAGAATGCCTTCGTTTGTATGGCATAAACCTACAATAATATTTCTCACAACAAATAAACCTATGTTTAAAGTTTCATGTCCTATATAATAATAATAATAAAAACAAATTTGGAACAAACGTATAAGATTACAGGTTTCCTACTCTTTCTGTAACATTGTAAAATTACTGCCATTTAAGAGACAATTAAAGCATCTGCAGCCAAAATATATACGAAAAATATGCTTTAGAGACATTAGGCTATTATTTCATGAAAATATTATGTTTTTTCTGACTTTTGTGAAATTTTTCAGATTCAAAACATTTGTATTTTTGTTATCTTCTAACAAATATTCTAAACGATATTCTTTTTCATACCTAAATTGGTTATTCTTCTTAAAGAAGCCTCACTATTATCTTTTATGTAAACTTTAAGGCCTCAAAACTGGGATCTGCTCCTGACTAAAGTATATCTCACACAGTAAGTATTCACTGATTACTGACGGATTGACTGAATGGATCTATTTAAGTACTATAATAAAACCTAAATCCCTAATCATTTTTAATGATGGATGACAAAAAAAAAAAAGATACAGTCCATGTATTTCGAGAATGATCTTTATACTGAAAACTGTAGAATGAATATTGGAAAGAGACAACTGACACCCAAGAGAGGTGGTAGAATTCACAGAACAGAGCGGCGATCTGCACATATTAAATAGTTGCAATTCTCTCTCTCTCCCCATCTGTCTTTCCACAAGCTTTGAACCATCTCGTCTAGTTTTCCCTGAATTTGCCAACAACTCTGGATGCTTGCAGTACAAATTGTCCCATGGGGGACCAGTTCCCCAGAGATTAACTTTGTACTCTTCAGTTTTATCAAACCAAAGCCCATATTTATTTCACTACAACAGTGTTTACTTTTGAGATCATATCTTAGGAAATAAAGTGAAAGAACTTAAGTAGAAATGACTGACAAGGGCAGACACTAAATTATTTCATATATATATATATATATATAAAACTAGAGTACTTGGGCTTTAATTTAAGGAAAACATAATCAGAAATATGGAAAGGGGCATGTAACCAAGGATTACAGAAAACATCATTGAGCTGTAGAGATAAATTCAGGAAGACCAAGGTCCCAGATGAAATATGGTCTCCCCTCAATTCCTAACAAAAGAGGATGTGAAATATTCATCTTCGTATACTTGATATGGAGATCAAGAGAGAGAAAGATCCTATGATCTTATTTATCTAGTAAAAGGAAAGATTCTAGTGGCAAATGAGGGACTAATTTATGTATTTAAAGGTCTATAATGTAAAAGATGGATCAGATTTAAGTAACCAGAGGTCAGCTTTGGCCTACAGTGGTGAAGAAGCTATAGAAAGACACAAAAGAAGGCTTTTTTTTCTTATTTCTCAATTCGTAGATTTGATTTTCTGATTTCAAAGGTCACATTAAAGGCACAAGAAGAAATTTAAAATAGCCTAAATTTCACAAAATTTTGATATCTTGGTGTGTATCCTATTTGTCTTTTTAATAAATATTTAATTTAAAATTTAAAAATTACATTTGTAGACCTATACTAGGTAAGTTGTATGGAGATAGTGGAAGAATTTCAATGACTGGATGGGAGATTGACCAGTGTTCATTAAAGATTTTTACCAAACCTTAGATTCTAGGTTCTTTTTAATATATTTTAGACTTCATATTATAAAATATATTTGCTGCATTCCTTAATATTACTATGAAAAATTTAAGACAAAAATCCAATAAATATAGAGGTGCATTTTTTAACAGGTTTGGTTATTAAAAGCTTTTATGTTGATTATATATACAAAACACCTAAACACACACACACACACACACACACACACACACACACGTGCTTTCATATATTCAGTCAATAGTTACCATAGTTCGTGAAATTACCAGAAGGCCAATATGCTAAGAAAATAAACTAGTGGAAATTTTTAGTTGAGTTTCTATAGAATGTCTCTGAGAAGTCAGATTTTTATGGATTTAGGAGAAACCTCTGTTATATAAGAAGAAAAGCTTTTAGCATTCCCACTTTGTGTCTGACAGATTTCAAAGCCTGTTAGCTAAATAGAGTCAAGCCTTTCATGAGAAGATTTTGTCTTAGAATAAATTCTCTTGTTGTCACATGGTAATGTCCACAACACAGTCCCTCATCTGCCACACCTTTTTCTTTTTCTCTTAGCCAGTTAACTTAATTTCTAACTCACCATTATAGCCATTATGTATATGAGCCATTAATAAAAATGTTTTTAACTTCATAATACTCTCTATTTTTTCACTCAAATATCCCCTTTCTAAACGAGTACCTTTTAGGTATATTTTAGAGGAGAAATTTAACTATGAATGCATGCCTTTCTTCCCTTCTTCTAGTCCCTCAGAATGATTCAGAGGCATAGACTACAGCAGAAAAACACAGATTCAGCTCTACAAACAGAACGGGGCTAAAAAAAAATGATCACCAGCTAAATGCTAACTCCATGGAACTTGGGAGAAGAACAGATTTGCTTTCAGTCTTGTCATTAACTTGCTCATTCTGCAGACTGGTGTTTTGAAGAATTATTTAAAAGTGAACTCAGCTATACAAACCAAAGAAGTTTTCTGGGACGACCACAGCTCTTTGTTCGTACATCCTCTTTCCATTGCCCCTACTTTCTCTGCACTTGTTAAATTCTTCTCTTTATAATTAATTTAGAAACTTTGTAAGTATTAGTCTTCTCAGGCCCTGCAAGAATGCTTAGTAGCTTCAAGCAATATGACTATCCAAACCAAACCCCCAAATTTCAAGAAATCTACATTTCACACGTTATCAGGAAGAAATTTTATAATGGCAGATTTGGGTTCATAATTATCTATGTGGTGCCTTGAGTGCTTTTGCTTAGAAACCATTTACCTAAATATAGAGTAAGATTTTGGGAAAAAAAAAAAGAATAACATTCCACACAATTATAATTAGAACAGTAAGTGTACAAGAATACCTAGCTGGCAAGGAAGAAAATGAACTTTCAGAGAATCTCATGAAAGTGTTTTTGAAGTTCAGAAAAGAGGAAAAATAAAGCATTTTTTGATGCAGTCCTCACATCAAGTACCATCTTTTCTTAATTTAGGGACTGCATTCTTAACTTTCCTATTTATTGGCCATGAGGTTGCTTCTGAGTTGAAGGTATTGTACAGAAGTTAGAACTGATCTAGAGGCAAAAATTCACATTTGAATCCTACTTCTTCCATGGGGCATTGACCAAATCATCTAGGAATTTCAAGTCTCATTATCTTCAATTGAAATATATGGGAACTCTACTGGGTGATGGGTAAAGATCTCTTCCCACTCTATTATTTTATGATTTTAAGAAGAAGCATCTCCTACAGACTACCTTGGACAAAAGTGGGTTGACAATAATCATTGAATAAAAGAAGAAACTGAGGAGAATGAAAGTAAATATAAAGGAAATATGAGAATAAAATCATCTGGTTGTATCTTTAGAAAGGATTTTATAAAATCATGAACTACTGCTCTAAAGACCTTGGAAGAAAATAGAAAGAGCTTTATATATGGCTATTATGGCTTTTCCTCCTACGTGCTCCTCTAACACCCTATATGTACCTACGTCATCGAATTTATCACATTCCATATTTTAATTTGCTTATTCATTTCCTCTATCTGTAAGCTTCTGGGGGTGGAGGGCAATCACTCTGCCAACTTAATCACTGATTCCCTAACACTTAACCCTGTGCTGGACACACAGCAAGGACTCTGTAAATATTTGTTGAATGAAGGAAGTAACTTCCTTCTTTTCTGTATTAATACCACCTAATCTCCTTTTTTTGATTTTGCACCAGGCATCACTAAACTCAGTACATCAGTTCATTTACAGAGTCAGAGTAAGAGTGAGCAAACTTCAGCCTGTAGGTCAAATTTGACCTACCATCTATTTTTTTTTAATAAATAAAGTTTTATTGAAACAGAGTCACATTCATTTGCTTACATGTTGTCCATGGCTGCTTTTGCCTTACATTGGCAAGGTTGAAGAGTTAGGACAAAGCCTGGGTTGTCTGCAGAGCCAAAAATGTTTAATCTCTGGACTTTTATAGAAAAAGGTTGCTGAAGCCTGGTCTGGAGTTGTAAGCAGATCATGACTAATTAAAATAAGATGACATAAATCAATAGTAAAAGCCTAATACGACACTGTTATTCTTCAAACTTAGTTTTGTAAATATAACAATGTTATAGGAATCTTTTTTGAAGTTAATAAACAGGTTCCTTTTTCATCATTTATTATTTAAAACTTTAGCCTTCTTTTTTCTCTGTATTTGACCTTTATGTTAAAAAGCACACTGCACTAATCTGGCCTCTGAAAGTCCACATCTCCTACATAAGTGATGCCTTTCATTCATCATTTAAAGAAATGTATTCTCCTCTCTGGCTTCAGCAAATCGGCTGCCTGATGTCAGCTTTCACACCAGGATGCCCAGCAAGCTTTTCATTGTCAAAGGCATCACACCACTTTCTTACTATTTCTTCTGCAATGATGTTACATTTCTTGACTCATGAAGAAAGCTAAACAAAAAATGACAGAGAAGAGTGGCATAGCAACTGGGCTACAGAGAAGAAGTGATATGATATATTCTTGTTTGGAAATCCCTAGACAGGTGATAAGAACAAGAAACAATAGAATTAAGAAACTGTTCACATTCTGGGAACAGGGTAAAGGCCGTCCCAATTTTGTGCCCACAATTTCCTTTCTTTCTTTTTTTTGACATCTTTATTAGAGTATAATTGCTTTACAATGGTGTGTCAGTTTCTGCTTTATAACAAAGTGAATCAGTTATACATATACATATGTCCCCATATCTCTTCCCTCTTGCATCTCCCTCCCTCCCACCCTCCCTATCTCACCTCTCTAGGCAGTCACAAAGAACCGAGCTGATCTCCCTGTGCTATGGGGCTGCTTCCCACTGGCTATCTAGTGGGTATCTAGTGGGTAGTGTATATATGTCCATGCCACTCTTTCACTTTGTCCCAGCTTACCCTTCCCCCTCCCCATATCCTCAAGTCCATTCTCTAGTAGGTCTGTGTCTTTATTCCCATCTTACCCCTAGGTTCTTTATGACCTTTTTTTTTCTTTTTCTTAGATTCCATATATATGTGTTAGCATATGGTATTTGTTTTTCTCTTTCTCACTTACTTCACACTGTATGACAGTCTCTAGGTCCATCCACCTCAAAACAAATAACTCAACTTCGTTTCTTGTTATGGCTGAGTAATATTCCATTGTATGTATGTGCCACATTTTCTTTACCCATTCATCTGTCAATGGACACTTAGGTTGCTTCCATGTCCTGGCTATTGTAAATAGAACTACAATGAACATTCTGGTACATGACCCTTTTTGAATTATGGTTTTCTCGGGGTATATGCCCAGTAGTGGGATTGCTGGGTCGTATGGTAGTTCCATTTTTAGTTTTTTAAGGAACCTCTATACTATTCTCCATAGTGGCTGTATCAATTTACATTCCCACCAAGAGTGCAAGAGGGTTCCCTTTTCTCCACACCCTCTCCAGCATTTATTGTTTGTAGATTTTTTGATGATGGCCATTCTGACCAGTGTGAGATGATATCTCACTGTAGCTTTGATTTGCATTTCTCTAATAATTAATGGTGTGGAGCATTCTTTCATGTGTTTGTTGGCAATCTGTATATCTTCTTTGGAGAAATGCCTATTTAGGTCTTCTGCCCACTTTTGGATTCAGTTGTTTTTTTGATATTGAGCTGCATGAATTGCTTGTATGTTTTGGAGATTAATCCTTAGTCAGTTGCTTCATTTGCAAATATTTTCTCCCATTCTGAGGGTTGTCTTTTCGTTTTGTTTCTGGTTTCCTTTGCTGTGCAAAAGATTTTAAGTTTCATTAGGTCCCATTTGTTTATTTTTGTTTTTATTTCCATTTCTCTAGGAGGTGGGTCAAAAAGGATCTTGCTATGATTTATGTCATAGAGTGTTCTGCCTATGTTTTCTTCTAAGAGTTTGATAGAGTCTGGCCTTACATTTAGGTCTTTAATCCATTTTGACCGTATTTTTGTGTATGGTGTTAGGGAGTGTTCTAATTTCATTGTTTTACATGTAGCTGTCCCACTTATTGAAGAGGCTGTCTTTTCTCCACTATATATTCTTCCCTCCTTTATCAAAGATAAGGGGACCATATGTGCGTGGGTTTATCTCTGGGCTTTCTATCCTGTTCCATTGATCTGTATTTCTGTTTTTGTGCCAGTACCATACTGTATTGATTACTGTAGCTTTGTAGTACAGCCTGAAGTCTGGGAGCCTGATTCTTCCAGCTCCGTTTCTCTTTCTCAAGATTGCTTTGGCTATTCGGGGTCTTTTGTGTTTCCATACAAACTGTGAAATTTTTTGTTTTAGTTCTCTGAAAAATGCCAGTGGTAGTTTCATAGGGATTGCATTGAATCTGTAGATTGCTCTGGGTAGTAGAGTCATTTTCACAACGTTGATTCTTCCAATCCAAGTACATGGTATATCTCTCAATCTATTTGTATCATCTTTAGTTTCTTTCATCTGTGCCTTATAATTTTCTGCATACAGATCTTTTGTCCCCTTAGGTAGGTTTATTCCTAGGTATTCTATTCTTTTTGTTGCAATGGTAAATGGGAGTGTTTTATTAATTTCACTTTCAGATTTTTCATCATGTGTATAGGAACGAAAGTGATTTCTGAGCATTAATTTTGTATCCTGCTACTTTGCCAAATTCATTGACTAGCTCTAGTAGTTTTCTGGTAGAATCTTTAGGATTCTCTCTATATAGTATCATGTCATCTGCAAACAGTGACAGCTTTTCTTCTTCTTTTCCAATTTGGATTCCTTTTATTTCTTTTTCTTCTCTGATTGCTGTGGCTAAAACTTCCAAAACTATGTTGAATAATAGTGGTGAGAGTGGGCAACCTTGTCTTATTCCTGATCTTAGTGGAAATGGTTTCAGTTTTTCAACATTGATAATGATGTTGGCTGTGGGTTTTTCATATATGGCCTTTATTATATTGAGGTAAGTTCACTCTATGCCTACTTTCTGCAGGGTTTTTATCATAAATGGGTGTTGAATTTTGTCGAAAGCTTTCTGTGCATCTATTGAGATGATCATATGGTTTTTCTCCATCAGTTTATCAATATGGTGTATCACGTTGATTGATTTGTGTATATTTAAGAATCCTTGCATTCCTGGGATAAACCCCACTTTATCATATTGTATGATCCTTTTAATGTGCTGTTGGATTCTGTTTGCTAGTACTTTGTTGAGGATTTTTGCATCTATGTTCATCAGTGATATTGGCCTGTAGTTTTCTTTCTTTGTGACATATTTGTCTGGTTTTGGTATCAGAGTGATGGTGGCCTCATAGAATGAGTTTGGGAGTGTTCCTCCCTCTGCTATATTTTGGAAGAGTTTGAGAAGGATAGGTGTTAGCTCTTCTCTAAATGTTTGATAGAATTCGCCTGTGAAGCCATTTGGTCCTGGGCTTTTGTATGTTGGAAGATATTTAATCAGAGTTTCAATTTCAGTGCTTGTGATTGGTCTGTTCATATTTCCTATTTCTTCATGGTTCAGTCTTGGAAGGTTGTGCATTTCTAAGAATTTGTCCATTTCTACCAGGTTGTCCATTTTATTGGCATATAGTTTCTTGTAGTAATCTCTCATGATCTTTATATTTCTGTAGTGTCAGTTGTTACTTCTCCTTTTTCATTTCTAATTCTATTGATTTGAGCCTTCTCCCTTTTTTTTTGTAATGAGTCTGGTTAATGGTTTATCAATTTTGTTTATCTTCTCAAAGAACAAGCTTTTAGTTTTACTGATCTTTGCTATTGTTTCCTTCATTTCTTTTTCATTTATTTCTGATCTGATCTATATGATTTCTTTCCTTCTGCTAACTTAGGAGGTTTTTTGTTCTTCTTTCTCTAATTGCTTTAAGTGTAAGGTTAGGTTGTTTATTTGAGATGTTTCTTGTTTCTTAAGATAGGCTTGTATTGCTATAAACTTCCCTCTTAAAACTGCTTTTGCTGCATCCCATAGGTTTTGGGTCATTGTGTTTTCATTGTCATTTGTTTCTAGGTATCTTTTTATTTCCTCTTTGATCTTCAGTGATCTCTTGGTTATTAAGTAGTGCGTTGTTTAGCCTCCATGCGTTTGTATTTCTTACAGGTTTTTTCCTGTAATTGATATCTAGTCTCATAGCGTTGTGATTGGAAAAGATACTTGATACGATTTCAGTTTTCTTAAATTTACCAAGGCTTGATTTGTGACCCAAGATATGATCTATCCTGGAGAATGTTCCATGAGCACATGAGAAGAATGTGTATTCTGTTGTTTTTGGATGGACTGTCCTATTAATATCAATTAAGTTCATCTTGTTTACTGTATCATTTAAAGCTTGTATTTCCTTGTTTATTTTCATTTTGCACGATCTGTCCATTGGTGAAAGTGGAGTGTTATGGTCCCCTACTATGATTGTGTTACTGTCGATTTCCCCTTTTATGGCTGTTAGTATTTGCCTTATGTATTGAGGTGCTCCTATGTTGGGTGCATAAATATTTACAATTGTTATATCTTCTTCTTGGATTGATCCCTTGATCATTATGTAGTGTCCTTCTCTGTCTCTTGTAATAGTCTTTGCTTTAACGTCTATTTTGTCTGATATGAGAATTGCTACTCCAGCTTTCTTTTGATTTCCATTTACATGGAATATCTTTTTCCATCCCCTCACTTTCAGTCTGTATGTGTACCTAGGTCTGAAGTGGGTCCCTTGTAGACAGCTATATACGGGTCTTGTTTTTGTATCCATTCAGCCAGTCTATGTCTTTTGATTGGAGCATTGAGTCCATTTACATTTAAGGTAATTATCAATATGTATGTTCCTATTCCCATTTTCTTCATTGTTCTGGGTTTGTTTTTGTAGGTCTTTTCCTTCTCTTGTGTTTCCTGCCTAGAGAAGTTCCTTTAGCATTTGTTGTAAAGCTGGTTTGGTGGTGCTGAATTCTCTTAGCTTTTGCTTGTCTATATAGGTTTTAAGTTCTCCATCAAATCTGAATGAGATCCTTGCTGGGTAGAGTAATCTTGATTGTAGGTTTTTCTCTTTCATCACTTTAAATATGTCCTGCCACTCCCTTCTGGCTTGCAGAGTTTCTGCTGAAAGATCAGCTGTTAACCTTATGGGGATTCCCTTGTATGTTATTTGTTGCTTTTCCATTTCTGCTTTTAATGCTTTTTCTTTGTATTTAATTTTTTATAGTTTGATTAATATGTGTCTTCGAGTGTTTCTCCTTAGATTTATCCTGTAATGGACTCTCTGTGCTTCCTGGACTTGGTTGACTATTTCCTTTCCCATGCTAGGAAAGTTTTCAACTATAATCTCTTCAAATATTTTCTCAGTCCCTTTCTTTTTCTCTTCTTCTTCTGTGACTCCTATAATTCGAATGTTGGTGCTTTTAATCTTGTCCCAGTGGTGTCTGAGATTGTCCTCAATTCTTTTCATTCTTTTTTCTTTATTCTGCTCTGCAGTAGTTATTTCCACTATTTTATCTTCCAGGTCACTTATCCTTTCTTCTGTCTCAGTTATTCTGCTATTGATGCCTTCTAGAGAATTTTAAATTTCATTTATTTTGTTGTTCATCTCTGTTTGTTTGCTCTTTAGTTCTTCTAGGTCCTTGTTAAACGTTTCTTGTATTTTCTCCATTCTATTTTCAAGATTTTGGATCTTAACTGCCATTATTCTGAATTCTTTTTCAGGTAGACTGCCTATTTCCTCTTCATTTGTTAGGTCTGGTGGGTTTTTATCTTGCTCCTTCATCTGTTGTTTCTCTGTCTTCTCATTTTGCTTAACTTACTGTGTTTTGGGTCCCCTTTTCACAGGCTGCAGGTTCGTAGTTTCCATTGTTTTTGGTGTCTGTCCCCAGTGGCTTAGGTTGGTTCAGTGGGTTGTGTAGGCTTCCTGGTGGAGGCGACTAGTGCCTGTGTTCTGGTGGATGAGGCTGGATCTTGTCTTTCTGGTGGGCAGGTGCACATCTGGTGTGTTTTGGGGGTGTCTGTGACCTTATTATGATTTTAGGCAGCCTCTGTGCTAATGGATGGGGTTGTGTTCCTGTCTTGCTAGTTGTTTGGCATAGGGTGTCCAGCACTGTAGCTTGCTGGTCGTTGAGTAGAGCTGGGTCTTGGCGTTGAGATGGAGACTCCGGGAGATTTTCGCCATTTGATATTACACGGAGCTGGGAGGTCTCTTGTGGACCAGTGTCCTGAACTTGGCTCTCCCACCTCAGTGGCACAGCCCTGAAACCTGGCTGGAGCACCAAGAGGCTGTCCTCTACATGGCTCAGAATAAAGGGGGGTAAAAAAAGAAGGAAAGAAAGAAGAAGACAAAATAAAATAAAATAAAGTAAAGTAAAATAAAATTATTAAAATAAAAAATAATTAAGCAAAAAATTTTTTTAAGTAATAAAAAACAAAAGAACAGACAGACAGAACCCTAGGACAAATGGTAAAAGCAAAGCTATACAGACAAAATCACACACAGAAACATACACATACACCTCACAAAAAGAGAAAAAGGGAAAAAAACATATATATATCTTTGCTCCCAAAGTCCACCTCCTCAATTTGGGATGATTCGGTGTCTATTCATGTATTCCACAGATGCAGGGTACATCAAGTTGATTGTGGAGCTTTAATCCGCTGCTTCTGAGGCTGCTGGGAGAGATTTCCCTTTCTCTTCTTTGTTCTCACAGCTCCCAGGGGCTCAGGTTTGGATTTGGCCCCGCCTCTGCGTGTAGGTCGCCGGAGGGCGTCTGTTTTTTCGCTCAGACAGGACGGGTTAAAGGAGCCGCTGATGCGGGGTCTCTGGCTCACTCAGGCCGGGGGAGAGGGAGGGGCACGGAGTGCAGGGCGGGCCTGCGGCGGCAGAGGCCGGCATGACGTTGCACCAGCCTGAGGCGCGCCGTTCGTTCTTCCGGGGAAGTTGTCCCTGGATCCCGGGACTCTGGCAGTGGCGGGCTGCACAGGCTCCCCAGAAGCGGGGTGTGGATAGTGACCTGTGCTCGCACACAGGCTTCTTGGTGGCGGCAGCAGCAGCCTTAGCATCTCATGCCCGTCTCTGTGGTCTGAGCTTTTAGCCGTGGCTCGTGCCCGTCTCTGGAGCTCTTTTAAGCAGCGCCCTTTATCTCCTCTCCTCGCGCACCAGGAAACAAAGAGGCAAGAAAAAGTCTCTTGCCTCTTCGGCAGCTCCAGGCTTTTTCCAGGACTCCCTCCCAGCTAGCCGTGGCGCACTAGCCCCCTTCAGGCTGTGATCACGCAGCCAACCCCAGTCCTCTCCCTGTGATCCGACCTCCGAAGCCCGAGCCTCAGCTCTCAGCCCCGCCCGCCCCGGCGGGTGAGCAGACAAGCCTCTCGGGCTGGTGAGTGCCGGTTGGCACCGATCCTCCGTGCGGGAATCTCTCCGCTTTGCCCCGCGCACCCCTGTTGCTGCGCTCTCCTCTGTGGCTCCGAAGCTTCCCCCACTTCGCTCCCTGCAGTCTCCGCCCGCAAAGGGGCTTCCTAGTGTGTGGAAACCTTTCCTCCTTCACAGCTCCCTCCAGAGGTGCAGGTCCCATGCCTATTCTTTGTCGCTGTTTTTTCTTTTGCCCTACCCAGGTACGTGGGGGAGGTTCTTGTCTTTTGGAAGGTCTGAGGTCTTCTGCCAGCGTTCAGTAGGTGTTCTGTAGGAGTTGTTCCACACGTAGATGTATTTCTGATGTATTTGCGGGGAGGAAGGTGATCTCCGAGTGTTACTCTTCTGCCGTCTTGAAGCTCCTCCCCACAATTTCCTTTCTTGATTAAATGCCTTAGATAGAGGCACTTAGGAAAGCTCATAAGACAATCTATTGAATTCAAACAGGAGATGAGGGAATGACCCTCAGAGACCTTGGATGTTGGCCAGTACATCAGTTCAAGCCATGGTGCCTGGGCTGGCTCCTGGACTCTGTGCTCCTTAGGTAAGATGTAACCCATATGTAATAGATGCTGTGAACTAATTAAGAAAGCAAGGGTAAACACGTGGGCGTAAATGTTTACAAAACAAAAAAGAACAGCCCTCTGCTTAAGTTTCAGGAAAAAATAAATATGCAAAAAATTTTATTTTGAAAAATTCCTGTAGTAGAACCAGAACTGTGAAATGTCTCTCTGAATAAATATACATTTATGAATATCTTAGAAGGCCTACTGCTGAAACACACAACAGATATCATTTTAAGCTATAATTTATGACTTCTTCATCAGCCTCTGAAACAACTAAATTATTAAAAGAAGAAGAAGAGGAAGAAGTCTAATGCATACAACAAGTAAGTCAAACTATTCAGTTTATTAACACCAGGAAATTTCTTATCTTTTTGGAGGAGTTAGGTGTTTGAGAAGAATTTTTGAGTTAAAGATAACTCAAAATTTTTGAGGTATAATTTTTGAGTTAAAATAAAACACTTTATTAGTGTTAAAGATCTAGCTGGAAATAACTTTACTGAATAAATTCTCCAAGAAGAGTCTCTTATTTCTGATCATATTTGCTTTCTAATGCGGGACTTTGATGCTTTCCTTCTACAAAGATTCAATGCATTTTCTGTGTAGGTAAAAATTTAAGTAAGATATGTAAAAAATAAAATATTTATTTGCATTCACTTTTGTGTTAGTTATTAAAAATTTATGTGAGAATATCATCCATTATATCTCCCAGATCTCTCTCTAGAGTTTCCAGTGAGGAATATTTCCTTTGAGTTTGGGATAAAGATATATTTGTATTCACTGTTACCTTATAAGCCTTGAGTAACTTTCTATATTTCTCTCATCCCAATGTCTCTCAGAAAACTCAAGGCTAAATTTTATGGTCAAGTGTAATCACTGTATTTTCCCCTACTGTTTGTCATGTTAGCTTTTATCTCTTTTCCAAACTTGATTTCTCCCTTGTCTTCCTCCAACTTTTTAAAAACAATTTTATTGTTATGGTTTAATAAGATGCTTTAAATCCTTTTTCTCTATTAAGGAAGTAAATGAGTGCAGTACTGAACCCACACAAGCATCAATCAAATACCGTATGTGGGTTCTTTGTAAAGAAATTACTGTTTTCCACTCTGTGGTATCCTTCTTCTTATGAGACAAATGAATTCCTGCTTATTCTTCAAGGCAGAACTCAAGTGTCTCCGCTACTGTACCCCCTTCTCTCATCCAGAAAGCAGATTCCATCACTTTACAGTAGTACTGCCCTTGCCTCTGTGGATTCACTCATCACACAGCCTCTTTCTGTTTGCATCTGTCTTTACTCACAGATTATCTGGTTGTACTTTTTTCATGTTTCTATGCTCAATATCTAGTCTCCATGCCCTTCTTGAAACCCAATACCAGGCAAACGGTAGATATTAATCATTGCATGTAGACGAGACAAATCAATTAATGAATTTGAATATTATGAAAAAAATATGATACCTTGGCAGCGTTTATGAGGGTAGTGAATGCGTTGATGGACAAGTTTCCACTGAGTTCCCTCTAAGTAACTGACACCATGCTATGTGCTACTGGGGGGCGAGAGGAGGACCCACCAGGGAAATGAAACTCCAACGTGTGATACCTTCAAGGAGTTAACTGTGCTGAGAAGGGTAAGACTAATATGAGTTTGAGTGAGTTGGATAATTTTTAAGACTTGAAATAGTCTTAACAATATACATACGTGTCTTCATTCAGGATAGGGTGGCAGAAGAGAATAAGCAACGATATGAAGACAAAACAATGAACATGACTTAAGGAATGTTGAGAAAACCTGTTTAAAAGACTTGAAGGTGAGTGATAATTTAAGATGAGTAAACAATATGGTTAAATCAGTAGTTGTGTGGGAGGATAGAAAGTAGGAGTTGGATTACATGAAATTCTCAAGATTCATGTAGAGTGATATTTGATATGCATAAAAGGCATAGTTCACTTTTCAACAAGAGGATGGTTTAATGAAAAGTAGATTAATTTGGCAACATTATAAACAATAAATTAGAGTAGTGTAAAACAGAGGTAGGGAGATTATATAAGTAACAGTAGAAATACGGTATGGGAAGGAGAAGGTCTAGATTAAAATGCTTATAATATGAATAAAAGCAAAATTTCTATCTGGAAAACATTTCAAAGCAAGAATCTTTAGCCTTAGTAGATGAAAAAGGGTAGGTGAATAATAAGCCACAGTTTCTTAGAAGTAAAAATCTCACCATACCAATATTGAGAATTAATAAATTTAATATATGCTATACTAGTGTAGATCTTTAAAATCGTAAATCAGTAGAGAGAATGTAATTCCCAAGCAAAAGGATGTAAAATGATGTCTGATAGTACTAGACATTGATTTTTTTTCTCCTGGAATAGTTCAACACAGAAGATAATTCACACTCATCATTATTTTAATATTGATTATTTAGTTATTATGTAGTTTATAGACTTTGCAAATGATTATAACAGAATTATTAATCTGTGTATAACATTGCCACCCAGGAAAGGGTTTGTATTAGTTTGGTAGGACTGACATAAGAAAATAATACAGACTGAGTAACTTAAACAACAGAAATTTATGTTCTCATAGTTCTGGAGGCTAGAAGTTCAAGATCAAGGTGTTGGCAGTTTTAGTTTTGTCCTGAGACCTCTCTTCTTGGCTTCAGATGACCTCGTTCTCATTATGTCTTCATGTGGCCTCTTTCCTACGTACCCACACTTCTGGTGTCTCTTCCTCTTCCTACAAGGGAAGCCAGCCCTATTGGATTAGGGCCCCATCCTAATGGCCTCATTATAACTTAATCACCTCTTTAAAGACCCTTTCTCCAAGTATGGTTATTACATTCTACTATACTAGGGGTTGAGACTTCAGTGTATGAATTTTGGGGTAACACAAACCCATAATATCCTGCCCTCTGGGCCTTTAAAATTCATATCCTTGTCATGTGCAAAATACATTTACCTGATCCCCAAAGTCTTAACCCATTCTTGCATCAACTCTTAAGTCTACATCTTATCTAAATGTCACCTAAAGCAAGTGTGGCTGAGACTCAAGGAATGATTTATCCGGAGGCAAAATTCTTCTTCAGCTGTGAATCTGTGAAACTGAAGAAGTCATCTGCTTCCAAAATATAATGGTGGCATAGACATAGGATAAGCATTCCCATTGCAAAAGGGAGCAATGAAAAAGAAGAAAGGGGTCACAAGTTCAAGCAAGTCCAAAACCTGGCAGGGCAAATATCATAAGATTTTACGGCTTGAGAATAATCTTCTTTCGTGCAAATGTTCTCTCCTCTGGGTCCACTGGGGTGACAGCCCCCTTCTGGGCCCATTTTGGTGGTGTCATTGCCTCTCAGCCGTGGGCAGCAGTCTAACCTGCTGTAAACAAGGAGGTGGCCCCTACCTCTGAAACCTAGCAGGAGACAGCCTGGCTCCCCAGAACTGTGATGGCAGTGGCAGCCCTACTGATCTCTGAATCACTTTTAGGGTTATTCTTCCCTTTTATGTTTTTGAAGAATACTGCATATTTGCAGCTGGATAGCTTTAATGTTCTGTCTTGTAGAATCCCTGACGCACAATAGCCTTCCTTCATTCTGTCCCATCTCTGCCCTCTTAGAGCCAAGCTGGCAGTGTTGATGCTGGTATAACCTCTCTCTGCTCCTGGCTTCTGATGAGACCCTTGTATAAAATCCTGAGTCACACCTATAATCTCTTTATGGAGTGATTGTCGAGCCACACCGTTGGTGTTCTCTCTAGAACTTTCTCATTTTTCTGCAATACAGTCAGGCTGAGAATGTCCAAATCTTCAAGTTCTGGTTCTTTTTGCTTTACCATTCCTCCTTCAATCTCTCTCTCTCCTCTCACATTTTACTATAAGCAGCAAGGAGAAACCAGCTGCACCTTCAACACTTTGCTTAGAATTCTCTTCAGCTAAATATCCAGTGTCATCATTCACAAGTTCTACTACCTTCCACAAAATACCGGAATACAATTCAGCCAAGTTCTCTGATGCTTTATAACAAGGATCATGTTTTCTCCAGTTTCCAATGACATGTTCCAGATTTCCGTCAGAAGCCTGAGCAGAATCACCTTTCACATCCATATTCCTGCCAACAGTCTCTTCAAGGTAATCTACGCTTTTTCTTTTTCTTCTTTTTTTTTTTTAACGTCTTTATTGGAGTATAATTGCTTTACAATGGTGTGTTAGTTTCTGCTTTATAACAAAGTGAATCAGTTATACATAGGCTTTTTTCTAACACACATCTCAAAATTCTTCCAGCCTCTACCCATTACCCAGTTCCAAAGTCAATTCCACACATTTAGGTTTTTGTTACACAGCATCCCACTCCCCAGTACTACATTCTGAGTACCTGGGTACCTTCCGGGGATATGGGTGGCTTAAACAACAGAAATTTATTTTCTCACAGATCTGGAGACTGTAAGTCCAATATCAAGGAGTTGGCAGGTTTGTTTTCGCCTGAGGCCTCTCTCTTTGGCTTGAAGATGGTGGCCTTCTGTGTCCTCATATAGCATGTCCTCTGAGCACCCACACCCCTGGTATCTCTTTCTTTCTTATAAGGACACCAGTCCTGTTGCATCAGGGCCGACCCTAATCACCTCCTTTTAACTTAATCACCTCTTTAAAGAACTTATCTACAAATGTGGTTACATTCTGAGGTACTGGGAGTTGAAACTTCAACATACTGTATTAATTTGGGGGACAAATATGGTTACATTCTGAGGTACTGGGGGCTGGGAATTCAACATATTAATTTTCGAGGAACACAATGTATCCCATAACAGGGTTTATACCGTATATTTTCAACACAATAGTCTGTTTCATTTCTTCTTTGATTTCTAATATCTACTAAAGCCTTCTTCATATGATATAAAATTGTTTTCAGAAACCCAAAGAACCTCAAAATATATGCTTATGTTACCCAATTAATTTTGTTCTTTTTCCTTCTCTGTGATAGCTGAGACTTTTGAGTTTACAAATTTCTACCTCTAAGTTAATGCATATTTTATCCTCTCTTTTTATAGTAACCAAAAAAAGTCCCATATTAATTGATTTTTTTAGATTATAACCATACTCCCTTTAACTTTTTATTTATTTTGTGATAAAAAAATATCACTTTTACAAAAGACAGACCTGTTCATTTTCATGTATGGACTTGGACATGTTGCTTAATTTTTCTGTACCTCTGTTTTCTACTCTATGAGGTAGAATAAAATTACTAAACTGTTAGAATTGCTGAGAAGACTAAGATACAATGTGTGGATGTATATGCATAGAGTTCGGCTCCTTTCTCACTTTATGCCCCAAACTATTCTTATGAAACCTGAGAACACGAACAGGGCCTGTTCTCTGATCAAAATCCAATAGCACAATATCTCTGTTGAGAGCATTGATTAGTGTACTGTATTATAATAGTGATTCCTCATCCCTTTGATGTTTGTAGGACTGTTTGTTGCCGAAGTAAATGTCCCAGATCTCTATGTAGCTTTATCACATCTTATATGTGTTTTTAATTTTTCTTGTATTGCTTTTGCCACATCAGTTTACCGGCTGTCACTTTTTATCAGAATCAATAAAACTTGTTCTAACAGCCTCCCACACTTTAATTTGCTGTTTCCAATAACTTGCAAGCTGGAAAATCAGATGATCAAGCCTACTGGAATTTGGGGAGATGTAAAAGTGTAAGTCCCGACTCTGGACTTAGTGCTATGCTGCGTGATTTACCTAATTATATCATTCAATCTTTATAACAACCCAGGGAAGAGGTATGATGATTACTTTCATTTTGTAGATGAGGAAACTGAGACTTCAGAAAGTAATTTGTTCAAGGACAAATATGTAGGAAGGAGTAGAGACATTACCTGAAATCAGAACTTCCAGGGCCTGACTCAGTACATTTACATCACGTAGCCTGAAGTGAGATATTCCTGTGATAGATTACTGAGGGTCCCAAACTTGTTGTACCATATTGATTTAATAGTTATGATTCTGTCTCATACTACTTTTCTCAAAGATCATAGGTACATTCATATTTAACTAAACACCATAGCACTTTAGTTCTCTGTCAGTTTATATATGGTAAAATTTAATCACGAGGTACAAAGATTACTCCACAAAATCTTATTCAACAACAACAATAATAAAACAGCTGATGTGTACTGAGTGATGACTGCGTATGTCTCCATCCCATGTTCTTTACATTTACTTTACATGGATTATCACATTCAATCTTCAGAATCACTCTGTGAAGTAAATACTATTATTATACCTATTTTGTAGGTGAAGAAACTGAGGTCATGAGTAATTAAGTTTTTGGCCAACCAGCCAGTAACTAATGGATCTGGGATTCAAATCCAGGCAACTGAGGCCAGTAGAAGAACTGGAAACAGAGATGGTGCCTTTAGCACTCAGCACTGAAAAGACAGAAGAAAGTTCCGAAAGTGTCGCTAAATATTCATTTAAAGGTTCAGGTTCATTGAGCAGAAAATATCTTACCTTGATGGAGTTCAGTCTCAGGAAACCAAGCGTAGGGATATAAAGTTGTGGGTAGAAATAGAGGACTGGGAAATGCAACCTACGCGTTCATTTTTAGATTAATATACATATTCTCCCCTGAGACTGCTGAATAGTAAGGTTTCTGAATTTCACCTAATTTCTGAATGTCACCTAAGTGTACAGCTTTCCACTGTCAACCCCAGAATTGTTGGTCAGACCTAAATTTTCCCCCTGTGTTTCCTTAGGGAAGAAGGATTCTGGGGCTTCGTCTGTTTGGTCTGTTTTTTGCACTCTGTGGTTGCTTCCTTCACTGGTTCTACCTTTTGCTTTGGTAGGTGGGCTTTCCTACCATTTCCATAGCTATTCCCTTTCTTCCTTTTTCTCTGCTTTCAAGATCATTACATCTGTGTGACCTGGTTCACAGTCATCTTCTCTTTCCCATTTTCTGCTTAGATCCGTTGAAGTTGAACAACCCACTCCACAAAGTCTGTTGATCTCTTTAATTTTAGCCATCCTTTGCTAACCTAAACTAGGACCTTCTTATGTGGCACTTCCTTAATTCCAAGTCTGTAACCATACTTATTATCTTTCTAACATTATTATTACCCTATCCCCACTCTATTGGCTCATCTACCTCAAAAAACCGAGCCCCTTCATCTTTCCTTTTTTCCCCATTTCCAATCCCCAGTCATTCCTTTTAACCTCATACTCCCAATTCATTCCTGCCTCTTTTCCTTCTCCATCCAAACAGACCACATAGTCCAACTTTTCCATTCTTTGGTGTTGGGGGGATGGTATTGGGGGATGGTGAAAGGGGACAGTGCTTCCTTTGATAAGAATAATCTAGAATCATATGGGAGGCATCTTTCCAGCCTTGAGGTCCCAATAGGGCTACAGCTTGAGAAGCAACAGGCAGGATTGAATATTCCCCTAAATATGCAGTATAAGGAAAACCTGAGTTGTGAGTCAATACAGTCTCTGTCACTTGTAAAACAATGACCCTTATCTACTTGTTTTACACCCCAAATCCCAAATGCATTCTCCATGTCACTAGGAAATCTGAAAATTGCTCCTGTTGAGGAAGGAGTGGGGAAGACAGCAAGAACTAGCTGTTAGCAGTAGAGAG
Organism: Monodon monoceros; assembly: GCF_005190385.1. NCBI lineage: Eukaryota > Metazoa > Chordata > Mammalia > Artiodactyla > Monodontidae > Monodon > Monodon monoceros. Next base: position 29,099,837 of record NW_021703785.1, on the reverse strand, counting down.
TGCATAAATCGTGGACAGGGCGATCAGCTCATGGAACAGGGAGGGAGGCCCTCTAGAAATTCAGGCCCATTGAGGATCATGCCCACCCCACGCCTCTGCCGAAGTACCCATGGTGCCAGGAAGAAGATAATGGGGCACACACATTTGGGTCAAGGATTGGAGGAGGGGCAGGGGGACAATTTACCAGGTGGTAAAGTATGATCCTGGCCATTTCATCAAATGACATTTGCAAACGCTATAACCTCTCTTCTCTTGATTCTGTTCAAAAAGAAATGCTATACTCCCTTCCCACCAAATGAAATTGGGAAGATGATTGATAATATGCTTTTCATGCTTGCAACTCAATTCTGAGGAAGTCTGCATATAAATAGAATTTATGATTATTATCAATACAATTCTGCTTGCCCAGGTTTCTCAATAAAGTTCAGAAATTGTGCTAGCAGCACTGGGGTAAGGGGGTTGTGAAAAGCATCTGGAATACTTCAGGCCGCCCATGGAGCAGGCTTTGGAAAATATTTTTATTTCCCTTTGTCCTTTATTCATTTTCCTGACACTATAATGAACTTTGTAAATGATGGCCTCTGTCGTCCATCCATCAAAAGACTGGGCCTCAGACCATCTGTGAGACTTTTTTTGCTAAAATGAGATTTTGTTTGAAAACTTCGGCTTAAATGCAAAAAAAAAAAAAAAAAAAAAAAATTCCCTGCAAAGGTTAAAACCATAGCGAGGCACATCTGGTGGCTAAAATTAGGCTTGTTCCTATTAGCAAAGGCCAGAACCCATGATGGGGAAATGTGGAGGCACCTTTGTTGAAAACATCCTAACCTTTTCATCCTGGCTGGATTCTTATGCAGCAACAGCCGTAATATGTTCTGCTTTCAGTTATGCTTTCTCGTTTTCTGCATCATCTTCCTTTAATGGATGGAAAGGCCGTTAGAAAAAACTGTCTAACTGAGGTTCTCCACTTAAGCATATCCTTTTAATGAGATTTTAAAACAAAAAAATGTAATCCTTGGTAATACTTTATGTCAGTATTGTTTTTTTTCCCCGTCATAATTAGAAATAAAAGTGTGGCCGCTTCTCTGAGCCATTCCCTCTTGAACAACTGAAAACCTGAGGAAAATAATTTCAGTGCTTTCTCACTTTCCCAAGGTTTGGGAAGCTACAAAATCAGGAAAACTGAGATTTTAGAATTAAACCACTTCTGCATAAGAAAAGGATCACTTTTATTTAGTGAGGGTCTCCAGTCAGGGCTGAAGAAAGCCAGTTTCTGACTTTGCCTCAATTTCTCCGTTTCTTCAAAATAGAGAAATATGACTAAAAGTCACAGAAATAGCAGCATATGAAAACAAAGTTGGTAAATTTAGCATAACAGACTTTAATAAAAGTCTTTCCAGCTTTGTCCTTAAAGATATGGTAGTCTTTTTTTGCAACTTTATTGAGGTATGATTGACAAATAAAATTGTATACATTTAAGGTGTACGATGTGATGTTTTGATATATGTATGCATTATGAAATGATTACCAAAACCAAGGTAATTAACCTATCCATCACCTCACACAGTTCCGTGTGTGGGTCTGCGTGTGCGTGTGTGTGTGTGTGTGTGTGTGTGTGTGTGGTAAGGACACTTGAGATCTACTGCACATTTCAAGTAACTATAGTCACCATGTGATACGTCAGGCCTCCAGACCTTATTCAACTTAGGCGCCTTTTGACCAATACCTCCCCATTTTCCCCAGGTGTGGTAGTGAATGCTACTAAATAATTTTCCTCGCAGTACAGTGAGAAGAAGAAAAAATAAACATATCAGTAGCACATCTCTGCAAGCAGAAAATAGCTCCAGGGAAGAAATCAATCTGCAGCTTTGATACAGGAGGAAAACCAATGGTATTTATTTCATCAAGGCATCTTTATAAAAATGGAGAAATTCAGTTTGTGAATCTTGGCAGCCTCTCCCAAATAATCAGAATATTCCGTGAGCCTGTGAGTTAACCAGAGAGGGGTTGCTAATCAAACAGCCATTCCAGCTTCAAGTTCTAATTTGGGAATTTTAATAAAGTTCAACCACCTGAAATGCTTTTTTTAAGCAGTGTTCTCTTTTTTTGGAGCCTAAGAATTATGATTGCTACCAGAGTCTCATTAGAGAATTAAAATCAGCCTTGGTTTGTGATTTCCGTGGCAATAATAATTAATTTAATTTCAGTTTTATTTAAATTATTTCATAGATCATGACATGGAAACTTTTTCACAAAATAAATTGGGGTGTTTTGTTTTTTTCAAATATTGGATGCATGCCCCTGTCTCCTTCTGCCCTCTAAAATAGCAAGGATAACAAGAAACAGAAGTGCGAACTCACACTTCAGTAAAATTGGACACACTGGTAACCAGACTACATTGTATGTAGAAACACTGCCAAACGTAGTGAAGGTCAAATAAAGATGAGGGAAGATGCTGAGAAAGCATGCCTGAAACTAGAATTTCAAGCAATGGGACAGAACATAGTTCTCCCAAGCAGGTTTTATGAATTTAACCAAGTGATCAGAGTTAATGTCAACCATAATGGTGAAAGTCAACATCACAGGTCTCTTGAGAAAGGCACAACATCACTCATTCCTGTTTGTACCCCCTAAAAATCATAGCCTAAAATGAATTTTGAGGAAACCATCACACAGTCTAAAGTGAGGCTGTTACGGACATCCAACAGCATTGAAATGGACCCTCACCCAAAATTTGGATCCAGCATTGAGACTGATGATCACACACACACATGCACACAGGATGAAAGGGAAAGGTTTATTACTCACCTAATGAAGCTTTCTGGGTTAAGCGGAGTGGATCCTAAGAACATCCAAAAACAGTTTAAAAGAGAACAGGAGCCTGGCTTGGGGATTTTACTGTGATTAGGAGGTGGGGACAGGGCAGGTGGTTCCTCCCCAGCGTGGATAGGAACTTGCACGGTTTGAACCTCCAAATGCACCCAAAAGGAAGAATCTGGGTTTTCCTACCAGCTTGTCCAGACGTGAAGCAGAAAGGGAAGACGTAGAGAGGACTGAACAGTTGTCAGCAAACACCAAAAAACAGAGTACAAAGGAGCATATTGAAAAAGAATTGGCCCATGCTCTTCTAAAATGTCAATATAAAGAGGTGAAAGCACACAGAACTGTTCCATATTAAAGAATAATCCTTTTTAGAGACATGACAACTATATTCCATGTGTGATCTTGGATTGGAAACTGGATCAGAAAGAATGCTCTAAAATACATTATTGGGACGACTGGTAAATTATGAATATGAATGATATAGTTATTTTGTATCACAGTTAATTTCATGAATTTAATAATTATATGTGATTTTCTAATATCATTTTATGTTCTTAGGATATACATAAAGTATTTATGGGTGGAGAATCTGGAAGTCTGCAACTGGTTCAGTAAATGATATTTATATATGCATATTGTCAGTGTGTGTATACTTATAATGTACAGAGAGAGAGAAAGAGAGCAAATGGTGAAGAGTGTATACACGTGAATTTTGTAAATTTTTATAGCTTCAAATGTTTTCCAAGATAAAAAGATGAAGTGAAGGAGGTAGTATGAAATCTCTTTACTGGAAATAAAGGAACAGAATTCACGGACTAACAGATGGAAATTCGTTGGGCCCTTCGTGCCAGTAATGAGAAGAAGGAAGAACCAGGTGAATAAAGGTCCACACGGGAGACCACCTTTACGGGATGGAGGAGAGAAACTTCAGAGATACGAATTTTTGTGGACAGTGGAGAAAACAAAAAGCATCTCACACTCTCACTCTGGGTTATACCAAAGAACTTTCTCCATACCAGGAAGAAAATCTACTAACCCAGAATTCACTTCATGCAGTCAACACAAAGAAACCGGCACATTACCCATACAAAGACCCAATAACCAGTCTCAGTACTGTGGAGTGCAAGTCTGAGCAGTTTTTACTTTTTCTTCAATCACTGCCTTCAGCCAGACCATGTCAAATTCCCTTTCTAGTTCCTTAAGGATACCTTGGGGAGATTTCATAAATTTTCTTTTATAGTTAGTCATTAACTCTTTAGTCTAATATTAATATTTCAGGCAAACAGTCACCTTAAAGGTCTCCTTCTCTCGCACTCAAAGTAGACCAGATGTGAACTAGAAGGACCTGAAATGAGAAGGATAGGAACAAAGGACATGGCACTCCTCTCCCTCTCTCTTTTGGATCCAACTATTCCAGCAGTGGGAGTAGACAGAAGGGAAGAGGGGAAAGGCACTTATCCTTTATTTATTGGAACACAGAAGTAATCCTCATTTCTTTGTTATGAGTGTTTTCTGGCTCATACTGAGTTGCTATAGATATCTCTTGTGCCTCTGGAGTCTAAGTGCTAGCTCACCCATCATAAGTAATACATTAGACACACATGTGACTTTGGCTCAACTTCTACTACCTGCTCTTCATAACGTGGTATATTTAGCAGCATCTTGCTGGCTGGGGCCGTCCTCAACCAGGAAACAGCTGTCTCAGAGGGATGATCCTAGCCACACAGCTCAAACCCAGCTACCTCCCAGAGTGCCCTGGATATGCTGTAAATTTTGCCTCCTTGCCACTTCTAGCAGAGATTGGGAGAGAACAGATGGCTCTTCCAACTAATCCCTCCTTCTACCCCACCACCTTCTTCTGCTGCCTAAGCCAAGGGCCAATCAGGAAAGGGAAGGTCAGGCTTTCCTATCATGTTCTCTTTTAGAGTTTCCCTAAAACTTGGCTTTAAGTTGGGTTAAGAAATAGCTTTCTACAGCCAGTAGAAGCTGGACACCCTCTAGGGTGCTTTTTCTTTTCAACTCTATCTACTCCTCCTCCCTCTGGTCACAGAGAAAGACACACAAACTATGTATAACTGAAACTGAGAAAGAAAGAAAGAGGAAAAGAATGTGGAAGATGAGGTAAGTATTGTGTCTTCTTCACTGTGAAGAACCAAGGGGTACAAGAATTTCCAGTTGTTAATCAAGAATAAAGATATGGGGCTTCCCTGGTGGCGCAGTGGTTGAGCGTCCGCCTGCCGATGCAGGGGACATGGGTTCGTGCCCCGGTCCGGGAAGATCCCACATGCCGCGGAGCGGCTGAGCCCGTGAGCCATGGCCGCTGAGCCTGTGCGTCCGGAGCCTGTGCTCCGCAACGGGAGAGGCCACAACAGTGAGAGGCCTGCGTACCGCAAAAAAAAAAAAGAATAAAGATATGGGGGAAAATAATAGAGATGTGAGTATATGTAAAGGTAAAAATGATAAATACCAAGAAAATGGCAAAAAGTGTAATACAAAAATAATATTAAATAGTGGAAGGAGAGAGAAGAAAAAAAGCAATGAAAATGTACTTATTTATAAATGCTGATGCTGGCTACAGAAACAGAAGTTTAAATACATGAAGTTATGAAGTTGTATCTAAACTATAATAAAAAATAAACATTCTAAATTATAAGCATGAACATAACAAGTTAAGGAAACCACACCATGTAATTAAACAAGAAAAACAAAAGCATTAAAAACAAACAATTTAGCATAATGTAAAAAGACATAAAAAGTACATCATATCAATTAATGCAAATGGGTTAAAACTTTCCCTTTTGAATACTAAAGCCCAAATGTTTTCTGTTTACAGCAGATCTCCAGCCTCCAAATCAAAAGGAATTCACAAAATTTGGAAATAAGAGGATGAGCAAAAAAAGCAAACCAAAACAAACAAAACAGACAAATATAAGCACAAATAAAACAAAAATTAAGATCTTAATGTCAGACAAAATGGACAAAAGTCTTTTTTTTTTTTCGGTACGTGGGCCACCCACTGAGGCTAGTGGAAGAACAGAGGAGCCTGTGTTCTGAATGACATCCTTGAACAGCTTCACCACACCTAGGCTGCCATCTAATTCTGAAGGAATAAAAACCCTTATCTATTTAAGCTGGTGGTAGATCTACCTTCCGTCACTTTAAGTAAAAATCCTTCCTGGTTGATATGCTTGCGAATTTTCTTACTTTTAACAAGAACTGTCCATCAGAGCGTTAGGCTGTTGGCAGGTAGCCAGGGGACACTGGGGTACCTCCTAGATTGTTTTATCCCTCTGATATTTGGTTGGTTCATCATTCTAGGCGCCCATACTTTAATACTGTAGGCAGTATATAAGGGGATATGGTTTATTTACTCCGGATTCATTCACTGAAATAAAGTTTGGACTTGGAACCCGATGCCTCTGCCTCTTACTACCGTGCCTCTGCAACTTTCACTATGGTGATAATGATTAAAATAGGTATCTGAGTTTTCTCCCAGAAGCTAGAGAGTTAGTCCTTCAGAGACAATGCATCGGTACAATTCTATATCACTTAGGGAAACAGAGTTTCATATATGAAAGAAAAAAAAAAAATCACCTTTTCTTTTTTGCAGTACGCGGGCCTCTCACTGTTGTGGCCTCTCCCGTTGCGGAGTACAGGCTCCAAACGTGCAAGCCCAGCGGCCATGGCCCACTGGCCCAGCCGCTCCGTAGCACGCGGGATCCTCCCGGACAGCGGCACGAACCCGCAACTCCTGCATCGGCAGGCGGACCCCCAACCACCGCGCCACCAGGGAAGCCCAAAATCACCTTTTAAGATGAGTTTTCGTATGTCTTTTTTGCCATCCACTTTATGCCCTCATGAATTCTAAAGGTGCTCAGTAATTCTAAAGGTGTACTTCAGTAATCTAAGACACCCCACGTGCCCAACAGATAGCAATTCTAGATCTTTCTAATTTAGTGCTTCATGCCAAGCGTCAGCTGCCATCTGATGAAGATGGTCTTAAAGAAGTGGGATGCATTTTATGCTTCGTGTATTTAAAAAAAAAATTAAAAATATGTTTTAGAGTTGCTCAGCCCTCAAGATGGAACATTTTGTATCATTTTCTCACTTTTAGTTACATTATTGTTTGCATCAATTTTCGCATATCTATAACTCCTTTTTATCTACTACTGTTTTATTAAAAACAAAACGGCATAGAGGAAAATCAGTAAATACTGAGTCAAACACTTGACTTCTAGACCCAGCTCTTCAGTGATCACCTTAACAAGGGATCTCTAGGAATGCTACTTAGGAAAGGCATAGGAGCAGCAGCCTGGCTGGCAAGGGTATGGGAGATGGAGATTTATTGGCACAATACCCAGTGGTATACATAAATTAGAGATTAGAGGAGAAGCTAAAGCCTACCGCTGATGCTCTGCATCTTCATTTCCTCATCTATAAGGCTGATTTAAATATAAGCATTTTAAAATTCTATCTTGGGCCTTCAATTACTTTATTTCCTAACTTTCATCACGTTCCCACCACTTACATACCTGTAATTCCAATTGTTACTTTCCTCTAGCAAAGTCAGTATCCAGCTTTCCCTCACACACCTAATCTGTATCATATCATTGCTACGCCAAAGTCATAAGTTCCTCCAAGCTTTTCTTATCTCATAAGATTACTCTAGGCCAATTATACATATTTTATTTTTCATAATGTTTGATGAGTTCCAGAGAAGTTTGTCACATAAATATGTTGTGCAATGGCTCTGGCCTTAGAAGATTAGCTGAGTTTCGAGAATAAAAATCATGCTAAAACTTGTACATCACTAAGTAACAAAAATGACCATTTCTTTGGCTTTTGTATGTGCCAGGAACTGTTCCCAGCTGGTTTTATTCATTGTATCTAATTTATTGTTTCCATTACAAGTATTCCTAGTTGGTAGATATGATTCTCTTTTTTACAGGTGAGAAATCTGAGGCTTGGATGGGTCGACTATCTCACCTGCTGTCATATGCATAGTGAGTGGATCATTCTGATTCAAGCCCGGATCTCTTTAACTCCAACACTCCTGTCTTCCAGCCACAGGATTCTGCTTCCCAGTAGGTTATAGCACATTTTTAATGAATGCAACCATCTCTGCTTGCTTTTCTCCTTGCTGGATCAGACTCCAAACAGATATAGCTTTAACCATCTGTTCACATACTTTATTACCAAACTACCAGACAGTATACCATTTTCAAGACCAATTCTTCACTCCACAGTCAAATAAAATATTTCAAAAAACCAAGAAGACAATGTCCATCCAGATTCCCACTCTGACTTTGGCCTGTGGCGTGGAGTTCAGGGTCAGGAGCACTGCTGATTTTAGCAGTGGTCACAGAGGCCTTGAAAGGGAAGGCAATTTTTTTTATTAGATAGCTGGTATGGAAAGATAAACTTTAACCTGCATACTTCCTAAAAGTGACTTAAGGTGATTTCAAATAAAAAAGAGCAGACATAATAAATCTCAAAAGAGATGTGATAAAACAAAAAGCTAATTGTTAAAATAAAAAATAGGACTTCCCTGGTGGCACAGTGGTTAAGAATCCGTCTGCCAATGCAGGGGACATGGGTTCGAGCCCTGGTCCGGGAAGATCCCACATGCCATGGAGCAACTAAGCCCATGTGCCACAGCTACTGAGCCTGTGTGCCACAACTACTGAAACCTGCGCACCTAGAGTCTGTGCTCTGCAGCAAGAGAAGCCACTGCAATGAGAAGCCCGTGCACCGCAACAAAGAGTAGCCCGGCTCACTGCAACTGGAGAAAGCCCATGTGCAGCAACGAAGACCCAATGCGGCCATAAATAAATAAATAAATTTATAAATAATAAGATAGGTGTCACATACCAGAAGGGAAATAGGAATAAGAAGAGAAAAATTGTGAGAGAGAAGGTTTTTAGCAAGAGAAATTGCTGCAAGTGAGGATAAAGCTTAGTTCAGACATATCTGCAAGCCCAGCTGGAGAGCGAAACACGATGAAGCTACAGCAGCACTTCTCAAACTTGAATGTGCAGGTGAATAGGCTGGGAATCTGGTTCAAATACAGATTCTGATTTAGTAGGACTAAGGTTGGGGTAGAAACTCTGCACATTTAACAAGTTCCTGGATGATGCAGACTACACTTTAAGTGGAAAAGAACTACATTCATAGTCCGATAACTGAACATTTACCATGACCCAAAGAAAGGCTTTATTTCTTTTATCTCTGAGTGTTATAAGTTGAATTGTACCCCCATCCCAAATTCATATGTTAAAGCCCTAACCCCAAGTACCTCAGAATGTGACCTTATTTCAAAATAAGGTCATTGCAGATGTAATTAGTTAAGATTTGGTTATTTGGGTGGCCCCTAATCCAATATGACTGGTGTCCTTCTAAAAAGGGGAAATTTGGGTACAGAGATACACACACATGACAAACACTATAAAGATGAAGGCAAAGATAGAAATGATGCTTCTACAAGGCAGGGAATACCAAAGATTGCCAGAGAACACATAAGGTAGGGGAAAGCGTGGAGCAGATTTTTTCCTGCAGCCCTCAGAAGGAACCAACCCAGCCCATATCTTGATCTTGTACTCCTAGCATCCAGAGCTGTGTGACAGTAAATTTCTGTTCTTTAAGCCACCCAGTCTGTGGTCTTTGTTCCAGCAGCCCTAGCAAACTGATATGGAAAGAAAATATGTCTCTGTAGGAGGAATATTGCACCACATGTCACCCTTAACTGTGATTTAATGAGAGGTTCCTAAAGTGCCCCTTAGGTCTGAATGTTTGTTTCCCAGACTGTATCCCTGGATATTTTGATTTCATAAGCTTGAGGTGGTCCAAAGAACTCGAGTTCCTATAAAACATCCCAAGTTACAAATAATCAGATATGTTTGGGAACTAGTGGTTGAAATTAACATTATGGGGGCAATATGAGATAATTGTCAGATATAATATAGAATTTGTTCCCTTCCATACACTGTGGTTTCTACAGTGATTTTTTTTATCTTTAATGGAATTAATTGACTGAACTATTGGTACACTGGATGAAAGCAAAAACACTTTAGGACAAATTTCTTGCCCACCGTCTATAATCACTCTAAATGGTTTTTGGTCTTACCACCTAATATTCCCAAAATTGAATTTATCAAATAAACAAGAAAATTCATCTACTGACTTTGTTATAAATTTACTAATATCTTTTTAAGCAGGAAGAATGAATGACTTTGACCTGTGTTTCCAAGCCACCCAGCCTGGGCCTTTCGGTTTGGTGAAAAAACCAGAGTGGTATCTTTAGAGAAGGGCAAGGTTTCCAATTCTTCCCCACAGCCTCAATTCCATTAGCATGAGACCTTGAAACCGCATCTGTTTTTACTCATGAAATTCAAACAATTGCCTAACCTCTTGGCTCTTAAGTAAAATGTTCAAGGGCTCACATGACAACACTTTGTTGTATAAATGAATCTTGTATATTATGAGTCTGTTGTAATTATATAATCTGTTGTGTATAATTAAACTGTTTTTGCAAAAAGAGGGAATAAATGCCTATAAAACATCTGGTTAGGATCTGCAAAAAGTTACACTTTTTCTGTGTCTCCAAAAGGCTTGTTCTATCTGTCACCCATTGCTTTGTTTGAGTTTCTGCAGGCAACAAAATTATGGAGAAGTCCTGTGGATAAAAATACAGTGTCTGGAGCCTACTATGCCTTCCTGTTTGGCCGGAACTGAGCTAGTCCATGGACAGACAGAAAGCGGCTGTGTAAGAAAGTGTTTAGAATAGGGTCACTTGATAGACACAGAGGAAACTCACAGCACCCTGCAACACATCTCTATTGAAACATTGCACAATGTGCAAGTTCGTTTGTCCAAGATTCAATTGTAGAAGTTTAGTAGGTTGTATAAACAATAGAGAGAGGGGAAAGATAAGGTGAGAAGATTCATCAAAAAAAAAAATCAATGCTTTATGGTTTGCTCAGATGTAACTAACTATGTGCCAGAAGGACTTACTTTGTTTTGATTTGGGGTGTGTGTGTGTGTGTGTGTGTGTATGTGTAGACACAGTGTAGGTCTTTGCAACCAAGGTGAAGGGGACACTAAGAATCTAAAGGATGAAAAAAACTTCACTTAAAACTGAGAAACCTATGTATATGAAGCATGATACTTTTAAAATTAATTACATGAAAATAAATATTGATTAGTTTCACCCTGTAGATAATTCTTTTATATTTGTCAGCACATGAAAGTGAACACTAACATACAGGGGGAAATGTATAGTTAAGGTAATTTAAAATAGTTACCTAAGCAGGACCTCAGAGAACACCCTTGAAGGATAATAATAGTAATGGTTTCACTTCAAAGTCATAAAACTTCAGAAATTTAAGTTTTATAAGCCTATATGTTCTTAACTAATGTATATTGAATATTTACTATGTCATGGAATACTCTGTTTTATGTACATTAATTTAACTCTCATTGCATTGTATTATAATGGGATTATTGTACCCATTTCACAGGTGAGGAAATCAAGGCTCAGAGTGATTAACACCTTGAACAAAATCAAAAGCTTGTAAGTGACAGAGCTGGATTCACCCTCCAGACTTCTCACCCCTCTCTGTCTATAACCTGATTTCCGTGCCTGAATTACGTAAATTCATCCCCTCATTTTAAGTGTTTAAACCCAACCAGGCCTCCCGAAAGGCAAACTATGCTTGTTGTACTTCATGCTTATAGCAAACCAATACTGCTTTGACTCGTGTTCTGTCCACCTTGTGTCTATTAATATTGGTGGAAAATGGATGACAAAAAACTCACATATTTTTGTATGACAAAAGTTTTCTATGAAAAACTGTCAGAGAACAGATTTAATTATTTAGTGAGCGATAATTCATATGGGGGGTGTCTAAATTATTGCATTCTAGATTAAATGAGAAGTGACACTGATGCTTAGCATATCTAAAATTCAAAATGAGAAAGGGAAAAATTTTAGTAGGTAGACATTTCAGTAAGTTATTTGAGTTGGCTGGCTTTTTACATGGAGTTGCCATGTTGATTTATTATTTGTGCTGGTGTGATATAAACAGGCGGAGTGTTAGTATACAATAACAGCTAAAACTTAGTATAGCTTTAAATGTGTCAAACCACAGCAATATAAAGATGGAAGGGTCCTTACCAATCAATGGACCCCACTCGACACAGGAACCCCCTACAATGATTTATGGTCTAATCGTTCCATTAAACACATGAGGAAGCTGAGGGTAAGCTCAGTTAAGTGATTTAAGTTTAGAAAGGGGTTAGGCCTCAGACTTCCCAATTCTCAGCACACCGTTCTTATTTTAATTGCATTCCTTCACAGTGGCCTCTGCTTTACCGAATTAGTGCCTTATACCATCAGCTGCAAAATGGTACCAAAATATGAAAGGCAAAATTATCTCTGTGTCAAGCGAGGTAGCAAGGTGGATTCCAAGGGGCACCTCATGTGATGTTAGAGAGTACTTAGTTTGAATTTTGGGTTCTCTGTGATTTTACAACAGTACCCTCCTGCCGAGCATCATGACGCCCCATGCATGCTCGCAACGCACAAATCATAAAACTAATCTCCCATCCTGTATTCAACCTGCTCTTGGTTCCCAATCCCTATATGTAATCCCCATTGCTTCTTCCTTAGGCACAGTGGTACTTTTCTAAGATCTTTGAATCCATATTTTCTTCCTGGTCATAAGGGATAGGTGCTAGCCGAGTAAGGACAGTAAGCAGACCATCATATAAGACCCACGATAGGAAACATTGGGGTTGACCAGATACACAGTCAACATGAGTCATGCCTCTCAAACTGTGCAAATAGTGAGGACGGGCTCCAGCACATAAAAGCTCAAAGCCTCTCAAAAATTCTGACTCCCTCATTCTTTCCCTCCAAATTCCATCCTGCTGAGGCTGTTACAATTTGCTAAAACTTAATTTTATTCAAGACTTAAGTAATAAAAGTGAGTTAATAAAAAAATAATAAACCCTTACACTCAAGTCCCTATCATTGTTAGACCCTCCTTCAAGTTGATGGCTTTGCTTTGATCATTTATGATGCAGAACTACTCTTGTGGGAGGGAAAGCTTAAACTGAGCTTGGCGTCACGTAGTTTTTCTTTGTAGCCAAAGATGCTGTTGATGCTGGCATTGTTTCCTGCACATTGCTTCTTACCATTAGTTGTATTTACACATGATCTGTTTTGTTTTTTTTTTTTTTTTTGCGGTACGCGGGCCTCTCACCGTTGTGGCCTCTCCCGTTGTGGAGCACAGGCTCCGGACGCGCAGGCTCAGCGGCCATGGCTCACGGGCCCAGACGCTCCGCGGCATGTGGGCTCTTCCCGGACCGGGGCACGAACCCGTGTCCCCTGCATCGGCAGGTGGACTCTCAACCACTGAGCCACCAGGGAAGCCCAACATGACCTGTTTTTTTAACAGAACTTGGATGTAATTTCCAGCACAGTTTGCACTAACTTGTTTCACTGGGAATTAATGACAACTTGAGTAAATGTTAGTCTCTAGAGAAAGGCATTTTAAGGCAATCATAGCTTCTAAAGCTACATTTTTCCTAGGGTCTATGTCACAGTGCGGGGCACTAAGGGCATCATTTATACTCACAGGAAAGCTCATTAGCAGTGTTAGGACTTCAGGATAATATTGGATGTCTTCCTGTTCCCTGAGTATTCAGCCTCTTCTTTGGGAACCAAGTCCACCATAAAGCCGGTGAGGTTATTGATTTCATTCTGTCCTCAGCTACTGTGGCAGCAAGGTGCTATCTGTTCCAAGGTATTATTTCTCTCCTACTTGTATTCACTTTCTCTCCAGTGGTCCTTTAGATACCAGTATTTTTTGAAGTAGTTTTACATAGGATACTACAGACAGTTTAGTGGTTTTACCACTGACAATTTCTGAAGGTCTGTGGTTGTAAATTATTCATCAAGGGGCTCACTCAGAATACCGGAGATGGATGTCCATACTTTCCTGCTCATCCTAAAACGGACATAACTGGGAAGTGTGCCCGAGTGGATGAAGGGGGTCTGGGGTGGAAGCCAGCCAGGATTGCCCAGTCTCTGCAATGCTGCTCACTAGACCTGTGGCCCTGAGAATCCTACTGTACCCACCTGAGCTTTAGTTCTCCCACTTACTAAACCCGTCTATCAAACACCAACTTCACGGGAGAGATGGGAGGATAAAATTGAACAACATACGTGGAAGTACCTTGCACAAAGAAAGCAATTAATAATTGCTGCTAAATAAGTAATGATAGATAATATTTAATAATACTCTCTTAGTTTACAGCCCACATTTGCATACATTATATTGGTCCTCTATACAGTTTGAGGCAAGTAGCTGTCATTATGATTTCAACTTTATGGTGAGGAAATTGAGTCTAAAAGGAGTTAAAGGACTTGCTTAAATGCATAAACACCCAAAACTAAAACTTCTGACTTTCATTTCCATGCTCTCTTGAGGCTCAAGTAAGCAGCTAGTGTTTATTGAATAGCCACATCTTTTCTTTCTTTTTATTTTTTAATTTAATTTTATTTTTTTGCGGTGTGCGGGCCTCTCACTGTTGTGGCCTCTCCCGTTGCTGAGCACAGGCTCCGGACGCGCAGGCTCAGTGGCCATGGCTCACGGGCCCAGCCGCTCCGCGGCACGCGGGATCTTCCCAGACCGGGGCACGAACCCGTGTCTCCTGCATCAGCAGGTGGACTCTCAACCACTGCGCCACCAGGGAAGCCCTTTTCTTTCTTTTTAAAAAAAAATCTTATCATGGAAAATTTCAAACAAACACAGAAGTAGATAGAAAAATACCATATGATCTAGCGATCCCACTCGAAGGCATATATCTGGAGAAAATTATAATTCAAAAAGGTACATGCACCACAATGTTCATAGCAACACTATTTACAATAGCCAAGACATGGAAGCAACCTAAGTGCCCACTGATAGATGAATGGATAAAGAAGATATGGTATATATACACAATGGAATGTTAGCCATAAAAAAGAATGAAATAATGCCATATGCAGCAATATGGATGGACCTAGAGATTATCATACTAAGTGAAATAAATCAAACAAAGACAAGCATCACATGGTATCACTTACTTGTGGAATCTTAAAAAATGATACAAATGAATTTATTTACACAGCATAAATAGACTCACAGACGTAGAAAAGAAACTTATGGTTACCAAAGGGGAAAGGGGGAGGGAGGGATAAATTAGGAGTTTGGGATTAAAATATGCACACTACTATATATATATATAATATATATATATTCCCTAGTGTTCCAGTGGTAAAGAATCCGCCTTCCAATGCAGGGGACTCGGGTTCGATACCTGGTCAGGGAACTAAGATCCCACATGCTGCAGAGCAACTAAGCCCATGCCTTACAACTACTGAGCTCTTGCGCCTTAATGAGAAAGCCTGCGTGCTGCAAACTACAGAGCTCACCCATGCGCCCTGGAGCCCACGCGTCACAGCTAGAGAGAAGCCCGCGCACTGCAATGAAGAGCCCGCGCGCCCACAACAACAAAAAAGATCCCACGTGCCTCAACAAAGATCCCGCGCGCCGCAACTAAGACCTGACGTAGCCAAAAAATAAAATAAAGAAAGAAAGAAAGAAAAAAAAAAAGATAACCAACAAGGACCTACTGTATAGCACAGGGAACTGTATAGTCAGTATCTTGTAATAACCTATAATGGAAAAGAATCTAAAAGAGAAGTTACAAATATGTATAACTGAATCACTTTGCTGTACACCTGGAACTAGCACAGCGTTGTAAACCAACTATATTTATAAAACTGTAAACCAATTTATATTTATAAAATTTTTTTTAAAAAAAGAAAAGTAAGAGTCCCCACATACCTATCACCCAACTTCAACAATTTTTAATATTTTTCCAACCATTTCTGTGTATTGCCCCCATCTCTTTTCATTTTGGCTGTTTTAAAGAGATTCTCAGGCATAATTTCATTTTGCTTATAAATACTTGAGTATGTACAATAATTTTAAAGGAAATTTTTACTATAGCCACCATTCCTTGATCTTTACAAACAAAAAATTTTTAATTCCTTATTGTTATTCAAGTTTTCCTGAGTTATCTCAATACTATCTTTTTTCAGCTGATTAGTTTGAGATGAAATTCAAACAAGGTCCGCACACTGCACTTATTTTTTATATCGCTTACGGATCTTTCATTCTCTAACTATCCTCCTTCCTTTTGATTTCATGTCATTGGTTTATTACAGGTATATTATTTTTATTTTTACATCATAGAGAATGGTTCATATTC
The DNA here is from genome assembly GCF_005190385.1 of Monodon monoceros. NCBI lineage: Eukaryota > Metazoa > Chordata > Mammalia > Artiodactyla > Monodontidae > Monodon > Monodon monoceros. The sequence goes on along the minus strand of NW_021703785.1, from coordinate 29,083,697 downwards.
TGAATTTAGCTGTTTGCTTCTTCATGGTTCCATTTAACCTGTTCTTCTATGGACCCAAATTTCCCATTAACCAGAGTTTAGATGTAGATTCCCGATTAGATTCTGATTCAGATTTTTAGGCAAAAATATGTCATAGATTATTAACACTCCCTTATTCTTAAGCTTGGCTTCTATCACCCCCTCCCTATACACCTTTTTTCTTGACTTCCATTTTTCAACCCTTATTCTATCCTGACTTCATCTGGGGATGGCTTTACTCGTTGTTAGAATATCCTTTCTTCTTCACTTCTCCAGTACCAACCCTAATTGTGCCAGTACCTGCTGCAGTTTTGGCTTTCTTTGGCTCTGTGTTTTGCAGCCTATGTCACCCCTTTTGCTCCATGAAGCATCTTGGAGGACCTTCCTAAGGTTTTCACCTAGGGCCTCAATTATAATGGAATGTACACTGACGCCTGAAAGTTCAGACTATATATTTAGAATCTGTTCCTCCGGGAGATATCAATTTGTGTTTTATTCTGTATTTGTCTCTCACATCTTGCCCTCTGCGGGACTCCAAAAATTTCTGTATGTTGCCCTCTCCTGTGCAGTGCTCTGCCCTGACAACTCTATCTGCCTTAGTCTCCTTGGACTCCCAGCTCCATCGCTTCAATTCAGGGTGTCCCCAGGACTTTGTCCGAATTTCCCCTCCTTGCATCACGGCGTGAAAACTCTTTCCAGGCAGTAAGCTGGATGCAACTGTACGTACGGCTCATGAAATTTGTTTCCCATATTTAAAGAATTCTTAACTTTCCCTGTCAGTGATATTCAGTGTCTTGAAAACCAACGCGCTATTTGTTTTGTTGGTATTTTCGCTATTTCAGGTGCGTGGGTAAATCTGGTCCCTGTTAAACCAGATTTAAAGCAAAAGTCTATAGTCTATTGAATCAAACTTTGGGATAGTAAGGGGATATTTCACTGGGGATCTAAATCAATAAAGAAAATGTTATTTTGTTGTATTTTAAACCATGGGAACAAGACATACAATAGCAAGGATAAGATTGTAAAGCTGGGTAGAGCACTAGAATTTTCCTCTCCTATTTTGATAAGGTTGTGTTCGTTATCCTTGGGTGTTACCTGTTTCAGATTAGTGGTGGAATTTAAGCCCAGTGTGAAGGACTTGGCAGATAATAAAACTGAATGTAGCAACTGACTATTTGGAAACAGACAATACCAGTGAGGATCTGGGAGATACTGAAGACTTGGAAAGGCAGCTAACCTCAAGCCACAACACAGAAGTTCTGGGGGCTCTAGTGCATGGCTCCAAGTCTCATCACCAAAGGAATGATGAAATGACATTCAAAATCATAACTGTGTTCTTCTCCATAGCCCCAACATTTGCTTCTGTTTTTTTCTACACAGGGAGAAATATGTACATGTCACAAATTAATAGTTACATAAATTGTGAAAAATAGCAATGATTTTATTTGTTCTGTGGCAGCGCAAAACAGACGAATTTTTCTGCATCAAAATAGAAAATGAAATCACAACAAAAATAATGAACAGGGCTTCCCTGGTGGCGCAGTGGTTGAGCGTCCGCCTGCCGATGCAGGGGACACGGGTTCGTGCCCCGGTCTGGGAAGATCCCACATGCCGCGGAGCGGCTGGGCCCGTGAGCCATGGCTGCTGAGCCTGCGCGTCCGGAGCCTGTGCTCCGCAATGGGAGAGGCCGCAACACTGAGAGGCCCGCGTACCGCAAAAAAAAAAAAAAAAAAAAAAATCATAATAATGAACAATAACACAATTAGCAATATTTTAATTGCACCATCCCCTCCACGTAAACCTGTTTATTCATTTCAACATTATATGTCTCAGAAACACTTTGTTTGCTTTCCTCTGTCCCTTAATATTTAGACTTTTTGTCTAGCTTATTTGTAACTGTGATGTATTTTCTAGGCAGCTATAATTATTTGGAAACAAAATTAGAAGCTTTTAATAAAAAAAGAATTCCTAGAAAATTAGAACACATGAAAAAGTAATATATACTTGAAGTGATTGCTTTTGGAGTCAAAACGGATTTTGTGATGGAACTGTTGCAGATAAATGATCTTCTCACAAAAACATATTGAAGGAAATGGAAGAAACCTGAAATTCAGAGTAAAAAATATTTATTTGTCGGGAAATAGTATTTATTGTTAAAAGAGTATGATGAGTCTGTTTCATTTATAAAGAAAAGAGATTTTTTTTAGTTGTTGAAAATCAGAAAGGTAAGAAAGAGATGTTTTTATGTATGAGCTCACAGAGTGATTTGAACAGTTCTGTAGGCAGAAAAATAATAATGTAATTCAGAATGTGTGAAAACAGTGTTTCCATTAGATGTCAATCAACAAACAATGGAGCAAAAGTGGTATGGCTATCAATTAGTGTAAAATGCTCTCAAAGGGCATCTCTTAAATAAGGGAGTATTTTGATTTTCATTACATTGGAAAGATGACTGAGACCAACCTAAACAGAGTGGTAAAAATTTACCTGCAGCAAATCAGAGTTCATTTTAACATAATTGAGCAGGCAGAAATATAATCATGCTGATAACATGGGTGGAAGGTTTAATAGTTTTTTCAAAGTTTAGGAAGAGAGAGAGAGAAGACCTTTTTATATGTACTGTCATGATCACCATTTACTGTTAATTTGGAGGATGCTCTGTCAGCAAGTGGAACTCCAAAACTCTGTGAATATTAATAATTCTTTGAACAACAGTACCAGCCTTCTGCAAAAAGACTGCAGCATTTCAATACACTATAAACCAGACAAATATATCGAGAAAACTATGTAGCTTATAAAAATAGGTTTGATTGAATGTTAACAGACACTGGAGACTGTCTAAAAATGTTCAGATAGTGTTGAAATATTGGAAGTGGAATCAAATGAATATTTCAGATACACAGGTGGCTGATGAATTAAATGGTTTGCTGAATTTGGTTTCCAAATTGGAAATTCTTATCTCTCGAAAAACAATTTAGCACATGTTAAGTACAAGTATTAGGAAAATTCTTTCTGAGGAACTTCAAAATAAACTATGTATTTTTCTTTAAAAATGAAATAATTTTGTACTGTTCATCATCTTAGAAAAATGGTGAATATTTCAAAACAACCTGTGGCAGGCCAGAGTAGGAATTATACTTTCTGATTTCCCTTTCTAAATCTAAATTGTTTAAGATTTAGGAAAAAAAAAAACAAAAAAACTTCAGAAGAAAGATTTCTGAAATATTTCACAATGTTTTTTCTTCATCAGAATATTATACAACTCATATTCAGATTTCTTGATGCTTTAAGTGGAATGAAGATATATTTTAAGCAATAATTAGATGTGTATAAAATTTTTATAGACTTCATGCAAATAAGATCACATATCTTTGACTCTTACAGGAATTATGCAAAGTTGGCTTCATCATAGAACTTGACCAATAATAATGCTCTTTGCTTCTGAGAGCTATTGCGTGTTGTGTTGTCTTGACCAATCTCTACAACAGCACATAATGTTCACTGTCTACTTTGTGTTGCAGAAGAATGCCATTCCCTACCACAAAGGCAGAAGAGAGAGTCAGTGGTTGGAACTGAGGATTATCAAGTAGAAATTGGTAACCAATTTATTCAGCCTGAAAGGCTGTCTGTTCCTAGAGGAAAAAACTGCAACATCAGTTTGAACAGGGATAATACAGTATTTTTCAAAACTCAATCATAAAAATTTTGCACAGACTCCATATATTACCCTGTTTAAATTTCCAACTGTTAATTATAAGTTTAAAATCTTCTGCCTTGTTTTTGGTTTTATGCAATGATGGCTCTTTTGGGGACTGTGTACTGGAATTAACATGTTATTTTATGAAAACAACACTTTATTATTCAAGATAACCAATTTGAAAAATGTTAACATGAAATTATTTGCAAAGCTCCTTGCTTATTAGTGGTCATTCATAGAGAAATATTTCTCTACCTGTCTATATAACCTGCAACTCCAATTACCATTTCAATAATGTTAGGCTTTTGGTCCAACAATTAAAATTTAGGCAGTATTTGCTGTTATGGACTGAATTGTGTTCCCTGATAATTCATATGTTAAAGTCTTAACCCCCAGTGGAACTGTATTTGAAGGTAGGGTCTTTAAAGACAGAATTAAGATTAAATGCTGTAATAAGGGTGGGGCCCTAATCTGATAGGACTGGCGTCCTTATAAGAAGAGAGACACCAGGGATGTGAGCACATGGAGAAAAGTCCATATGAGGACACCTAGAGAAGGCAGGCTTCTGTGAGTCAAGGAGGGAGGCCTAAGGAGAAACCAAACCTGCCAACACCTTGATCTTTGACTTCTAGTCTCTAGAACTTTGAGAAAATAAATTTGCTGCAGTTTAAGCATCCCAGACTGTGTTATTTTGTTATGGTAGCCCTAGCAGACTGACACATGTCCCAACAAGTGCTACGATATTTTCTGTTAATTAGATTTCTTTCTATCATATGTTTGTTTTATATAAATAAAGAATACGTGAGGAGAAATAGTTCTTATTCATTATAATAGATATACCCAAGTGTAAAATGGGGATACACAAACCAAACAAAGTGGGCTATTCCCATACTTAATAATTAGATGTTTTATCTCAATCTGGGTAAAATATAGTTGTTTTAAAATTGATCTTCTTCAATTACCTCTTTTATTTCCTTAACCGGGTGCTACAGCAACAAAATCTATTTGCCAGGACTGCATTGCCCCATCACATGGATTGAATTCACAAGACGTCTTGAGTGTCTCATACATAAAAATTACCAAAAATGACCCTGAGTCTTGTTCACTTTATATCTCCATCACAGAGTATACTTTAAGCAATTTCCCTTGGTATTCTTATATGAGATTTGTTATTTGTTAGCTAGCTGGAGGAATCTTCATATTTCTCTCTATGTCCATGTAATTTCATTTCATAGCACAAAAATATAAATAAAGGAAAGAACTTTTATTAATTTATTTATTTTTGCTGTGTTGGGTCTTCGTTTTTGTGCGAGGGCTTTTCTCTAGTTGTGGCAAGCGGGGGCCACTCTTCATCGCGGTGCATGGGCCTCTCACTATCGCGGCCTCTCTTGTTGCGGAGCACAGGCTCCAGACACGCAGGCTCAGTAGTTGTGGCTCACGGGCCTAGTTGCTCCGCGGCATGTGGGATCCTCCCAGACCGGGGCTCGAACCCGTGTCCCCTGCATTAGCAAGCAGATTCTCAACCACTGCGCCACCAGGGAAGCCCCAGGAAAGAACTTTAAAAAATATGTAGTACACAAGGTGTGCTGAATTGGCGAGTGGGATTGACATGTATACACTGATGTGTATAAAATTGATGACTAATAAGAACCTGCTGTATAAAAAAATAAATAAAATAAAATTCAAAAATTTAAAAAAATATATATATATATAGCACACAAGAAAGGAAACTACAGAAATAGCTTCTTCCCAATCCCATTGATGCCCCTCAATCCCATTCCCCCATATTTGGTCCCAAAGCAGGTTACTCTGAAGTGAATGGCATTTCTTCTCTTAAATGGAAGTTGTCGATAATGGGGTTTTTATTAAATGTTCCTTTTGTGTGAAGACTTGGCTAGGCCTTACCCTCCAATATGGTCTTCTTCTAGAGCAGGAGTTGACAAACTGCCCTGCAGACCATATCTGGCCTACTGCCTTTTTTTGTAAAGAGGGTTTAATTGGAACACAACCGAGCCATTCTTTTTTGTTTTGTGTAGGGCTGCTTTCTCTGTATAATAGCAGAGTTGAGTAAATGTAACAGAGACTTGGGACCCACAAAGCCTAAAATACATACTCTATGGTCCTTAAAATAAAAGTTTGCAGCCCCCTGTCCTATGGTATGTAAGGGGACTAGAAAGGAGTTGGAGAAACAGGATTGGGTCTCAAGGCGTCATTCAAAGAAAAAGGTTAGACGACATTTGCAAATGACTTGGATAACATGCCACTAGACTACATCTGAATATGCAGGGCCCGCTTCCTATTGGCCTTTTAATCCCAAGATTCCCATAATCCTGGTAGTGGTTTATTTCCTCTGAACACCCAGTCGGCAGAGAGGGGTTTAATTTTAATTTTTATTAGCTTAAGGATTTTGTCTCATTAGAGAGTAAGAAATTACTAACTTGCCCTTAAAACGATTTGAGCTCTTATTGAAAGTGCTTTTAAACTCAAATCTGACAATATGAGTATCTGAACCTCAATAAGTATGATTCTAAGTTTTTCCTTCACAAAATAATAGGACTATAACAATACATTTTAGAAAATTCACCTTACCTAGGCTAACACCTGCTCCCACTTTGTAACTTTTCAAGGGACACACAGTCAAATAAAGTTTTAAGAAGCTTCTTAGAAACCTACTGAATAAACTGAATGTAGGAAATGTAGGAGAGTGGTTAGAAGGCCGGGAAGGAAGCCAAGACTTTTGGATATTAGACAAATTAAGTCACATTCAAATGAACTTGAGTTGTATGCATTTTTTCCTACTACCTGCAATGCCAGCCTCCTTTTCATGCCTGAAGCATGAATTTTGCATGCTATAAATTTTAGAAAGAAAATCTACACAAAGTGAAGGGCACTGAGCATTAGTTCATAAAATGGTCTGAAAATCTCCTATCCTTACCGAGCACAAACCAAGCAGTGAGTAAATCTATTTCAGTCCTGCAGAGCTAATTAATGAGCTACAAATTGGCAATCCAAATTGTTAACTCAGTCTACCAGAAGTCTGGAGTTTGTTTTGTGTTATCTTTTGTTGTGGTTGTTTTTTACCTGCTTAAACTTAAACACTTACTAATAAATCTGTAGCAATCTGGAAAGATGGTAGTAGCGGTGGCATAGTTTTAAAATCTACATAAATTGTACCTAAAAACAGACAGCCATTAGAACAGCAAAACTGAAAACCTGGAGTCAACATGTACAATAAAGTTAGGCAAAATGTATGACAGCAAACCCCAAATTCGATTGGACTGAAATAAACCATTGACGGAAGCAAAACTCACAAGGAATCAGAAAATGAACAGGAAGAGTCAAAGAAAAGGCAACATAACTACAACCACTTTGAAACTGAAGAAAAAACTACACACTGGAAACCTCAGTGAGCCAATCAGAGAAGAGTAACAGAAACTGAGAGGGAGGTGGACAGTCATCAGCTCACAGCTGATTTTAAGGACCCATAAGAGGTCAAATGGCACTGAAGTTACCTGGGCTCCTGAAACACAGAAAACTAACTCAAGTTCTCTTTTAGGATAGAGTCCCATGGAAAGAAACTGCTAACAGAATAATTCCTACTCTGGAGAAACTGTAAAAAAGTAGAAGCAAGGAATATCAGGGAAAACAAGAGGTTTTACCTAAAATTGGGAGGGAAGAAGCCAGAATAATTCAGAAGTTATAGAGTCATAATGTTATTGCCTGTGATTATATCAAAAGAGAAATATTAAGAGCTATGAAGCTAGGAAAACTATTTAGTTCTTTTCCTCCTAAAATTACCCCCCCCAAAAAAAAGTCACCTAAAAAGGAAAAAAGGTAAATATTGCTGTTAAATCCCATACAAAATTACATTAGGAAAAAAGAATCTAAGAAGCAGAACAGTCATACTATGGAAATGAAGGCAATCCAGAAAGAATACCCATTAGCCAGTGAAAACAGTAATCTAATAATTTATAAAGCATTAAAAGCAAGTTCCAAAAAATAATAACAATACAAGCAATGAAGGAATAACATAAACTAGAAACAAATTCAACTATAAGGCAAATAAAGGAAAGAAGATTTGAAAAGGGCAGGTTACCTAGAAACAGAGCCTAAGACAGAGATTTCTATGTATGTGATTTTATTGCGAACATGTTATTTAGAAGAAACAAAATCTATGAGGGAGTGAGGGGAGCTGGGGAGGAAAGGAGACAAATCTGAGAGAGGATGTGGTCTCAGGTCAAGCCTCACCTTGGTCTAGTCCAAGGTGTGCAAGAGGAAGAGTACTGAGAAGGATGTATGCACAGCAGAGCTGCCTCTACCTTTAGGCAAGAGGTCCAGTCTTTCATGCCCCATATCAGACAGTCATGAGCTGTTGGCCTTTCCCCAAAAAGTATGTGACCTTCCAGCAAGATGGTCCCCATCAGCTAAGAGCAATCTTCTGGAGGAAATAACAGTTGTGAGTTTTTAGTACCCAACATTCATAGTACCAGGGGATGGGTGCACCTGCTTCTTAAAAGACATCCAGCGTCTATTCTAAAGTTAGTTGTAAGAAAAGACTATCGGGTTGATATTTTATTTTTGACAATAACACTTTACTCCAGAGGACAGTGGAATGACATATTTAAGATACTCAAAGAAAATAAGATTTGATAGCCAGACAAAATGTTCTTTAAGTTCAAAGGCTCCTAAGAAACTGTTACGAACATAAAGAAAGATAGAGAATATTGTTCCAATGAGCACTTCCTAGTATATCTGAGCAAGAATTTCACAAAACCAAAATGACTGGAGGGATATTGATATTATATACATGTGACAAGATCAAATGATGGCTATAAGAGAAAAAGTATTACAGGTAATAGTACCATGTAAAACGTAGATACAGTAGAACAATCTGTGGAATGACGAGAATGTATGGAAAGAACAATTTTACCAATTAGGATTTTAAAATATATTATTTCAAAGAAGGAAGGTTGAGGAAAGAAAACAGTACTAACTAATAAAAATACTGTACAATACGGAAGAAGAAAAAAAACACAAGAGCTAATAAAAGAGGATCAATGGTAATATATAGGTAAACAGACTAAAATGCAAATATATATGTGTGTATTACAAACATATATTTTTATATGTATGGGTGTGTGTATTAAAGTACATATACATGTTTGTGTATCTACATATATAAATATATATATATGTTTGTACGTGTATCTATACATAAAATACTCTAGAGGTCAAAATTTTGATAATATCAATAAATTTAAATTGATTTTATTAGACTATTAAGAAAAATACTTCAAATAGGATACCAAACAAATGTAACACTGCACTGTAAACAAGAGACATATCTAAAACAAAGAGACTCAAAATGGTTAAAAATGAAAGTACAGACACAGATATAAGAGACCAAAGGAAATAAAAAGGAAACAGAGGATGTCAATCTTGGTATCTGACAAAGTAGATTTCAGACCAAAAGGCATTAAAAGAAACAAATAAGCACGCTGAAAATGATATATTTATGTAATATTTATGTAACTTAGAGCAACCATATACATTACAGCAGAAAACAGATGCAAGGAAACACCTCTCTCAATACAAGACAATCAAATGGAAAAAATTAGTGAGCAGACAGAAGATTTAAAAAATATATTACATTGAAATTTATAAAATTATGAACCTCAAAAATAGAAACTATACCTTTTTAAAAGCACATGGAATACTTGCAAATATTGACCTTTCCTTAGTCCACAAATAAAGCCTTAATAAATTCCAGAGAATTGGAAAAATATGAGCAAAATAAAATCAAGAAACAAGAGTCCTTTTCACACCAAAAATTTGAAACATGCTGTTGAACAATTATTGTGTAAAACACAAAATTCAAAACCAAAATGCCAAAATACTTGAAAACAATAGTGGAAAAATATCAGAATCTCCAGAATATAGCTTAAATAGTTATCTGAGAAATTGCGTAACATTTAACACCTATATCAAGAAAAATGAAAATATATCAGTTGGGACTTCCCTGGCGGTTCAGTGGTTGACTCTGTGCTTCCACTTCACAGGGCACGGGTTTGAGTCCTGGCTGGGGAACTAAGATCCTGCATGCCGCATGGCATGGCCAAAAAAAAAAAAAAAATATATATATCAATTAATAAATAAGTTACAAATAAAAATTTTGATTAATTCCAACTCAAAAACCTAAAAAGAAAAACATAGTAAGCCAAAAGAAAGTATACTTTAGGAATCATTAAAGAAAAACAGAATTTAATAGTCATAAATCTAAAAAAGGCAACATAATATATAAATATCTTTTAAATATTTTTCATACATTTTTTCATATTTTAGAAAATAAAGTCAAACTTTAAAAAATCAGCATAATATGTGAATTGTTAGCAAAATTAAATAAACAACTATGCAAATAAATGTGAAAGTGTAGATGAATTAATACTTTTCTACAAAAATACAACCTGTTAAATTTAGCTCTAGTAGAGACAGAGATTCTAAACAGACTAATTGCTACAGAAGAAATAGAAATTTTACTGAACCTTTAAAGATCAGATAATCCTAATGCTACTTAAACTATTCCAGAATACAGAAATGAAGAAAACTTCCTATTTTATTGTATGAAGAAAAACCCTGAAAGAGATTTCAACAAAAAAGATGAAAAATAATACAACCCAAACTCACATATGAACATCAATGCAAAAATATTAAATTAAAAAAATAGCAAACAGGACTAAATGATCCATTTGAAAAATTGTGGGGTTTTATTCCACAATTGCAAGGGAGATGCTACATAAGGCAATTCATTAATACTAACTACTCATTGTTTTAGGTCTAAGGAGAAAAATCATTATATATTGCCATACATTCTGAGAGATTTTTTAAAAGTCAATTACCCTTTCTGTTGAAAACATTCACTAAAGTAGGAACTGATGGATTTTATTTGCTCTCTTTGTCTCTGTCTTTCTTGTCTGTCTATATCTCATTCTCTTTCTCTCTCTCCACATACACCCAAATATACAAACATATTGCATACATATATATACACATATATTACATGTATTTATTTATTCATATTTGTATGTGTGTGCATATATGTCAAGAGCCAACAATGTATCTCAAAAGCGACTTTCCTGTTAAAGTCAGGATGAAGAAAGAAGAAAATACACCCATAACATCCACACTATTTAATATTGTATTGAAGATATCAGCAAATGTAATTGACAAGAAAAAGAAATTAACTGCATTAAAATTGGAAAGGATGAGGTAGAACTATCTCAATTTTCCAAAGATTTGTTCAATATTGGGAAACCCAAAATAATCAACGGTAAAACTACTATAATAATATGACATTTAAAAATAAAACCACAGGTTAGAAATCATCAAACAAAAACTAATAATCTTCTATACATAATCGAAAACTAATTAGAAGATGTAATGAAAATCAGACATCATTTTTGAGGCTTATAAAAATTTAAAAGAATTAAAAACTATTTTACTCACTATTGAAAAAATCAAAAGTGGAGTTGACAAAAAGGAAAAAGGAAAATTCTCACTGGAGAATGCTAGGCACCAACACATTACTTTGGAAATTGTTTTATAAAAAAATGGTAGTGGCAGAAGCAATTACTCAAGCATTTATCCTGCCTGTAAGAATTATCCCACAGGGTAACCAAATAGATGATAAGGAATATTTTACCTTTATAGAGTTCTCCACTTAAAAATAATATCTACTCTCCTGTATATGATGAATCATTTTCCTTTTTTTTTTTTCGCGCTACGCAGGCCTCTCACTGCTGTGGCCTCTCCCGTTGCGGAGCACAGGCTCTGGACGCGCAGGCTCAGTGGCCATGGCTCACGGGCCCAGCCGCTCTGCGGCATGTGGGATCTTCCCGGACCGGGGCAGGAACCCGTGTCTCCTGCATCGGCAGGCGGACTCTCAACCACTGCGCCACCAGGGAAGCTCCATTTTCTTCTTTCTGTGTTCAATATTTTACTTTTTGGCTTTAAGCAGATAGATTATGATGAGTTTAGGTGCAGATCTCTTCGTATTTATCCTACTTGGAATTATGTTAAGATTTTGGATGTAAATAATAATATTTTTCATCAAACTTGGGAAGTTTTTGGACACTGTTTTCACTCTTTTCTCTCTTTTCTGTCTGCCTGGGACTTCCACCATCCATACGTTGGTTTGTTTGACCTTATCCCATAGGACTGTGAGACTCTGTTCATTTTTTCTTTAGCGTTTTTTTCTCTCTTCAAGTTTATTGATTTTTTTCTGGCATCTCAAAACTACTGTTGAGACCATCTGTTGAATTTTCAGTTCAGTTATTGTGCTTTTCAACTCTAAAATTTCTATTTGGTTCTTTTTATAGTTTATCTTTATTGATTCTCTACTTGTTAAGCCATTGTCACCATAGTTGCTTTTAATTCTTTGAACATATTTTAAATGGCTGCTTTGGAGTCTTTACTAAATACAACTTTAGGTCCGTGCAAGTCAGTATGTATATTGTCTGCTTTCTGTCCTGTCCCTTGGTGTATCTGATAATGTCTGATGAAAAACTGGACACTTTACATAATACTTTATATTAATCCTAGGTCTTGTTTTTATTTTTTCTGAGGTTTGATATTTCCCCTTTCTTCTTTTTTACCTTCCTTCCTCCCTCTCTCCCTCTCCTCCTCTCCCTCCCTCCCTCCTTCCTTCCAGACTTAATCTTTGGCATTTGTCTCTCCTGTGGTGTTTAGCTGCTGATGTCTCTACACAATTTTGAAAAATCATTTATATTTCCAAGTCTGATATCCTATAGCTCAACCTTCTGTCTGAATAACCAAGTGGTCAGTCAATGATTTGGGCAGAGTTTGCATTTCAGCACCTTGCACTCATGAGCCTTCCACTCCTTGTAGATCAATCTGTGTGGAGTCTGGTGAGTACATTAAAATTTTCACCCAGTTTTTAAGTCTGTCTTGGTTTTATTTTTCCCCGACCTTTCTAGGATCTCCTCCATGTATGTGCATAGTTTTTCAATCTGCCAGGGATGGATGAAGAGCTTATCTCAGCACTTCCATTTCTCCCTCATTTTCAGGATATCTTGAGACCACAACTGCAACTAGCAAAGTTGCGCAACTGTCAATTTTTCTCATTCATTTCCTAACAAGTTCATCATATTTAGTTGTCAAAGTCTGGGCTCCAAATATAGCCCCTTCTCTCTGGCAGCAAATTTGTTACTTTTCATGGCCAGACCCACACTGGAAAGCTACAGTTCTCATAAATCAACACTAGGAAGAGATGAGAGCAGCTGCAGGCAGGAACACATGCTCCTGCTGTTCTTATGTGAAGCCCTAGCAGTTATTAAAGAATGAATGCTTCTCAATTTGTTGTTTGCATTTCATTTATTCCCACAGCTTGAAATTATTGTTTTTGACAACTTATTCAATTTTATACGGGATTTTCTTTGCTTGGTTGGGTTTTTTTTTTTTCCAAAAACGATTTGCCAGTCCCTTTATTCTTCCATAATCAGAATCACTTAGTTTTTAAATTTACTTATTTTTAGGTGTGATAATAATACTGTGGGTATTTATCACCATGAGATACATATTGAAATATTTATGGTAAAATTATATGATGATAATATTTGCTTTAAAATAATTTGTATCTCAAAGAATAGATGGAGATATAGATGAAACAAGACTGGATGTGAGTTAATAGTTGTAGAAGCAGGGTAACGGGTACCTGGAGATTCATCACAGTTTTCTCTAGTTTTGTGTATATGTGAAATTATTCATAATAAAATCTTAAATGAGAGAAAAATAAACGTTTGGAATCCCCTTAGTTATGTGCAGCATCAGAAATAAAATGAGACAAACTTGTTCTGATGCAGTGTTTTATAACGAAGGTCTACACAGGTAACTCCAATTCTCTTAACATATTAATCCAAACTCCTTTGAAAGGCAAGGTGTCAGCCTACTGAGATTGCAATAGAGATGACTACCGTCTCTATATTTGCTTTTTTCTTTATCAAAAATTATATAATAAAAAATGACAGCTTTACATTTTTTTAATGCTTACTTTTGCCCAGTACTATATTTAGCATTTGGCCTACCTTGCCAAGAGTCAATGCTTCGTGTTCAGAAATTCTGATAGACCTGTGGTTATTTCCTGCTCTTCTGTCTCTTGAAGTTTAGAGAGAAAAAAGTAGCAGAAGATTAAAAACGATAAATTTGATCAAAATTGTGACAGGAGGGTCCAAGCACAGCCCGACACCTCCCCTGTGTTCCCAAGAAGAACCTTGTGCTTTGTACAGGAAGTGCTGGTAAACTCACAAATCGCATAGTATGAAGACAGTCAGAGCACGGGCAGTGGGTATTGCCTCTGCATTAGGTATATGTAAACTATTCTTGAAACGGCTTAGTTATGCATGTCTCAGTGACCATCAGGCATGCTGCCAACTTTCTGTGTTCAGCCCCCACAAGAGTCCTTGTACTGTAGCACTAAGTGGGATTCATGGGGCCATATTTCCTGTCTGGGCTGCAGAATGGATCCATTAGCCATGGGGCACCACTGTGTTGCAAGGGACTGATTCTGTATACGTTCTCTCCTCTGGCTATGAGTAAATGCTGGGTTACTTCAGCCCACTGTACATGTTTTCTGTTCTCAGTGACCTTGACCTGGTAGGTAAGTTCCACCCAGGGTGTCCTCCCTGGGTGGGACTTACCTACCTTTTGACCCTGGCCTCACTCATGTTATAGTCTATATTGTGGCACAGCCTGACCACTTAGTGAAACAGTAATCTTACATTATATGTTTGGTATCGGTTAAGGATGCTTTGGGGAACTTTGAACTGCTATAGATTGGGACAAGTGAATAAGGTAAAGAAAATATTCTAAATCACTAGAGTAGGGGTCCTGGGATTTCTGCAACTCCCTAGGAGTCTTCTGGATTTGGAGGACTTTTCCAAAAAGAAATTAGGACCCTAGAAAAAAATTTATAGACAGATACAGGCCCTCAAGGTCTATCTCTGACTCACTCTATACATCTAGCTTAATCCTGGGAAACTGCACCTCCACTATAAGCCATGGTATCTTGGTATGGTGTAGACATTGCATGTCAAGGAAACAATGAGCTATTAGCTGAGCTCAGGGCTTTCAGCACCTACAGTGGGATGTCCATAGAATGAAGGGACAGCTCTCATGACTACTGATTCATGAGGCAGTTCAATTTTCACCTTTATCAAAAAGGATTCTGCTCTTGCAAAAGTTCTGAATCTCTTACAGTGACTTTGGACGTAGACATCTTTGAAAATCTCTCTGCTGACACAGAACATGATTCATCAGTATATATACGGACACATTGTTATCTTCATGTGAGTATTTTGACTTACAGTTTGACAGCTAATATATTATGGAGCCATTTCAACATTATTACCTCTGCTCATAGACCTGGGAACCTGTCCACGAAGTACTCAGCTGGATGAGGATATGCCTTTGTGTACCCGACAAGGTCCTTCTAAAGAATCATGCCTGAAAGCATAATGTGAATGGAAAAGTAAGGCAGGAAAAGGACTAGACTCATCTGATAAGGGACACTAGAAACTAAACCTTCTCCCTATATGACTGTCTTTGTCATATTTCACCAAATGAACGAACACTATCTAATAGCCTTGATCATCGATCATGTGATTTCTGGACTTCAGATGAGAAAACACGGAGGGAAGTAAGTGGAATTCAGACCTGCTCAAATTCCTCAATAAATATACAATCTTCTGCATTTATTTAACCTGGCAACCTGACCCACTGATGTTTTATTTTGTTTTTCTTTTCTTTTGTGGTAGAAGAGGATTTTTCTTTAAATTCATAGTAATGGGGAATGATATCCTTATAACCTGAGCTTGTGAATTTAAGATTTAATGATCTTTATTATTTGAAAGGGAGATTATTTTGTTTCTGCTTGTATAATCATCCCATCTCCTGCATTCTTGACTAAGGCCCAACTGAGAAATTTAGTGTTAGTTCTTATTTTTTGGTGTACTCTTTGGGTTAGCAGATGCTGTCCAGGAGAAATGAGAGGGCATTCGTAGCAACATGAAACCGTTTTCTTTGCACACTGCCAAACAGGCATTATTGCATAAAAGATTCAAGAGGGATGGATGATGGAAAGCATTTACTTTGCTTTTTAAGATCTGCTGTTTTCATCATAGTAGCATATGAATTGCAGTTTGGAATATGGGGACCTTCTGGTATAAGCATACTATGTATTTTCTTTGGAGTTTACTTTCAGCTATTTGAATTAAATGCACCAAACTCTGTTTCTTTGATTCTTTGCTCAAACAACACCTCAGTGAGGCTACCTGGTAAACCTGATCCCCTTACCCTGTTCTCATTTTTTTTCCATAGCCTTTGTTGCCTTTTAAAAGATATATAGTGGGGCTTCCCTGGTGGCACAGTGGTTGAGAGTCCGCCTGCCGATGCAGGGGACACGGGTTCATGCCCCGGTCCGGGAAGATCCCACATGCCGTGGAGCGGCTGGGCCCGTGAGCCATGGCTGCTGAGCCTGCCCATTCGGAGCCTGTGCTCCGCAACGGGAGAGGCCACAACAGTGAGAGGGGCGTGTACCGCAAAAAAAAAAAAAAAAAAAAAAAAAGATATATAGTTTACACTGATTTTAGTTTTATTGTTTGTCATTTATTTTCTGCTTCTCTGCCAGAATGTAAATGTCAGGTAGGCAAGGATATTTGTTTGTTTTGCTCTCTGTTATACCTTAACTCCACAAGAAAAAAAAAAATCAGGCACACAGTTGGTATTCAAAAATAAGTTTTCAATTATTGAAAACATCTATGATACAAACAGCACAAAGATGATTTTCTATTGTTCCAGACTTGGATGGTTTTACATAAGTATATAAAAACCACCAAATTTCGAAGTCTAGTTAGTCTAACACCTTTAGATTTCCTTAGTCCTTCTGAACCATGCTAGTTTATTCAGAGCGCATGCAATTAATACGGCTTACATACCAGATAAATTATTCTTCTGGGACTTCTCAACTTGTCCTTTCTTTGATGAAGTTAATTATTTTAAATTCTTTTTCAAGTCCATTTAAAAAAATCTCTAAACAATAATCATATATGAACTTTTTTCCTATTTTTGTATTCTGTTACATCTCAGAAACTTAAAATATATTCATGTATGTATTTGTCTGTGTGTGTGTGTGTGTGTGTGCATTTTACAATGTAACCTCTAAGAATTCCTTATTGGAAGAAATTCTAAATATTGGATGTTTTATATGAAGTATACAAACACTGTATCACTCTATTTTCCTGGTAATATTGGACTGTCTTTCTCAGCCACTTTGGAGACTGATTCAGGAAACAGCAGTGGTAGCTTTGAATTACTCTATAATCTCATCCTGTTTTGATCCAAATTCCCTAAGTCTTCAATATCAGTCTCTACTGGCTTCTTTCTCCCAACAATAATTTAGACTCTATCCTCAAAATTGTCTCAGTAATGTTTTGGATATCCACAGTGTCCTGGGACAATGTACTTAAGAACAAATCTAACCTTGTTCTCTGACTCTGCCCTACTAGTTAAGATGCCTTGTCACTGCTCCTTGGGGAAGATTGTTACCATTGCCTGCTACGCATCCCATAGTATGTGGGGAGGAAGACAGTGTATAGCTCTTTTTAAATACAAGGTGGTATTTTACTATCTGGGCCCCAGACTACTTGGGCTTATAGTCTCCAGACACTTTAATGAACACAGCTGGTTTAAAAAGCAACCCATCATGTTAGCGTGGGACTGTGGAGTAGCTGTAAGTCTCACTGAGTCTCCTCCACCTTTCTCATCTACCTTTTGTACTCTTTTCATGTACCCAAAGTTGCTAAATTTTGTAATTTATTCTTCAGGAAAGAGCAAAAGTCCCATATATATCTTCTGGGTCACCATTTTGTAGCAGTTGCAAAAACAGCCATCTAACTTGAGCTTAATTAGGACACTAGAAACTCTACCATGGGCACTCCTGCTTATGAAGAAGTTAAGTCTGGATGCAGAGGACAGTTTACACAGGATGAAGGGCTGTCTTAGTTCAGGCTATTATAACAGAATACCACAGACTGGCTGGCTTAAACAACAAACATTTATTTCTCACAGTTCTGGAAACTAGAAAGTCTAAGACCACGGTGGCTGCAGCCAATGTCTGGTGAGAGCACTCTTCCTAGATTGCATATGGCCATCCTCTCACTGTATATTCATATGGTAGAGAAGACAGAGGTGATGCAAGCTCTCTCATGACTCTCCTCATAAGGGCACTAATCCCATTCTTGAGGACTCCACCCTCATGACCTAATTACCTCCCAAAGGCCACATTTCCTAATACCATCATACTGTGGGTTAATATTTCAACATATGAATTTTGGAGGGACACAAACATCAAGTCCATGGCAAAGGGTGCCAACCTACCAGTCCAAGAGAGGAAAAGCCAAAATGCTATTTTCGAAGACATCTTTTCTTCCTTCAATTCTTTATTTTTCAATAGAAATTTAAAGTTGTGAATATGTCAGGCAATGATAACTTGTAGCAAAAATTACTGAGCTAGTCATGGGTATGCAACTATATGAATGCAAGACAACACTAACATGAACTCAAAGTAACAAAAACCTAAGACAAAATTATGGCATTTATTTATTGAATACACACACACTGAGTGCTTAATATGTCACCAGGTAGCAGATGGTTAATAAAACTATCTATCCTTGTCCTCACAGATCTCTTTATAGAGGAAACTATATGGCTGTCAAATATTACCAGCTAGCCACTGCATTTGTTGCTTGCACAGTTAATACACACAACAATAGTCCTGAACACCAAGAAACACTTATTTGGTTACCTGTTACTTGACAGACATTGTGCTAGACCTTTAGTGGTACCAAGAATGAATTAGCCATGGTCATTGCTCATGAAGATGGTGTAACATAAAATAAGAGAACAAGTAGTTACTAATAAGGCTGAATGGATATCAGGTTTCTTAACTGAACCCAAGAGTAGTGGTTAGGACTTTTAAAACAAAATAAAAATTAAATGGAAGGCAAAGAAGTATGATTCTAAAAACTTAAGAACTTTCTCAATTTTTTTTTTTTCTGAGTTGTTTTGAAGGAATATCAGAAGATACAGAGTAAGGCAGAAAATGTCAGGTTGATATGTGACAGGCTGAAAAAGCCCTCAATGTTTCTTCACAATCAGTCATCTAAAACACAAAATAGCCTGAGGCCATCTTTTAAAGCAGCAATAATTTAACTGAAATTGATCACTTAAGGAAGACAAAGTATTACTGAGCTCAAATGTGTCTATCCACACCTGCTGAACTATCTCCAAACAAAATCCACAAAGGCAAAGGATGAAACTGTAATTGATATATACACAATCCACAGTCACATAAATCTTCAGTCAATCCAGGGACAAAGAACAGACGATTTCACAGTTCTCTAAATTATTTAAGTATCAACCTGGAAAGGAAGTAAAGGACTGACAAAGTTTTTTATGTGTAAAAACAATTATTTAAGAAAGAAATTTTTAAAAGGGGCTGTGAAATTAATATTAGCCATTAAGAACACTCAGTTAAAATGTCATTGTAAATTGATTAATAAAAGTGGTATGAAAAGGGCATGAAACTACGTCTGTGAAGGTGGCATTACTCTCATTATGATTGCTATTGTTTATTTGTCAGAAACACAACTAATTAAAAAAATGCCTTGAAAATGTGTTAGCTGAGGCAACTTTAAGACTTAACAAAGTACAGAATTATGCAATGTAAGTTTTTTTTGTTTTTTTTTTTTTGCGGTACGCGGGCCTCTCACTGTTGTGGCCTCTCCCATTACGGAGCACAGGCTCCGGACGTGCAGGCTCAGCGGCCATGGCTCACGGGCCCAGCCGCCCCGCAGCATGTGGGATCTTCCCGGACCGGGGCACGAACCCACGTCCCCTGCATCGGCAGGCGGACTCTCAACCACTGCGCCACCAGGGAAGCCCTGCAATATAAGTTTTAAAAATAAAAACCATTCAACATAAATTATCTTTCAAACCATAAAGAACAGTCAATATTGGTAGGTGAATGAAGAAATTCTTCTCAAGGCACAAGCATGACTGATATTTCTTCAGAATTCTCAGGTATGTCACAAAAAGAAGCTCTGATGGGCAGGGTGAGCTTTAAGTCAAGAACTGAGATAAATATCCTCAAGAAAATTCTTACTGATGCTCCCAAATTAAATAATAGTTCTATGAAAAGTGTGTAGATTATTCAACGGACAAAAACTCAAACATAAAAAGACAGTTTAAGATGTGTAAGTCAAAATCACCTGACCAAGATGGGGCTTCATGCTTTATATCATTTTTGTCTCTCTTTCAAAATTGGTATTTTGTAGTTCTAAAGTAAAGTCAGGTTTCAGATTACATTGTCAAAATTTCAGAGCCACCTCCCCAGTGTGTTGGGAGGAGCTAATTATAGAGCTGTGCACAGAGGAATCAGAGGTTCCACCTGGTCCTGCAAAAGGCCCACTTGTCCTTGGGTCTTGTCCCCACCATCTGAAGCAATGGGTTGGTGGAGGAATGGTCAAGATTGGTGGAAAATATCTTGTGGGTTACATTTAGGAGGAACAACAACATGAGCAAGACTCACAAACCTTAAGAAATAGGTTACAAGAGCAGATAGGTAAGTGGTAGTGTATACTCGCTCCATTATCAAACCATGGAGGAAAATGAATCTCCCAACCAAAGGTCAAACAGCAAGTGTTTATTACTCCTATGAACAAACTTTGTGCTAACCACTTCATATAAAGTATCTCACTTAATTTAAATCAATAAGCCTTGTCTCTTTGTAATTCTACATTAAAATAGCCCTATTCTTTTAAGCTTCACCATGGTGAATGTCTGATTCATGGCTGGATGTTACACTGTTCAATGCTCTCTAAAAGGACTAAAAGGGTCTTATGACCCGTCTAGAAGGATGGATTAGACAACTCTCAACTATCTCTTTGGACAACCAATGCAATTTTAATATTGTACAAAAACTAGTTGTACTTTTTAATGAAAGGGAAAGTTTTTAGTTTAAAAACTAAAAATCAGTCAGAATCCTAGAACAGCCTCGGTGACATGGAAAGTCCTCAGAATCATGATGACATCTCCCTCATTAGCTGTCAGAACATCACCAAATGTCATTTGAGAGTCTTTTCTCCTTTTACAAAAGAATAATGTAGAAACAGCATCATTAAGAAGGGTTCAATAAATTACTTTTTCTAAAATTTTATATCATGAAAGACTCAGAATTTTTCATCTCACTAAAAGAAAAAAAGAATCAGTAATATTTTTAAAGCTGTCTTTGCTTTGCTGAGATCTGTAGAGGGAACATCTGGAGTGGGTGAGGAGGAGGAAACAAAGAATAATGCTGTCTGGCTTCATCACCTGTCCAAAGAAGCACAGCAACAACTGGTCAAAGGGAATAAAAAACATTGCATGGAAGTTCCTAAGATATCTCTCAAAAAAGTTGCCCGTGATATATGGACAACAGGAAATACGATATGAACCAAAAATGCTGCACAGTCAAAATTTGTATAAACATCTGTATATACAACTTTTCTTAATAGAAGAGCGTATGCATTTAGAGCTTCACAATGAAAGAAGGTTTATAAACCTGCATCTTGTTAATAAGAATGTATAAATAGCTATTAACTCCCCTGGATGTTTGGCTTATTGATGGGAAGAGTACCAAGTTCAGTTAATAACACAGGCATCAGTGTGTCAGCTGCCAGCCTGGGGTGGGTAATGACTGGCTAGAGCAGTGAGGAAAGCCTTCCTAGAGAAAAATCAGAAATAAATCTTGGTTTGAAGATGAGTGCTAAACATTTGGGATCTGAACACAGAGATCAGTTAAAACTGAAGATGTGCTTATAAGGTGACAAAGTTTGCTTGTGGAGTTCATTAAACCTTCCTCGCTGTGCCACAAAATGGAATTGGGCTGATGAAAATGTACATTAACTTCTGCTCGAGTGCATCTTAAAAAACCCATTATTACCCTGTTAAGAAAAATGTGGTAAGATCATTTCTTCCTCTTTTAATAAACAGCTATGACACATTCCATCAGATTGTTTGTATTTCTGGAATATGCATTCATTATTCATGCAAAAAAAGATCATTTTGAAAGTCTGTCACTCCTAAAGAAAGGTCATCGCCCTTTTATTGGAAAAAGAAAAATGTATATAATCCTTTGCATTTCCTTTTGTTGCTTGTTCAGGTTCCTTTTACTCATAATAATGATATAACTTAATGATTTGGTTTTACTATACCCATTGTCTCCAAATACAATTTTTTTAACTTCTGTTTTGATTTTAATGATCTAGTAAAATAAGTCTAGAGTTATAGGTTATCTCAATTTATTTTCAGAAATAAAAACAGTTCAAACAGTAATTATTGTTTTATCATGAAACTTCAGGGTATTTGGCCTTTCCCTACCCACCCAAATTTATTGAAGAGAAATCACTAGTGTTCTGCATGTATCTTTCAATAAATTTCAAATTCTAAGTTGGCTTTTTCCCTGGGAAATTTAGGCATTTCTGTGTTCATTCTCAGAGCAAGGAAAAGCTAAAAAATATTTGTGAAAGGAATAATAATTTCAAGAGAAGTAGAATCTAGTGTAGAAACTAACTACATCTCATGAAGTATACCGATTGGTTTTTAAGATTAATTTTGACAACCACTGTTTTTAACTAGAGCATGTAGTCCATTACAGGTAATCTAAAAGTGATTTTTAAAATATATAACATATTATTTTACATCTCCTACTTACGAATCTGTCTTATTTTGTTTGTCCCCTTTCCCTATTCTTGCCTTCTGAAATTGTTTCCATCATCATCTCTCCTCTGTTGGTTTGGAAGTAATATACCTGTTTTTATTACTTTAGTGAATACTCTGGAAATTACAATGTGCATACTTAACCTACTAAAATCTATACTCATCAATATTTTTATCTTTCTTCTTCTTCCTCCAAAATACAAAGATATTAGAAAATTTAACTCCATGTGGCAGTCATAGAAATATGTTTCTCAGATCTTCCGCTGGGGGGAGAATAGTTGACACTCAGCCTCTCTGGATCCTCCGCCTTGAGGATGGTGTGGCCATGCTTCCCCTAAGCTGCTGTCATGCTTTCCCCAGAATGACCACAGCGAGGACTAGAGTGTCAGACATTCCTGCCCAATGCAAGTTTCCTCTGAGTGACAACTTTCACTGGAGAACTCTCCATTGGTCTGGATGAAATATTATCCAATCTATGCTGCAGCCTGATCCTCTTTTTACCCAATGTTCCCTCCTCCTCTCTTTACACATGTGGGAGACCTGTATTGTGGTCCCTTTCTCAGCTCTCCTCCCTTTATCCTTCAGGTAGTCTAGTCAATCCCTTGCACATCTAATCTTCTTTGACATATGCCTCTTGAGGTCCTAACTTAAAACAATTCATTTATTCACTTCCTAACTTATAGGACGTTGTTTGATAGTTTCTCTCTCATTTTAATCCCTTGGCACGTAATTATTATTCTTTTATACAACAAAAGTTCAGCAAGACAAAACCAATATGTACTGTCTTCTTTGATTTTTATTCCTTCTTGCATTTAAACCCTTGCACCTGGAATAATTTTTCTTCTGAAGGAACTTTTGGGGATTCATTGGGCTTCTCCAATATTTGGAGTTATTCATCCTTTGAACACTATGATTATATTCTATATCTTTGATTTGTATCACTTTGCCTCACCATGTGGCATTCTAGGTAGTTTCTTTTGACCTACCTTTCCAACTCATGAATTTTCTTTTTAGGTATTTCAAAATGGCTTATATATATATATATATATATATATTTTTTTTTTTTTTTCCGGTACACGGGCCTCTCACTGTTGTGGCTTCTCCTGTTGCGGAGCACAGGCTCTGGACGTGCAGGCTCAGTGGCCATGGCTCACGGGTGCAGCCACTCCGCGGCATGTGGGATCTTCCCGGACCGGGGCACAAACCCGTGTCCCCTGCATCGGCAGGCGGACTCTCAACCACTGCGCCACCAGGGAAGCCCCAAAATGGCTAATATATTTAACCATTTTGTTTTCAATATTAGTTACAGTTATCATTTCTAGAGTTTCCATTTTTTTAAATCTATAACATTTTCTTATAGATATATGTTCCTTGCTTGCTTTTAGTTTTTGAATGTAGTAAGAATATTTGCTTTATCTTTTTTTGATACTTCCAGTACTTGAAGTCTTTTGGGTCTATTTCTGTATCTATTGTTTCTGCTGTTTCCCACAAAAAAATGCTTTGCTTCCTTTTAAGTTCATAGCTTAAGGGGTTTTTTTAAACCAGGAGATGGAAATTTGGGCTGTGTGTCCATAGGAGAAGTTTCTAGTGATTACAACTTCTTAGTGATGATGTCTCCCACACTGCATCTTGGCCAGCTCTGTTCAGTGTCAAATGTTTGAAGTTTCCCTTCATGCTCAAAACACCACCAAAACCTTCAAGTTCAAGTTCCTAAGTTCAAGTTTTGGCAGCGTGCCCTCAGCACAAAAGCAGTCACAAAACTCTGCTTGCCTATTTGTGTTCCCACTTGCATTCATATTTCCTTCCTCTGTGGTCATTTCTTCAATACTTTAAAAAATATTTTAAAAACATATTTCATAAAACATTTATAATTGTTTTCAGTAGGGTACTTTGTCTAAATAAGCTAGCTCATTATGTGACTGGAAAGGGAATTTCTAATGCCTAGATTATAAAAGTACTATGGGAATGATTAATTTTAGAATCATATACATTGAAGTTTTTATAGGGTATGGTTTAGTATGGGCCACATCAGGATTATCAAATAAAACAGATATGTTATTTTCAGTTGTCTCCTAAAGAAATCATAGCACTTAAGTTTGTGAACACCCAATTGATTATTTAGATATTGAAAATATAGTAATTCCTATTCCCTTGCTTGCACCAGATAAATAGAGCTATAACCTAAATTGAGAGAGTAAAGTGTCCTTCATATTGTAGCAGATATCCTTATTTTTTAAACCAGCGCAGTTGAATAACAAAAATATCCCAGACATTTCAAGAAAGAAATACTGACAAACTCAAAATGTAAGGTCTGAGTCTGCCACACAATAAGCTTAATTAGCACATCTTAAAGCAAAATTTAACATATTAATGTGGACCCTCTCATAACAATAATTACTAGATAACGCATAAATTTACTATATCCAAATCTTACTGTGAAAGAATTAACCTAAGTCAATATGAGTTGAGCAAACAAATGTTCATCAGCTAAATTATGCCTATCAGACAGCAAATGAGGCAGCAATGAGCTTTGCTTAGGATACTCATAATTATTATTTGGCATGTGATTGGCTTTATCCAGGAAGTTAGTCTCAATAGAAGAATCTCCTTACTAATTTAGTAATTGTTTAGTAATCTTGAGAAGGAAGAAAATAGCAGAGGTCACCCTACAGAAAATGTAAGACAGACTATTTGTTTATTTAATCTAGTTGTAGGCCTATTTATTTTAACTTTACAATCCATTGTACATTGCCTTTGGAGGGAACGAAGGAAATATGGTTCCATCCATATTTTCTAAGTTTTTCTTACCAGTCTTCTTTCTTCTCTTGTTCAAGTTTTTATCCTCATAAACATTTTGGTTCTGTTGAGATCCTAGTCTCTATCTGCACAGAATTCCTTGTTCTTTTATTTATCTAATCATTTATCGATTTAATATTTATTGAGCAAATATTATTTTTTTCTTTTTCTAACCATATATTCATATCATCAACAAACATTTTCTACGTATTTACTATATTCCAGGTACAACAATTAGCAGTGGAGACATTCAGGAACGTGCCATGGAAGACTGCCCTCAGAGAGCTTACATCTAACCTACGTTATAATGATGAAGCCCGTTGTGACATTTATTCCAAGGCAGCCTTATCTCATACCAAAGTCTGCACCTACTATGTTTCTGAGAAAGTCAAGACCATCCCATAAGAGTGCCATCACCTTCTTTCCTAACCATATACATTTTTTTTTTGCCTTTTGATTGTATTGTTTATTTTTATTTATTTACTTTTTAAAACATCTTTGAGTATAATTGCTTTACAATGGTGTGTGAGCAAATATTACTTATCCAGCAATGTCTAGGAGCCAGGGTCTTGTGACTTAAAAGACAGACCCAATCCCCGTTCTACAAGCTTGCTTTCTAATGTGACAAAAGAGAAAATAAACATAGAAAGTAGTAATTAAGTAAGAATTTCAAAGAATGAAAAAGGGCTACAAGGAAAATAAGAGAGCCTTGATTAAGAGGTAGGAAGATAGAGAGAGGACTTCTGGATTTAACTATAGGGATAATGGAAAATTTATCTAAAGAGATAACATTTGGGCTGAGACTGTAGTGATGCAGAGGAAACAGCCATGCAAGGATAAACTTAGATGTTAAATGGAAATCATTTGTGGCAGGAATGGGCACATGGTACATACCATCTTACCTCCTCTTCTCTCTAACTAAATACCCTATGTCTTGCTGTCCTCATTGTTCAAAGGTGAAAATAATATCCAAGGAAAACAATTGGGAAAAGAAAATAACATCCAAGGGAAACTGGGGAAAAGAAAAAAGGTTATACACGCAAGTGCCAACAGAAACGTTAAACTCTTTCAGGAGAGCACAGATAATGAAAAGGGATCTGGGAAAAGTTTAAAGGAGCGATACAAGCATTTTTGCTTTTAAAAGTCCTATGTAGAGAAGTAAAGGAACTAGAATGGTTAACTTTGTAACAAAATACTGATGTGTGCTGTCCAGCAGTTATGATTACTATTAGACAGAGTACTGTGCTCTGTTTATCTCAAAGATACTTACGTTTGCAGTGGTGCATGGGGAATGTGCATGCGGACAAACGTCCTGACTAGAATCTGCCTAGACTTTTACTAGCAAAAATACTTGTGCTTCTCTTTTAAACTTTGACTACGTTCTTTTCCAGCTAGAAACTTTTAGCTGTCTATTTTAACATGTATTTTGACTCATGAGTTAAGCATCAAAATCATGAGGTTCTCTATGACCTTTTTGTAGCATCCCTCTGCAAGAGCACAGTTGTGGGGCTTCCCTGGTGGCGCAGTGGTTGAGAGTCCGCCTGCCGATGCAGGGGACACGGGTTCGTGCCCCAGTCCGGGAAGATCCCACATGCCGCAGAGCGGCTGGGCCCGTGAGCCATGGCCGCTGGGCCTGCGTGTCCAGAGCCTGTGCTCCGCAACAGGAGAGGCCACAACAGTGAGAGGCCCACGTACCGCAAAAAAAACAAAAACAAACAAAAAAACCCCCCAAAAACCCCCAAAACAAACAAACAAAAAAGAGCACAGTTGTGAATAGTGCTTTCAGATTCATTTTTAAAGGGTTTACCTAGCACTTAGGAATGGACTAAACAGAGCCAACTTCAAATGTAGGTAACAACCGTTTCTATCTTGGTGACTTTCGGCAAATTACTTAACCTCTCTGGGCTTTCATTTTGTCATCTGAAAATGTGATACTTACCTCGAAAGGTTTTCTGAATGAGAGATAAAGGAATATATAGACAACACCTGCTTGTGGGAGTATGCTATATTAGATACAATGCAGATTAAATTTCTGGGAGAGAAAGGATCATGAGAGAGTCTATCACATTTTAATCTACTCAAACTCTTTCATTAAAACAGACAGAGCAACTAGGATAGCAAAGGAAAATATCTGTGTACAACATGTTAAACAATGTTAGATGAAAAATGTCCCTCCAATACCAGAGCACAAATTGGTGGTGGATGGGGGCAGGAAATTACCTGAGTGGTTTTAGCCTCCACCAGAGGAGGAAAAACAGGTAATTATTTTTGTTCTGTTTGTTTGTTTTGTAATTTCAAGAGCTTGGGAAACCAAAAATGCTTTCCCAAATGAATAGGAGCCACTGTGAGTGCAATTCCTAGCAAGTGGATCAAAGAAAAAACTGAGTAACAGAGGAAAGTATAGAAGCTTTGAAAGAATACCATTAATCAGAAAGCTTGGAAATGACATTATTAAACAATAAGAGAAACATAAAGAAGGTTGACAGCAGTCAGTAGAGTTGCAAAAACCAACCAACCAACCTTAGAAATATTCAAAGTTTTATTTCTTTCTAGTGGGAAATCTGGAGGCAAGGCTGGTATGGAACCTCCATTATACAATCAGAAATCTAGGCTTTTATATTTTTCTTTTCCACTAGCCTTGGTGAGGGATTGTCATTCAACATCAAGGTCATTCAGTCACATTGTTACTGATGCTTCAGCCCCTATATCTTTATTTTAGGCAGGATAGAGCAGATGAAGTGACAACTAGGTCCATGCTAACCTAATCTTTCCCATTTTCCCTGAAGACCAAGCCAAATTTTGCTTGCTTCTCATTGACCAGAATGTGCTTATTTAATCACCTTATCTGGAAGGGTACTGGAGGTGTTTTGGGTTTTTTTTTTTTATTATTATTGAGCATATTGCTGTCCTCCCCCCAATGAATCAGAGTCCTATCAGTAAAAAAAAAAAAAAAAAAAAAAAAAAAAAAGAACTAGCAAAAAGACAAGCAGCTAGCAATGTATTCAATTCTCAGTAAATGTCAACTCCCTTCTCAGGTAAGAATTATAGGTCAATGCATGGCACAGCAGCAGGTAGCAAATCTAGAAACCTATTTATTTTGTGGACTTGTGCTGGAAACCACAAGTATACCACAAATTTTCCAACCTGGTAAAATGTCACATGAGCAGAGTGGGAAAACAAAGGTGCACTTGAATTTAGACTTAGATGCTGAACTGGATGAGGTTTGTACTGTTGTCCTACCTATGTTCATTTTATCTCATTCTAAGCTTCCTTTTTATTCACAGACCCCATATTTGAGAATGTGCCTAAATGCTAACATTTATTCGTAACCCCCAAATCAATACCCATGGTGTTTTTATAGTCATTCGCAAACACACGCAGAGCAGTGAAAAATTTTAGTTGCCTGATTTGCATGTTCTCACCTGATTTTGAACAAGGTGAAGCTCTACCTTCTCATTTCAGCTCTCATACTATAAACAAATGCCCTTTTCACATTCTATTTATTGCCACTTTTTTCCCCTCATTTTTTTGGTAATTTTGCCCTTTAAAATGCCCCAAGTAGAGTGCTGAAGGGCTGTCTAGTGTTCCTAAGCTGGGATGTACCTTAGGAGGAAATGTGTGTGTTAGATAAGTTTTGTTCAGTCATTACTTGTAGTGCTGTTGGCCATTGAGTTCAATGTTAATGAATTAACAATATGTATTAAATTAAGTATCTTTAAACAGAAACACATGTAAAACAAGGTTATGGATTGCTCAGTTGATGAAAATGTTGTTACCAGAGACTTGCAAGAACCTAATCCTGTATGTCCTGGTTCAGTATTTACTAATTCAGTGTTTGTTGCAACTTTATAGAACGTTAACCGCCAGAAATAATGAGTATCAACTATATATCCCTACCTCTTTACACTGTAACTTTGGAGGCCGAAGTCCAGAGGAATATTCTTGAGCCAGTCGGTAGACTGGGCAGCAGCACGTTACACAGAAGACTATTCAATGTCCTACATAAATGCAAGGAATTGTGGTGACACCAGATGCCCAAAACCCATCTCTTGCCCTTTAGAAGCGTATAGTTTACTGGGACATACACAGTATAATGCAAAGCAGACTGTGATAAATGTGATGCTTTGAATGTAATGAACTTCTGCCTATTTAACCAACTGACAAAAGTGGGGCTGCTGTATTTCCTCTCTTTCTCATTAAAAAAAAATTTAAAGGTATTATTGGATAACTTTAACAAAAATTAGTTTTTCTACAAGATTCATATTGCTGACATTTATCCTTACAAGTAACAACAATTTCCTTGTTTAGGAAATATAAATCGAGTGATATATTTTGGTTCTTAAAATGCTTCTGTAGGTGTACTTCAACAAAAGTATGACTTTTCTTTCATTAAGCTAAATTTTGGCTCTGGTATTGTCTTTGATTTGTTCAAAATCTTCTATTATATTTTACAGCATTTCTAACTCCTAAACATTTTCCTTTTTTCGGTAGTTTAATTCTTATTTATGACTTCCATTTGTCCCTACTTCCTTCTTATCCTTCCTCAGTATATTTTCTACAACACCAGAAGCTTGTATCACCTTATGGTATGAATCTAGCTATTCCAGTTACCCTCCAACCATTTCAGATACTTTCCCTTGGCAACTTAATCTTCTACATAACCAGCAAAATGTCAAAAGACATCCTTGACTATGTGTCATAATGAAGTAAGTACCTTAAATAGGACTCTGCAAATAATGTTCAGAATGAATCTCAATTTATTTGCTGAATATCTTATAATGGAGTAAGTTTTTAGCTGAACAACTGCATTAAAATGTTTTTCCACATTTCTTTAGTGATATTTTGAATTGAAATGAATCCTTCTACTTTTTGTAAGTTTCCCATTATAAGTGAAAGAAAATCTCGAAGTAAGTGATGATCCATTATAGCTGTGTTTCGAGCATTAATTGGACTGTGATAAAAATTGCCTCCCAAAGTATAAGTTTTGTTTTCTGAGATATGTTCTTTTTCATGTCTTCTAAACACATGAATGCCTAGCTAGAGAAGGCATTTATCCACCAATAACAGTGTTTTCTATTTCACCTAGAGCATAGGTCACCACTAAATAGGAATGACATCAGTGTAGAGAGGATATAAATTGTGACCAAATTAAATATCTTATTTTGCCTTAACTGTTAGAGACATGAACCATATGGCCCCCATTTGAATGTCTAGATTGTTAAAATAGAAGACTTCAGATTCCTCAGACTGTGTCCTATTGACACATAGACATATGAAAGAGTTCTCAGAGCTTACAGCAGAAACACAAAGACAAAGGTTTCTAACACTGAGTTAGAATCCTTAACTAACAAGCACTGGTATTGAAGGATGAATCCAAAATGAACATCCTTCCAACTGAATCCTAACAATTGGATCTCTGTTTTTCAAAGAGTACAATAATGCCTCAGTTGTTAAGCATTATCTGAACCACATATTTCTTCCAAAGTGTCCAAGTTTAGTGACACTGTTGCCTCTACTATGGGTTAGTTCACACAAATAAATTCTCTAAATTATGCATTTAGACATTTTTGCTATGAAGGATAAAAATATACTATACTTTTCACTATTTTTTAAGCAGAACATGGGGAATACCCTTGGGTCTTTGTGAAATGTGATGATTGTGTGACGCTGAAAGGCAAAGATACCCCTAGCTCTTAACACACTAATAACGTGTTTCATGTATCTACTCCTCCTTTGCGGAGTTGAGACTGGGAAGCTTAGACTGTGCAGAGGAATGGAAGGCTATTACATAGAACTCACAGAAAGTTTGTCTTGATATTAAGCACTCTGAATGTCTATCAATTAGCCCAACTATTTGAAAAGCACTTTTCTAGGCATTCACACAAGAAAAGTAGGGGGCAAAGAGGGTAAGTTACAAATAAGAAAAGGACATGATCCCTGTTCTTAGAAAAACTAAATATATAGTAGGAGAATCAAATATGTACAAAATCATAAAAATAGGTAGGAAAAAAAGGGAAATGTCAAAATAAGGTTTAAATATAGAATTGTGGGAAGAGACATAGGTTTTCAATCCCATCCTAGTGGCACATTGGGGAGAAGGGTAGGCAAGGATGGAAGAGACATCAGCTAGGCAGTAAGTCAGGCCTGTTTCCAACATCTCTGCTTTGTCTTCAGTTTCCAAGTTTCTAGCCACTGCTGCTTCTTCTACTGCCTCCTCTTCTGTTTTCCCAAGCTTTTTCTCTTTTCTTTTATTTTCCACCTGGCTAATTAGTCTCCTTTGACTAGTTTCCTTTTTCCTGTAGACCTGCCTACACAGTGAGAATCTTAATTTTTCAGAGCCCTTGAAGGCCGAGAGAGGAGCTTCTTTCTTTCCATTATAGAGCATCAGTTATACCCTTAAGCATACCGAGTTATTGTTTCATACCCAGAGTTTTATTTGTTTTCCCATATCTAATGAAAAATGTCTAGTTTTAGCATTCTTTGCATGTTTGACTTTGCCAAGGGCAGTCTAGTGGATAACTGCATTACCGTTGACTTTCTATTTTAAAAGAAGGCAAGAAAGAGAAGAAAGGAAGATGTATTTTGAACTTAGTAAAGTTAGTTGTGCTTTAAACTTGAGGGAAAAGTTATTTTCACAGTTAAAGCATGGCATTTTTTTTTTACTTAACAGAATTTTTACCTTTTCTGAAGATTAAACTTACATATATCTTTTTCAAAAACTTTAATAACAAGGTAATAAAGAAAAAGCTTCACTCCTGATGTCATTATTAAAATTCAAGCATATTTTATTTCAGTCTTATTTTGTGTGATTATCTGTGGTTAGCTATGTATTGCATTTTTATATAAATGGAATTAAACTACCAACATTTTATATTTTGCTCCTTTTAAACAGCCTTTTAGGTACATACAATAAATTTACAATAAACTACATGTTAAAGGTGTACCATTTGAAATATTTTGGCAGATAGATACATTGGCAAACCATCATCACAATCAAGATAATGAACATATGTATCACCTCCCCCCCAGTTCCTCACGCACCTTTGTTATCCTGCTTAAATCTCCTACCCTCCCCATCACAAATGATCTGCTTTCTGTCACTACAGTTTATCTTACATTTTCTAGAATTTGATATAAATAGAATTATGCACCATGTGTTCTTTCTTTGGGGGGTGGAGGGTATTGTTCTGGCTCTGTTGCTCAGACAGTCTAGCCAGTATGTGGTCTTATCTTATTGTGGTTTTCATTTGAATTTTCCTAATGGCTAAAGATATTGAGCATGTGCTTTTATTGTCATTGATATAACTTCTTGGGTGAGGTGTCTATTCAAATTGTCCATTTTGTAGTTGGGTTGTTTTCTTACTAGTGAGTTTTGAAAGTTCCTTTTCTATTTTGGATACAAGTCCTTTTCCAAATATGTGATTTGCAAATATCTTCTTCAAGTGTGAAGTTTATCTTTTCATTCTCTGAACAGTCTTAAAAAGAGGAGAAGTTCTTAATTTTCATGAAGTCTAATTTAGTGGTTTATTTTTAATTTATAGATTGTGCTTTTGTTGTTGTTGCTAAGAAATATTTGCCTAAGCCAAGGTCAAAAATTCTCTCCTATGTTTTCTTCTAAAAGTTTTATAAGATTAGATTTTTAGTACATGATCCATTTTATACTAATTTCAGTATATAGTACAAGGTATTTATTTTATTTATTCTTATTTTTTGCATATGAATATACGGTTGTTATTTCCATTTGTTGAAAGACTATCCTTTCCTCCACTGAATTTCCTTTGTACCCTTGCTCAAAATCAGTTGTCCATAAATATGGAGACTCTAATTCTCCATTTTCTATTCTATTCAATTGATCTGTTTCTTTGGTTTGACACCATTACCACTTTATATATATATATATATATATATATATATATATATATATACTTGAGATTATTGGTATTGTTAGATTTAAATCTACAATATTACTATTTGTCCTTTTTTAAAAAAAATGCTTTCTGTTCATATTTTGTTTTCCTTCATTTTTTGCCTTCTTTTGGATGAACTGAGCATATTTTATGATTTCATTTTATTCCCTTTCTTGGTTTATGAGCTATAAATCCTTTGGATGTTTTTTAGTTGTTACTTACTTATTGTTTACAGCATACATATTTATTTTATTACTGTCTATTTTCCAGTTCATTATACCATTTCTATATAACATAAGAACCTGACAAAAGTATACTACTGTTTCTTGACTCCAAGCTTGTATGATATTATTAGACATTTTATTCCAATGTGTCATAAACCTTATAATACATGATTATTTTTGCTGTAAACAATTAAAATTCTTAAAGATTTAAATAATAAGAAAAAATTTAATAATGGCCATAGTAGTTTCCATTTTGCTTCTCTTTACTCCTTCATGTAGACCCATATTTCCATCTGGTTAATTTTTCTTTTCTGTGTGAATGACTTCCTTTAGCATTTCTTGTAGCACATTTCCTCTGGTGATGAATTTTTTCAGCATTTGTGTGTTTCAGTAAGTATTTTGCCTTTGTTTCTGAAAGATCTTTATGCTAGGTGGGGAATTTCAGGCTTCCAGAGACTTTTGTAGACAATAAAGATGTTACCTCTCTGTTTCCAAATAGAAATTTGCTGTTACCATGTTTTCCCCACTGTACCCACTGTTTATTTTCTGTCAGTGTTTTTAAGGTTTTTTTTCTCTTTATCACTGGTCTTAAGCAATTTGATAATGATGTACCGTGGTACAGTTTCTTCATATTTCTTGTGCTTGAGGTTCATAGAGATTCTTGGATCTATGCACTTATGGCTTTAATTGAATTTGGAAGCTATCCAGTCTTTATTTCTTTGAATAAATTTTCTCCCCTATTCTTTCTCTTCTCCTTTCAGGACTCCAGGTGCGTGTATATTTAACTTCTTGAATTTATTCCACATTTTATTGATTTTCTGTTCATATTTTTTTCAGTTTTTTTCTCACTGTGTTTCATGTTAGATAATTTCTATTGCTATGTCTTTAAGCTCATTAATAATGTTTTTCTGCTATATCTAATCTCTCATTCATCCTAGCCAGTGTACTTTTCACATTAGACAATATAGTTTTCATCTCCACAAGTTTAATTTGGGTCATATATATATCTTTCATGTTTCTACAAAACAGGTTCAATCTTTGTTCCAGCTTCTTGAACATATAGTCATAAACTGTCTTAATGTCTTTATTTATTAATTTTCCCATGTGTCGTTTCAGGGTCAGTTTCAATTGACTGATTTTTCTTCTCACTATGAGTTTTATTTTTTGCTTACTTGAATGCCCAGTAATTTCTGATTAAATATCAGACTTTGTGATTTATTCTTGTTGAGTGCTGATTTTTTTTTCATATTCCTAGCAAAGCTATTTATGAGCTTTGTTCTGGGACATCATCCAGTTAGTTAGACACAGTTTGATCCTTTCAGGTCTCCTCTTTAAGCTTTGTTATGTAGGCTAGTATTTAATTTAGTCAAAAGTTAATTTTTTCCCACTACTAAGACAGGATACCTCTTTGTACTCTAACTGATGATCCGTGAATCCTAAATTTTTAAAATCTCACTGAGAACAGACTTAATCCTGGTCTTGTCCAGTCTGAATACTATTTTTTCAAGCCCTTTCATGTGGTTCTTTTCTCCAGCTACTAGAATTTTCTTCACAAGTATGACCTAATCAGGACTCAACTAAATACTACTGAGAGGGACCATCTGTAAGTCTCAGAGTTGACTCTCTGTGCTGCTTTCTCCTCTATGATACTCTGTAGTGGATTTCCCTAAATTTTAAAATCTAGTCAATAGACAAGCATTAGCAAACAAAACAAAGTAACAAACTTAAACATGCTACTAATTATTAATTTATTAATGAAAATAATAGTGGTCTATATGAAAACAGAAGCAACTTAATTCAGATTGGGAGAAATGGCAAGGGTTATCTCAGGAAGTGAACTTTTTTATAAGCTTTAAAATATGTTATAGTATTTTACCATTCCCATTCTCTGAACTCTTTAGTCTCATGCTGGTACTGCTCTGGATTAGCTATATGTTTTCTTTTTCAATTGTCTCTTGACCTTTCTTTCTAAATGAACTTTCTTTAGCTTATTTAATTTGTCTCTCTTTTCCAACCTGCTTTTACAGGCAAATGTTTTAAAAGCATGTGTGCCTTTTCTAAAAGGAAATTAACTTTATCAGCAAATGTAGTATGTATGCCTTTCCTAAATTGAGGTGAACTCTATTAGCAAGTGTATTTTTAAGAGCATTTGTCCTAATGTCTCTAAACTATTAGCAAACAGGAAGAGTCAGGTTAATTCATAAAACTGCATATTCACTGACTATTCCCACTCACATTTCTGTAGGTGTATCGGGGCCTGGGTATAACTTGAACTGGAATTTAGAAATATCTGCACAATTTTGCATAATGTTTGTATAATTTTCTGTTGAAGAAAGCCACCAAGAACTGATTTACATAAAGATTTACATAAAGTAACTGGATACCAATGAAAGTGTCAATCCTGGTATTGGAGATGGGAAGATAAGAGATGGGGATGACAAAATGGTAACCGCCTCTTTTTACAATAACTGTCAGTGTAGTAATGCTCACATCATCCTACTTCTGAGTCTAAGGAAAATTGGGTTACCAAGGTAACCAAAAATAATTCAGATATATTTATTGAACAATATTTAATAACTACTCTATTCCCAGTACTGGGGCTTGCTAGGTATTATATTTAATAGTGTTGAAAAAGGGCCTGGATCTCCCAGAATCTTAAAATCTATTCAAGAGACAAGCATGAGAAAAACAACAAGCAAACAAACAAACTTAAATATGCTATTAATTATTAATGAAATTAATAATGGTCTATATGAACACAGAAGCAACTTAATTTAATTCAGATTGGGAGATATGGTAAGGGTTATCTCAAGAAGTGAACTGTAGGCTAATACCTGAGGAATGAGTGGACATTTGCCACTCAGGAGCAAGTGGAAGGAAGGGTATTTCAGGTAGAGGAAATGAGGGATGGAGACACTGTTGCAAGAAAGAGCTTGACACATTTAAAAAATTAAAAGACAACATGACTGGAATGTAATAATCAAGAGTAATGAGATTAGGTTGGAGAGCAGGGTAGGGGTATGATCTTGTAGGACATTGCTAAGGCATGTTTATAATTTGGGATCTTATTCTAAATACAATGGGTAGTAATTTTAAAAGTATATAAAATAAGTGTGGGACATGGATAATTGAATGATTATTAGAGAATGGATGATAAAAAATGAAAGAGGAAGCAGATAAGTCAAGAAGAGAGAGTAGCAGCAGTTGCTGTGGGGCAAAGTATATAGATTCCAAATATATTTTTGAGGAAGCAGTGGAACCAGAGGAAAAAAGAGGAACCATTTTTTGAATTGATGTGTCAAGTGAAGAGAGGCAAAGGGAGATCTCAAAGAGCACAGAGAGATCAGCTCGGTGCTTTGTGATTGCCTGGAGGGGTGGGATAGGGAGGGAGACGCAAGAGGGAAGAGATACGGAAACATATGTATATATATAACGGATTCATTTTGTTGTAAAGCAGAAACTAACACACCATTGTAAAGCAATTATACTGCAATAAAGATGTGAAAAAAAAAACTGTCAAAAAAAAAAAAGAAAAGAGCTTCCTCTTCTCTGACCCAAGTAATGGGGTGGTTTGATACCAATTACTTATAATAAGAAGACCAGAATAAGGTTGTTTAACTCAAAGATGGAGAGTTTAGTTTTAGATATGTTAAGGGATTTGTGTTGCCTGTTTGATATCTGTGAGATGTCAACGAGAAGCTGACTATAAAAGTCTAACTCACAAGAGTGGCCTGAGCTGGGAGCACAAATTTGAGAGTCACCACCGTATAAATGCCACCGAACACCAAGGAAATAGATACTCTGACCCAGTGAGAAAATCTAGGATGAAAACTGAAAACAGTTCAAGGCCAACCTCAGTAGCACTCCCAA
Organism: Monodon monoceros; assembly: GCF_005190385.1. Classification (NCBI taxonomy): domain Eukaryota; kingdom Metazoa; phylum Chordata; class Mammalia; order Artiodactyla; family Monodontidae; genus Monodon; species Monodon monoceros. The sequence continues at coordinate 29,046,357 of NW_021703785.1, read as the reverse complement.
CTCCAAGCAATTGCTTAGAGAAGGAAGCAGCAGTTAACAGAACTGGGGAGGAGAACTCAAAGGTCAGAAGACAACAGTGGACAAGAAAATATGGTGCCTGAAAGATAAAAAAAGAGAGATCTAGTATGCTAAGGGCTAAGAGGTCCATTGCATTTTGGCTATGGAGAGGCTTCTGGGGCTTTAGCAAGAGCTGTTTCTTTGGAAAAGTGAGGGGAGAATCCCAAATGGTGTGAGTAAAAGAGGGAAATAGGTAAAAAGGGAGAAACACTACAGCAGGTGATTCTTATGGGATTCTGGGTTATACAAAGAAATGGAAAAACAGAGTAGGTCTAAAAAGGGATGTGAAATCAAAGAAAGCTTTGGTATTTGTCTTTTTTAAAAGATATGAATTATCAGAGCTGGTTTGCAAGTTGTTGGAGAAGATCCTGTAGGTGAAATAGATTGGATATGCAAGTGGAGAGGAAATACCCAAAGAATAAGAGGTATCGGCATTTGACAGGAGTAGGGCTTTCCTTTTGTCATTAAAAAGAAAAGAAGACTGAAATGGTCCAGATAGGTGGAAACTTGGTAAAGGAAGATAAGATTAGTATGGAAAAGAATGCAGACCAAAGATTTTCTAATTCCTTTCAGTAAATGTGATATGATCTCACTAATTATAAAATATTTTAAATAAACTATACTTTATATAATTTACATTTATAAAAGTATATTATATTTTCTTTAAAAATAAAATGTAAAAATACAGTTAATATATATAAATGCAGTTAAATATAAAACAAATTTAGCAATGGAAGTTTCCCCTTTTACACTTTGTCTTACAAAGCAATTGGTAGGACTTGCTGTATAATAGCACCCAAATGGCAATCTTGCCTTAAATTTTAAGGACAGAAATAAAAGCCCAACTTACGTGAATGTCTGAGAGTACATTTGATAAAACATCCTGCTAGAAACCATCAAAAGTTGAAAGACTTATGGCTCTGATATAAAGCCAGCTTTATTCCATCTGCAGAAATCTGGTTAATACATGCAATAAAATACAACAGCCCCAATAATGGATTGTTTTCCATCGTTTTCCTCCCCAAAATCTTACACTTGCAGAGGTTTCTGTTTGGTCTCTCTGTTTAGTAAAATACATTGGCAAGGAGCCAATGTATTTTTTTAATTACCTAATATTTATCATGACAAGCCAGAAAAAGGTAGCTTCTTCCTCCGTTGTGTATTTTAGTGATTTATTTTATCCTTTTCCTTTTCATCTTCAGATTCTGACTGAAAAACTTTAAAATCCAGTTTTAGTTCCAAGAACCAAATGACTTATTAGGATTAGGTGCTGTAATAAAAGGATTCTTTCCTTCCTCCTTTCCTCCTTCCCTTCCTCCTTCCTTTCTTTCCTTCCTTTTTTCTTCCTGCCCTCCTTCCTTCTTCCTTCTCTCCTTTTATTTCTTTTTCCATTCATTTCTCTTTTTGACCTGCCTGCCAGCCTGCCTGAAGATTTGAAGATGAAAAGATGTTTATTCCAAAATATTGTACAGAAAACTCTCATTACCGCAATATTGCCTACCTAAAAAGCAAGCATGAATATCCTCCAAGGTCACTGTTAATTCTCTGACTCAACATCATTGTAAAATGATTAATATTCTGTGAAATAAGTTTGAAACCAGGAAAAAGAGAAAACTTGTCAGCAACTGTGTGTATAATGCAATTAGCCAAGGCAACCCTGTTACCTTCCAGTTGGATTTACTGTCTGGCACTTGTTCAGGATGCCCATCCACTAGCTTTATTTTGGAATTGCCCTTGGAAAGCCTCCCAGAGTAAAAATCCTAATTATAGATCCAGTGGCAGTGGTAATATCAGGAAATGGCAGGATGGTTTTCAGAACAAGAGACACAATAGGCCTGTACTATGGTTTGGAGAAATTTTAAAAATAAGTAACATTTGAATTACAGAAAGGAAAACTAATTTTCTTCCATCTCATTTCATTAAACTTCAATCACTACCAACGTATATCAAAATGAATTTCAAAAAGTTATCTAATCTCTTTCCCTATTTTAAACATATTCATTAAACTATATGCTTCTGTGCAAATGGCAATTATAGTCTTGAATTATATTAGCGATATTCTTATGTCTTCAGAAATGGTAATCATGAAATTTCCTTTTCTTTCCTGCTCCAGAGATTCACAGTTAAGGTATTTTCCTACTTATATTTATGAAAACATTCCTTGTTACAACTTCAAATGACTCCTTGTGCTGACTTTAATGAGGTTTATCTTCCTTAAAAATTATGGCCTATTTTACAGATTCTCATCAGAACAAATTCAAAGCCAAGCCAAATTAGAATAGTCAAAATATTTCTATAGAGATACAAAGGAAATGTTTTAAAATGCTTTTCTCAGCTTTTATAAGAAATTGCATTGAACTTTCACTAACTGTCAACATTGATAAGGAGGAAATTATTACAATCTTATATGTAGCTTATGATTTCTCTGAAATGAAATAATCTCAGACTTTAATATTCTTCTTGTCAATTAACAACTTGGCATCAGGATTAAATACTGGGATAAATTATACTTTTAGGGAAGCTAAAGCTTCAGGAAGGAAAGTGTTCTTGAGCTAAGTTTCAAAGAATGAGAAAGGTTCAGAAGGTAGAAACTCTGAACGCCATTCACAGCTGAGGGAACCATGATGATATAGGGTCATAGTGACTATCTCTTAAAAACCCATTATCGTGATTTGCTCCGGTTTCAGAATTACTATTATCTCCTTGGCCTCCTGTTTCTATTATATTTTCCTTGTACTCAATGTCATCCTGCCTACTTTCTCACTTCTATATATCATGGTGCCTGAAATCAAGAAAATAATTTAGAAAGTTGTTGTAGTAAGTTTTAGGATTTTGCAGTTTGGCATTACCACGTTGCTCTGCGAGGACATGCATGATGGAAAGCAAGTATTTGCCACCAAAAGCAACTCATGTCATAATTTCACTAAAAAAGAAAAAGACCAAAAGAGATACAGAACTTTTAAAAATTTTGTCGTGAACGCAAGAAGACTTGCTGTAAGCATTTTACCAAACATCTTCACATACCTTATCTCAAATGTCATCTTTCTGGTAAAATGGGATTTTCATCAGTAGAGATAAATAGTACTAAATAAAATGTGTGTGCAAGGAAGAAAATAACTTTTATAGAAAAATAATTATATGTGCTTATATAATTATTTATGTGTATAGTGTTATGTATAGAATATAAGTGGCTACTTACACACACACACAAGACTATATATGGAGTGTATGCACAAATATAGATATTTAAAATGATAGCCTAAAGGTTATTATTATCACTTCCCTTTTCAGAACACAAATAGTTCCTTTTTATACTTTAAACACAAAAACGGAATTTTCTTCCTCACTCTAAGCAGAAGGTATCTCACAGCTTCTCCGGAGAGAGTCTTAGCAACGACAAGCCAAATCTAAGTCCACAGCATATGGCGACACGATTGTCAACAAGCTGACTTCTGACCATTTATGTCATATTGTAAACAAAACAGCTGCTTGACGGGCTCTCTGAGATGAAAACCAGCTGTGACATGGTTGGTTACTTATTGCATTTTCATTCTTACTTGCTATCCGCAGAAAGGATTAAAATTGTTGTACATGTTTGCTAACGAACTAAAAAATATGAAAACCATCTTATTCTTGGAGGCATTTTTGACTGAGTGTGTATTGACATCAGAGGGGGGAAAAAAAAGTCCCATATGACAAGGTCCTTGGGCTATTGTCTATTAAACTTCAATTAACAATGTGAACAAAGATACTCTGAGTTTAAATTACAGGATTACTTTCTTCATTTCCAACACGTCTTGATGTTTACAGCTTACAGACTCCTGACTCACATCTCAGCAAAAAACACTCAAATCGTTCAAACCATTTCACTGAGGAATTAAAATGGACTTTTGTGCGAAAGGAGCAACTAAATTGAAAATTTAAAAACCTGATATGTATATTAAAGGCAGGGATAGGTTCCACTATGAATGGTTTTGCATTGCAGAAACTGAGGAGCGGCCAAGATCTGTTTCTGTTTCGTTTATCAGGTCTATCACAGAGCAATTTGATAGTTCCAAACAATTATCCATTACACACTTTTTTCTTTTTTTTTTTTTTTTGCAGTACGCGGGTCTCTCACCGTTGTGGCCTCTCCCGTTGCGGAGCACAGGCTCCGGACGCGCAGGCTCAGTGGCCATGGCTCACGGGCCCAGCCGCTCCGCGGCATGTGGGATCTTCCCGGACCGGGGCACGAACCCGCGTCCCCTGCATCGGCAGGCGGACTCTCAACCACTGCGCTACGAGGGAAGCCCCATTACACACTTTTGAAAGATACTTTTTCTCTTTTATTTTTCAAATTGTGAGATGACTTGAAGAAAAGTTTTGTTAAGAAAACACTCTGAGTGTAAAGGGAAATGAATTAAAGTTCAAGAAATCTGAATATACCTCCTAGCCTCTCCTTGACTTTGCTCTGGATCATATGGAAAAGCCTTTAGGTGATTTGCACTTAGATGATTCCCCAGTGAAAGGCCAGATATGCTCTGTCCTAGTTTAAAGAAATATTTCAGATCTTTAGGTCTGACTTAATTTATATGGACTGAATAAACCCTTTCCTGCTTAGAAATATTATTATAGTTAATGTCTCAATGTTTTGCGTTTATGTTTTTGTTATTCATATAGACGTGTCTTTATATTTGTATTGCTATAGGGTTTCTTTATATTTGAAACGGCCCTAAAGTTTTCTTCCCATTTTTTATGTAATTTTGTGACATCAAATGGTGATACGTATATGTGGATGGCTACAGGCTATATTAGCAGAAACACAACTTGATGTTTTGTTCATTTTCGCTTTGCTTAATTGAATCATAGAAAATTAGGACCCCCAAAGAGTAATAATGATCTAGTTCACTTTCTTATATTACAAAAGAGAAAATACACTCAGGAGATTTGATTGGCTTATCCAAGGAGACACACAAAGATGGTGAGCAGAGGACATATGGCTGAGGACAATTTCTAATGGGTTTTCCACCATCTTATAGCATCATTCTCCTGAAAGAGATCTTTGCTGATAGGAGTCTCTCTTGGTTCCAATATGACCAGTAAAATTATTTTATTGAAGCTTTCAAATCCTGTGGAAGTTCTAATACACGAATATTTGGACACATCTTTCTATGAAGTTTAGCTTCAAGATAAGACTATGGACACTTGAAGTCAGCCCAAAAGCAGTTGAAACAATGGCTCTTATAATTCCCAGAATATTAACTCATAAAGCCACTGGTTCAGATAGGAATCTATAAATAACTACAATAATGTCACAGCTTTGAGGAGTGAGACCTTCCCTTACATCCAGTCAGCTGTTGTCACAAAGAATCAAACCTAAACCTGCAGACATGTGAAGGGTGGACTTTGATGTAGGCCAAGTTTTAAATTGTCACTGACAAATTAGATGTTCAATTCAAGAAGATTTTAGTAAAATGGCCCAACACTGTGTATTAGCATTCAACAGGCATGACCAAGTCCTAACAAAATATAGGGAGTATCCAGAGAAATATTAGAAAATGAAATGTTATTCTGATGTTTTTCAAAAGTACTCTTTAACATATAACTGTCCCATCAGAGAGTTGAAAATAAAAATAATAATGAGCTTATGCTCTTTAATATTTGATTGTGTCTTGATATTATCATGCTAGAGAACTCTATCTTCTAATTTATAAGTTTATGAAAAGTTATATTCAAAGAAACAGTGGTGTTATACTATTTATTTCTTGTGAGGACATTTAGCCATTCAATTTCTATTTAATAGCTTACACTTTTCCAAATTATGACTAATGATACTTAGATCTATTTGTTAAATAAGCAAATCTCTCTGCTTCTGACTTGAGTTTGAAAATACTGTTCTTGCCTTTTTCTCTTGTTTCTTTTTCCTGGAAGAGTGATCAAATAATTCATACAAACTACTGTGATTTCCCTTATTAGTATTTATTTACAATTGAAAACATTAGAATTCAATAAATAATAATGAAATAGTTCTACTTAATATTTAAGATGTGGGCATGTACTTGGAGTTCTATATATGGCATTCACATACATTTTAAAAATCTCTTTTAAATGGCTCATGTAAATTTAAACCTTAAGCTAATTTTGTGTCATTTAATATTTATTAATCGTTCCTAATTTAGACCCTTAATACTTCCAGAAATGATGGAAGACACCTCATAATGGAAAACATATATTAAAAATAACTATTAAAATATAAAAATAGACAAAGCGAGAGAGTGGCATGGACATATATACACTACCAAACGTAAAACAGATAGCTAGTGGGAAGCAGCCACATAGCACAGGGAGATCAGCTCGGTGCTTTGTGACCACCTACAGGGGTGGGATGGTGGGGTGGGAGGGAGGGAGGTGCAAGAGGGAAGAGATATGGGAACATATGTATATGTATAACTGATTCACTTAGTTATAAAGCAGAAACTAGCACACCATTTTAAAGCAATTACACTCCAATAAAGATGTAATATATATATATATATATATATATATATATATATGTAATACAATGTCAGAGTGAAGAAGTTATACATTAAGCACAAAATCAGGGGAAAAAAATGTGGCCAAAAAACTATTCCAACTGAATACTAAGTTTAATCTTGACTTGTACTGTAGGCAAGGTGAAAGAGTATATAAAGCAATTCCGTACTGAGCATTCTGTCACCAGCATCTTCAGAAGTTCACACAACTGGACACTTTTCTAAACAATCGTAAGCATGAAGCAATTGCCAGGGCACATTAGTTCAGATGAGATCTCAGGCTAGAAATATCCAGGGCCAGGTTCTCCTGCCTCAGCAGGGGCTATGAGGCTGAGAAATATGGCTCTGGATTAAGCTTTCATCAAAAGGAAGCGGTATCATCCATAGCACAGTGACATGGTCTCACCCAAGTCCACATTAACAATACTAAAAAAAAAAAAAAGACGGTAGGATCAAAGCCAGATAAACCAGTTATTGGCTTCAAGTATGTTTTATGTTGCCTTCCAGTTAAATGAGACTTAAAATTCAGGGGCTTCCCTGGTGGCGCAGTGGTTGAGAGTCCGCCTGCCGATGCAGGGGACACGGGTTTGTGCCCCAGTCCGGGAAGATCCCACATGCCGTGGAGCGGCTGGGCCCATGAGCCATGGCTGCTGAGCCTGCGCGTCCGGAGCCTGTGCTCCGCAGCGGGAGAGGCCACAGCGGTGAGAGGTCCGCGTACCGCAAAAAAATAAATAAATAAAAATAAATAATAAAATTCAAAGACTTGACTGATTTCCTTTTATGTCCATATTTGCATGAAACTCTGGTCTAGCTTCATTTGCATATACATGAATAGGCATAGATAAGCTACAGAAAATACCTCTTTGGAAATAATATAACTTTAAAACATCTCAAAAGCTATTGGTTAGTGTGAACAAAATAAAAAGCAAGCTTCCCTTATCTCACAGCATATGCAAAAATCAACTCAAAAATGGATTAAAGACTTAAACGTAAGACATGAAATGGTAAAACTCCTAGAAGAAAACATAGGGACAAGCCCTTTGATTCATTTTAGTAATGGCTTTTTGGAATTGACACCAAAAGCACAAGCAACAAAAGCAAAAATAAATAAGTGGGACTATATCAAACTAAAACATTTCTGCACAGCAAAGGAAGCAATCAACAAAATGAAAAGGCAACCTGTGGAATGGTAGAAAATATTTGCAAGCCATATATTTTATATGAGCTAATATACAAAACATATAAGAAAATCATACAACTCAAGAGGGAAAAAATAATTCAACTAAAAATGGCAAAGAATCCAATAGACATTTTTCCAAAGACACACAAATGGCCAACAGGTATATGAAAAGATCCTCAACATCACTCATCATCAGGAAAATACAGATCAAAACCACAATGAGATATCACCTCACACTTGCTAGAATGGCTATTACCAAAAAGTCAAAGGTTAAAAAGTATTATAGAAGTTGTGGAAAAAAGGGAACTTTTGTGTAGTGCTGGTGGGAATATAAATGGTACAGCCACTATGGAAAACAGTCTGGAGGCTCCTCAAAAAATTACAAATAGAACTACAATATGATCCAGCAATCCCACTTTTGGGTATATATCCAAAGGAAACTAAATCAGTATCTTGAAGAGATAACCTGCATTCCCAAGTTTATTGCAGCATTATTCACAGTAGCCAAAACAAGGAAACAGCCTGTGTCCATCAACAGATAAATGGATCAAGAAAATTCTGGATGTTTATATATAATGGAATATTATTCATCCATGAGAAAGAAGAAAATTCTGCCATTTGCCACAACTTGGGTGAAACTGGAAGACATTATGCTAAGTGAAATAAGTCAGGCACAGAATGACAAATATTGCATGATCTCACTTGTATGTGGAATCTAAAAAAAAAAAAACAACAACCAAAAAAACAAAGTCCAAAAAACTGAAACACATAGTAACAGAGAGTAGAATGGTATTTACCAGAGGCTGGAGGGTAAGGGAAATGGAGAGTTACTGATCACTTTCAGTTATAAGATGAGTAAGTTCTGGAGACCTAATGAACAGCATGGTGACTATAGTCAATAACAACGTACTGTATACTTGAAATTTGCTAAGATCCCCTGTGTTCTCAACCACAAAAAAAAAAGGAACTATGGGAGGTGATGGTTATCTTAATCAGTTTGATTGTGGTAATAATTTTACAATGTATACGTATATCAAAACACTTATAGACCTAAATATATACAGTTTTTATTTGTTACAAAAATAAAATTGAGTAAATACAAAATAAAAAACAGGTTTAAGTTTCAAATGCCAGATCCATACATTATTAGTAAGTATTGAGCAGTATATTTAAACTCCCAGGGTCGCTATTTTCTCATCTGTAAAACAAGGATAATATCTACCTCATAGGAATTTCTTAAGTATGGTAGGTAGTTGCTAAAAGGACACTTGGTAGTCACACCCTTGTATAATCTCTTCCCCTCGAGTGTGGGTAGACATAACAATTTATTTCTAACAAAATATAGCAAATGTAATGGGAAATTACTTCTGATATTAAACTACAAAAGACTGTGAGTTCCATCTTGCTTGTTTCTCTCACTCTCTTACTTGTTCTGAGGGAAACCAGCTACCATGTTTGGGTTGTCCTATACAGAGGCCGTGTGGCAAGGAGGTGAGGGAAGCCTCTACCTAGCAACCAGTAAAGAACTGAGGCTTTCAGTCCAATCACCCATGGGAAACATGGTCCAACTACGTGAGTGTGTGTGGAGACTTGAGACTGCAGCCCCATCTAACACTTTGCTTGCCTCCCTATGAAAGACCACGAGACACATGGCCCAGATAAGGGAGGCCCAGATTCATACCTACAGAAACTGTGGAAAAATAAATGTTGCTGTGAGCCATTACGTTTAGGGTAAATCCCTACACAACGATAAATATATAACACAATATTGTTATCCATAGAGCTGTTGAAATACAGCTCTGAGTCTTAGGAGAGTGCACTGAAATTAGAAAGTATATCAAGAAATAGAGTCTGCCTTAAATTGAGTAGAAAATATACAGCAGAAACTAACACAACAATGTAAAGCAATTATACTCCAATAAAGATGTTAAAAAAAATTAACAACAACCAAAAATTGAGTAGAAAAGAGGGTAAGCCAAATCCTTAGAAATAACCAATCTTTAAGAAAAAGAAGATCCATCAGTGGAAGAGAAACCCATGGTGAAGGTCAAAAGGGGCAGTTATAACACTGAGATGACGGATGCCAAGTGAGGAGAGAATTTCAAGAAGGAAGTTAATACCAAAGTTTAATTAATATTAAGGCAGAAGGAAGAGGAGTAATATTTGCTAAAAACTCATTATGAGACAGGCACTTACAGGTGTTTTGCAAGTACTAACTTATTTTGGTGCTTATAATATTAAAGCATATTTTTTTCCCATTTCACAGATACGAAAGATGCTCAGATGAGGGAGATACCTTGCCCAAAGTCACACAGTGTGTGAAAGTGTCAAGATTCAAATATAGATCTCTCTAATTCCAATCTCTGGCTTTTTCCACAAATACACAATGACTCACTGACTTGTATAGAATAGCTTATGAAGCTGTAACATCACTGACTTGTATAGAATAGCTTATAAAGCTGTCACATATAACAAACCTACTTAGACTGATATAAAATCCCTCTGAGGTGGTTAGGAAGTTCCTCTCCAACCACTGGATGGTGCTCAGGCTTTACCATTTAACATTCCTGAAGGAACTATGTTCTCTCAGAACCCTGCCCGTGTTGGAAGGGCTACTCTTCCCCCCTACCTTTGTGACTCCTTCCAGATACCATTTAAACATTACTTCCTCCAGCAAGGTCAATGTCCTATCTTAGGTGGAGTTGGTGACTCGAAGTTCAGATGCATACCTCCATAGTAGCACTTACTATGCTCTGTTTTAGTTGTTGCTTTATGTCTCTATCTCTTCCATCATAGGCTGTGTCTATACTTCCTGTCATGATGTCTATATGCCTGACTTATAATAGACAATAGATATTTGTCAGATGTAGATTGAATGAATCAATGAATGAAAAAAATCCTGAAGACTGAATAAGATGAGAAAGGTAGTGGAATGACAAGCAGAAACAAGAGCATATATGAAACTCTGAAAGCATAAAAGAGCATGGGGTATACAGAAGAGAAAACATTACCATATGGAAATTTAAGCTCACTTCATCACACATATACGAAATTCAGAACCATATGGTTATGGAATTCGCTAGGAGGAGCAGAAAAAGAGGTGGGAAAGCTAAGGGTTGTAACAGACAACTGCTGGCTGCTGTCTAGTAGCCAAACTGTAACAGAGAAGAACAAACCTGACTCCATATTAGATCTATTTCTTTAGCTCTAACCCTTGTGGTCTGTTGCCTATGCTTAGTCATGCTGGCTCTGCACCTTTTGTAAAAGATGTTGCCTCTAGCCTGAAATATACAGGATAGCCCATTCTCAAGGCTCTGACCTTCAAAGGTATAACTTTTTTTTTTTTTTTTTTTTTTTTTTTGCGGTACGTGGGCCTCTCACTGTTGTGGCCTCTCCCATTGCGGAGAACAGGCTCCGGATGCGCAGGCTCAGCGGCCATGGCTCACGGGCCCAGCCGCTCCGCGGCATGTGGGATCTTCCCGGACCAGGGCACGAACCCGCGTCCCCTGCATCGGCAGGCGGACTCTCAACCACTGTGCCACCAGGGAAGCCCAAAGGTATAACATTTTTCCATTTATATGGAGATAAAAATTTGAAGAACAGAAAATAACAATTGTCTTGTTGGAAGTTTATAGGAACATTGTGAACAGACCTACATGGACAACTAACTGTAGGAACAAAGGATTCCGACACCAAGAAGTTTGCACAACGAGCCACACCCTCTCCTCTTTTAGTATAAAAGCAGTCTGAATTCTAACACAGGTAAGATGGTTCTTTGGGACACCGTCTTATCAGTATGCTGCCTTTCCAAATAAAGGCACTATACCTTGTCCCAATACCTCCTCTCTGGATTTATTGGCTTGTCACGTAGCAAGCCAGCACGAGCTTGGACTCCGTAACAATATCCCTTCTCCACCTTCCTAACAGAACTCTGAGTTCAGAAGTTCACCTGCATGTAACCATGTGCTTCAGGGACTGCTTATTCCCAGGCTTGGGAAGGAAGAGCGGGGGTTCATCTTGTCTAAGGCAATCCTGACGGGCACATACCTCTTGCCCAGGTTGGTGTAGATATGCGTATGTGATGCAACATATCCAACCATGTGCTTATGCCCGGTAGAAACTTCCTTTGTATTGATTAGTCACTACCTACTAATTGGGGTGATCTCAAGCCACTATTATTACCACATAGTAATAATTGTCATTTATTGCGCATGTGCTGTGCTAAGCACAGTAACAAGCGCTTTAGACACCTCATGTATAAACAAGCCCTAGGAGCAATCTCTTTGTTGGGGGAAGGGTTCAGGACTGGCTTAATTTCTAGACAATGTATTTCAATTTGCATTAGCTAATCCATTTTGTTCACAAGAACAAATCACTCTTTGACCCCAGTGGGAAGAAAAAGATAAGGCCTATTTATTACACGTCAATGTCACAAGAGAGAAGATTCCTCAGACCAGATATTCTTCCCTGGGTAGATGCAGTATTGATTTTCACGAACCTACCTTGGAGAAAGTCCAGCTGCTGCAGGATGGTCATTTGAGTCACGCAGGAATGCTCAGGGAGGCTGGGCTCTGGCTCTCGAGTCTGCTGGGAGGCCGCCTTCTTCTGACTGGCCGGGCAGAACGGAGCCCCGCCCAGCCGAGCTGCGGGGGCCCACGCAGCGCTGGCCAGCAGCGCGGCCGCGTGATACGTCCCCGCCTTGTCCGCTGCAGTTGCCGCCAGCAGCAGGCTGGGAGTTGAAACGCCAGGCGATTCCCCGCCCCCCCACCAGGCCTCGTATCCTATCCCACAGGACAGTATGCACCTTAAGGTCCTAAAGAAAAGGCACAAAATGTTCAAGGAATGTTTAGAAATAATTTGAGAGGGTGCGTAGGGAAACCATGCCGTCATCAGGACACCAGCTCTGGGATGCTGAACATCATCCTCCCCTGAGTGACAATGACTGTTATGACTCTTCAGCCTCCTCTGCCTTCGAGGCTGACGTGGCAGACAGAGTCCAGTTCATCCACTTGGGCTGCGGCAGGATCTGCGCCTGTGTCACGTGGCTTCTGGTCACCTATGCGATCTTTCTGGTGACATTGGTCTTGCTAATGCCTTCCAAAGACTTCTGGTACTCCGTGGTCCACGGGATCATTTTTAACTGCCTGGCGGTGCTTGCCCTGTGGTGTCTCACCTGAGGACCGTGCTCACCCAGCCGGGGTCAGTACCCAAAGGAAATGCTACTAAAGAAGGCATGGAGGTTTGCAGCTGAAGCCTGGAGAAGGGATCTGTACAAGTGTCCCAAGTGCTGCTGTATCAAGCCCGAGCGCGCCCACCGCCGCAGTATTTAAACCCAGATCCACTCCATATACAATGACAAAGCGGAAATAGAGAGGCTGAAGAGCAAGAAGCCCACGTGGGATCAGTGGCTGCGATAGAAAGGGATGAAGTCCGTCTGTGGGGGGCCCCGTCGAAGCTCTGGATGAACCCCTTCCGCTTTAGGCAACTGCAGACAAGACCCAGGAAAGGGGGCCCCCCGTTCTCAGTGTGAGGCCCTCTCATCATGCTGGAACTTGTTAACGGACTTTATTTGGGGTCGGAAAGGGTATCAACAGCTCATCTGTGACCAACAGGGCAAATGGAACCTACACAGACCAACTGCTCGGAGCAAGCAGAGTTTTATATATTTATGGTCACGGATGGCAGATTTTCCACACTAGTAACTGGGTGGCATTCTGATCAGTGTCACTGTCCAGTAATGAAGGTCTGTGGCCACACGAAGAAGCCAAATGTCATTATCTTCCAGCACAGTTAGGAGTTTTGTTAACGTGCTTCACATTTTCTAAGAAGGTGTGCGGGATATTACACTGTTTATTAAAAATCCTGTGTGCCGAGCTGCTTTTCTCAATCATGAAGAAAACAAACCAATCCAGTGAACAAGAATCCTGCAGCTGGTGGTTTCAGGGAGCTCCCACTGACCCTCTTGTTCACCAGTGACCCCCTCCGTCAAGCAGGAGGAGCCTGTGGAGGCTTCCACAGCTCCCACACTTTTCACTGAGCAGCAGGGGGGCTGCAGCCACGCTCCCCTGCCAGGAAGTGGTGGTCCCTGACCCTGTGGGCAGGTCTGCGCGTGTGTGTGTGTGCACGTGTGTTTTGAAGTGGGCAGTGTTGTTCAGGTGATGTAACAAGTAATGGGCGTGTGCAGCAAACAAGCTATGTTTCAGAAACCGACGTTTCAGGGAAGAGGGGAGAGTTGTGTGGAGTCCTCCTGCCCTGGGGTTTACTATGAATGTATTGCATATTGGAGAATATCTCGATCCAAAAAACAATCATTCCTGTGCGGTAAAAAAAAAAACAAAAAAAACCCCCATCTAAACACACACGCAAGGTATGGGTTATAAAAGATCCTCTTCTTGACCAGGGCCCAGCAGGCTCTTCTTCCAGATCTTGCCCACAGAAAGGTTAGCATCTCAAATGTCCTTCTCCCTGAAAGTTGTTTCATTTGAAAAAATGAGGGTTCATTGCTCATTGGCTTCACTACAGTCTAGCCACCAGGACCTCCTTGCACTTTTCAACCTGCCAAGGTTGTCCCCGCTTCAGTCCTCTGCATTCCATGTTCCCTCTGGCCAGATGGATCTTCTCCAAGATATCCCATGGCTCATTTCTTCATATCTTTCAATTTACTTAAATTTTATACTCTCAAAGTAACCTGATGTCTCTATATAAATTAGCAGCCCTGTCACTCTATCACCTTAGCTGAATTACTTTTCATAATAGAACTTGTTGCTATGTGGCCTTGTACTATTATATTTTTACCCTGGGTCACCCCAACTGGAATGTAAATTCCCTGAGGCTGAGGGCCGGACTTTGTCATTTTGTTCCTGATTTGCCCAGAGCCCAGAAGAAGTGTGCCTGGCACAAAGTTGGCACTCAATAAATAGTGCTGAATAAGCAAATGAATCATATTTATTATAGAGGTAAAATGTATTAAACTGAAAAACTTAGACAGATTCTTAACTGATCAGTACATGTTTTAAACCACTGGATCGTGAATATTAGTATGTTCTGCGTTTTCTTTCTCAAGTGTGTCTATAGTGGGGGAGGAGAGAATGTTCTTAAATTTTTTAGGCTTATTGTAGAGATCAGGACCTTGAGAGTCACATTCTTCTTTAAGGCCCGTCTAGCACTCCTCCCACTCCCCCACTTGTTAGGCTGCCTCTGGCATTTCAAGGTTTACATGGCAGATAAGAAGAGGGTTGTAGTGCAAGAAATATCTTACTTAACTCTAGCATTGACCTGGCCTTGGTACTTTCTGGGCCTGGAGGGTGTTAAGACTACTTCTGTTTCTTAGGGAGTGGTTGTAGTTTCTTCAGATATCACTCCTTCGCTGCTGGGATCTCTCGCTGCTGATACTTAGTGCAGGTAAAGTCTTCCCCTGATGCTACTCGCGAATCTCTGCCTTTCCAGCCTCTAGTTCCCTTGGTCCGCTCCTCACAGGATATCATCTAAATTAGGATCCCGTCATCCCTCTAGGCAGCCCTTTTGAACCTTCTTTTTAATCACTCTCGCTCAGCCTTCAGAATAACTAGACAGCTATAGCTTCTCACTTTTAAGCTTTGTCAGACTTTGAACCAGCCTTCTTTGCTGGACAGACTCCGGGTAACACAAGTGAAGCTGTCTGAGTGTTCTCCTTGAAGCACTGTCCAAAGCTATACATGGGGAAAATGCAAAATATCTTCTAAATTTCTGAAAATTCCTGGAGTCTTACTTTCCATAGTCCCTTCTTCTTCAAGCCGCATTGTCTGTGCATCTGCTCTTGAACTGCACTCTAATTGACTCTGAGTTCTGCCAAGAAATCCACTTATACCAAAGCTTTCATGAACCATGTAAACCTTTTTCAGGAATTTGTAGGGGTGGCAGAGGCAATATTGAAATCATACCACTGACAGTAACCAAGTCAAACCACATCGTGCACACAACCTTTCTCTATCGTACAAAGCAATTCAGGCTTCTCAGACTCCGGCTCCCTAATTTGCCTACCCAAGATCAAGATTTTTCAACCTAACAAATACCATTTCTATAAGAAAGGATTTGTCCTCAAAAAAAAGCAGTCATGTTTATAAATATCAAAGTTTCTTTCTTGCATAAATGTATATGTATGTGAATGTACATGTCTATTTACATGAACAGAAAACACTACATGATGGATTTCTTTACACTTTAATTTGAATAATATTAAAAATGCAAAATGTTGAAAGTTACAAGGTCATCACTGCTTTAAATATTATGTGCGTGCACACATATAGGAAATACAAAGCAAATGTCAACCTCAGCTCCCACACTGTCTCAGATGGGACCACTTTAGCAGTTTGATGTATTGTCAAGTGTTCTAAGGCTAATGCAGACATTTGCATGCGTACGTATAAAGGTGTGTGCAGTTTTTATAGAAATATAATTGTGTGAAACACATTGATCTGTAGGTCGTTTTTTCTGTTAACAATATATCCCCAACATCTTTCTGAGCAGTACATACACCAGTCTATTTTTTTGGCTGCAGTACATTCCATTTCATGAATGCAGCGTAGTTGATGCAGACCATGCTCGCCACACCTCCTCACCCCCACAACCACATCTCCAGTCTTTTATAGCACCTAATCGGGGATAAGCACATCTTTTCCCAAATGTTTTGACTATGTTGTCTTTTATTCTCCGCGTGAACTTTAGAATAATGTTTGAAAGGTCAAAGAAAAACAAACATCCCCCTGAAATTAACATTACAGGAAATGGAGATATCAATTTGAGGGTGAATTAGCATCTTAAAATGTTGTCTTTCCATCCAGAAACATGACATCCTTTTACATTCATTCATGTTCAAGTTGTTTGTTTGACTGACTTTATGGCCCTTGATAAAGCTTTGTGGTTTTTATCTTAAATGTCAGACATGAGCAACGATAAATGGGTGCTTAATATGCGTCCCAGGAAGTTTTGCAATTACACTTATAAACGAATTTCTAGATAAAAAAATTTAAAAAGCTGCCTTTGTGTTCTTCTTAAATAATTTCAGTTTTAAAAATTTTAATGGCTTCTATGGGGTGTCAACTTTTTTCATTGCCAATATTTCATTCAATAATGAAAATAATCTAAATCGTAGGAATGTATCTTTTTTTTCCCCTGGAAGGTTCAACAAAGCTATTAAAATTTTGAATGAAATGTGTCAGCTAACGTATATGTAGTTTATTCTCCTGAATTGATATCATGCAACAAACTTTGCTTGCCTGTGTTAGAAGTCCTAAACATTTCTTTTAAATTGAGTCTTCCTAATGAAGTATCCGTGAGGGGTCAATCAGGGCAATGATAAAAATTGGTCCTGTTATTTTAAAACACTTATCTGTGTTTTCTATTGTAGCAAACCATAAATGCTTGCTTGGAGGAAGAAGCTGGTCATTCACCTCCTTACTCTGGACTTACACTTGAAACTTTAAGTGTGTACACCATACACAAATGCTGAGAATTCTATTGTGTAATCTTAACATTTAAATGGTCTATCCGTCCATTTTGGTGGGAAAACAAAAACTACTCTACTTGTTTTAATAGGAAGGGATTTAATAGAGGGAATTGGATATTTAAAGTGCTGTTCATAAGGGCAAATAAAGGTCAGGGTGTGGCACTGCTGGTTTTAGGAAATCAGGAAGAGTGGAGATTCAGAAAAGTGTTGCTGAATCTCTCAGTTGCCTACAGCACTGAAGCAGTGATTAAAAGAAGCTCATCCAGAAGATGCTGCAAACCTTATGTCTACAGTCAGCTGAACATGTCACCTGTTACTGCCAGAAACAAAAAATGACTTCAGTCTGTCCTTCATATCTCTTGTGACTAATCCTCTTGTTGGAATTAAATTTAAACCATGTGGCTTGTGGCAAAGGAGTTTGGGAAATGCAGATATAGCGAGGATCTTAGAAGGGCAAGGATGGTACTCAATATTAACAGACAATATCTCACCCCAATGTTCATTAGTGTCATTCCTAAGATTGTAGTGTCCCATTAGACACCTATAATACACATACTCATTTCAGGTTTGATCAAACACTCTATAATTTTCGACTTGATCTGAACTCATCTGGATACCCTGATTCCCTACTTGCAAAATCCTAAGTTAATACTTCCTCAGCCAGCAACCTCTGTTGGCTGTACCCTCTTAGACTTAGAAAATGGTGTAAAAATCCCTTTCCAGAACTGGCCCAGCCGAGCTGATTTATATCCTCTCTATTTTCATTTCCTTCTACTACAACAGTGAGAGAATGAGTTATAAAACTTGGCTAGCACTTCCCCTAGCAACAAACCAAATTAATACTGCCTCATTTCTCTTGGGTCACATTTCTACTCAAGAAGATTGACATGTTTTCAAGACTGGCTAGGTGGTTTTGAACAACCGAAACTGTCAGTTTTATGGAATCATTCTTGGAATTGATTTGAGTCTTGTTGAGAGTGCTATCTTTAAAGCCTTAATTTGATTATTCACAGAAGGACTTCATGCAGTTTTTGAAATATATTATCCGTCTCCATGTCAATGAGCCTGGAAGTTTGTATAATCCTGGATAGGTTCCAGCAACATCATTCTGAGTGACTATGAGAATAGAGATCCAAAATCTTTAGACAGCAAATTTCCATTTATATCCCCTAATTTTCAGCTCCAGAGTCCTATAAAATGATTTCATGTGAATTCTAAATATTTATTAATATCAAAATCTCCCCTATGATAAAAAGAACTTTGTACCAAAATTATTTTTCTCTTCTCTCAAAAAGAAAGAGTCATGAACAATTCAGTCAAATTGTTAGCATGGAAAAATCCAGAAATGCAGACAGAAACTAACAGAAAAAAGTCACAAGTTAATGTCACTCTACGTTGAATAATTTAAAGAAAACTTTCAAATTAATCATCAATTATCTAGCTTTTAATTTTTTTAGACTAATAATTTTCTGAATTTGGTTGGTACACAGGAATATATTCTGCCTCTATAGGAATTTTGTGGTCATCACTATGGTTTCATTAAAATCTATACATGTTATACCAAACGTAAGGTAGATAGATAGAGGGAAGCAGCCGCATAGCACAGGGAGATCAGCTCGGTGCTTTGTGACCACCTAGAGGGGTGGGATAGGGAGGGTGGGAGGGAGGGAGACGCAAGAGGGAAGAGATATGGGAACATATGTATATGTATAACTGATTCACTTTGTTATAAAGCAGAAACTAACACACCATTGTAAAGCAATTATACCCCAATAAAGATGTTAAAAAAAAGTTAAAAAAAATCTATACATGTTGTAGGAGATGTTAATAATATCAAAATTATTTGCCATACAGTGATATGTAAAGCAGATTTCAAAATAATGTACTCTGACCCCATTTTTACTAAAAAGATAAAAAGATGAATTGTATTCTTAGAAAACCATTAATTATCTATGGCCAGTGATACTATGATTGATTCTAATATTCCTGTGTGTTTTCAGCATTTTCCTATATAACTTTTGTTATTAAACATAGTTATTTTCAAATAAAAGAACCAGTCTTCATCTGGAAGTTTCCCCCAGAGGATCAACCAATCCTCTCCTCTTAAATTTACATATTACAAGTAATTTTTGACAAAAATACAATCACATTTCTGTGGAAAAGGGTCTTCTTTCCAACAAATTATGCTGTAACAATTGTATATACATAGGCAAAAAAGTGAACTTTGATAAATTCACTCTATACAAAAATTAGCTCAAAGCGAATTTTAGATGTTAAATCTAAAATTATAAAACTTCTAGAAGACCACATTGGGAAAAAAATCTTTGTGACCTTGGGTTAGGTAAAGATTTCTTCGATATGATTGAAAAAACATAATCTGTTTTTTAAAATGAATTGATAAATTGAATTTCATCAAACTTTAAAGCTTCTGCTAGTTTATGACACAACTAAAGGAATGAAAAGCCAAGTTACAGATTGGAAGGGAATATTTGCAAATCATATATGATAGAGAACATATAAAGAACTCTCAAAATTCTAACAACAACTCAATAAAAAATTGGGCAAAATACTGAGTCGAATCTTCACAAAAAAACTTACGGATGGCAATTAAGCACACAAAAAGATGTTCAGAATGATTAGTCATTAGAAAAATGCAAACTAAAATTATAATAGTATGCAATTACATATCTATTAGAATAACAAAGTTAAGAAATCTTATCATACCAAGTGTTGGCAAGTATGTGAAAAAACTGGAACTCTCTAGCAATGTAAAATGAGGCAGCACTTTGGAAAAGAGTTTGGCAGCTTCTTAAAATGTTAAACATATACTTATCATGTAACCCAGCCATTCCCTTGCTAGGTATTTCTTGAAGAGAAATGAAAACATATATCCATTAAATATATGTACATAAATATTCATAGAAGCTTTATTTGGAAAAGGCTCAAACTCTAAACAACCCACCTCTCCATCAATAGGTGAATGAATGAACAAACTGGTATATCCAATGCTGAATATAAAATGGATTACTATTTAGCAATAAAGTGGAATGAACTATTGATAGATGCAACAACGTGAATGATTCTCAAAATAATTCTGCTAAGTTAATGAAGCCAAACAAAAAGAGTCCATACTGTGTAACTCTATTTACACATGATCCTAGAAAATGCAAAGTCATTTATAGCAACAGAAAGCAGACAGGATTGCTTTGGGGTAGGCAAGCTGGGAGTGTGAAGAAGGAGGAATAAGCAAAGGTCCTCAGCAACTTCTGGGGGGAATGGTTGGTATGTTTATTATCTTGATTTTAGTGATACTTTACAGATACAGTTACATATCATACCTATATATTTATATCATATACAGTTAACCCTTGAACAATACTGGTTCAAACTGGGTGGGTCCACTTATACATGGATTATTTTCAATAAACACAGTACTACATGGTCTGCAGTTGGTTGAATCCAAGGATGTGGAACCCCAGATATGCAGGAACCATTATACTGAGAGCTGACTAAAATTTATAGGTAGGATTTTTTCAACTGGGTGAAGGATTGATGCCCCAAACACTTGCATTGTTCAAAGGTCAACTGTATATATAAAAACTTATCAGATTGTATTCTTTACATATGTACATTTAATTTATTATATGTTAATTATATATATTATTATATATAATATAGCTATCCAAAAAAAAAAAAAAGGAATACATGCTGTTTTGGGTATCTATTACTATGTAAATAATTCCTCCAAATCTTAATGTCTTAAAATAACAAACATCTCCGGGAATCACAGATCTGGAAATGGCCTACCTGGATGATTCTCTCTCACATCATGAGGTTGCAATCAGGATGACAGACAGGGTTGCAGTCATCTGAAGGTTGGGCTGCATCTGGGGGATGCTCTTTCAAGATGGTTCACTCACATGGCTGTTGGCAGGTGGCCTCAGTTCCTCTTCATATGGACCCCACCATAAAGCTGCTTTGTAGCCTTTAAAATAAATAATTCAGATGAGTGCAAAAAGGAAGCCATGTTGCCTTTTAAGGCAGATCATCATTTTTGAGATATTCTATTGTTCACACAAACTAACCGTGATACAATGTGGGAGACAAATATACAAGGGCATGAATCCCAGGAAGTAGGGATCCTTGGGGGCCATCTTGGAGCCCGACCCTTACATATGTTCATTGTAGACTATGGCAGTATTTAAATTTGGAAGTGAAAACTCTTCGTATTCCCACAGCCAAAGTTAACATTTTCTGTTTATAAGTATTCCATAAAAAATATCATGCCTACTGTTTCACACTTTTTCCTTCACTTAATACACTATAGACATCCTTCCTTGTGAGTGTGAATTTGCTGAAAGTGATGTCTCATCTTTTTTGTCTTTTTTTAAACAACTTCATTAAGTTATAATTAACATAAAATGAAACACACATATTTAAAGTAAAAACAAAACAAAACCAGTTAACATGCCTATTTGAAAAATAATAAATTGACCTATCTCAATAATTAAATTTATGCACTCTGTTTATTAGCACCCCCTGCCTAATAAATTGGTATACGATAACAAGCATTTGAATCTAAGAGTTAAAAAAGTTTAGGTATACTTTAGACTTACCTTTTTCCCTCTAGTCACTTTAGACCTTCTTGGGCTTCTTTGTCTTGACGGAAAGTTCTGGAGATTACATGTTTGCGGCATTTGAGCTAGGCGAGAGATGAGGGGTCATTGCAACTTCAAGGCAGGATGAAAGAACAGGAAGAATTTTGGGTCTCAAATTCCTTCCCACAATGCAGGTAGCTGGCAATTAGATATATTCATAGGAATCATTCCATTAATAGTACTTATTTAAGCTTTAGGATATGGTAATAGAAGAGTTATAAGTTTTTAACAAATGAAGTCATGCAATACTATTATATAAGAAAAGAAAAAAAATTTAACCTCAGTATTTTTTCTTGTACACAGTCTTCATAATGAATTAAGCAACAAACAACCTCTTTTTAAAAATAGACTGAATGGAGTATGAATTTGGCAAAGTGGCTTAATTTTCTTAGTACTTATTTTAGCTACAAAATGGGGTTTATAGAAAAGGCTTCAAGGTTTAGATGAAATATTTAATATTTCTAAATTTAATATTTATAGTTCTATGGAAAATCTTTCACTCTCTTCTTTGCAGTTCAATTTATTATAACAAAGTTGCTTTTAGAAATTTTCTCTTGGAGACTTTAAAAATACACAGCTTCACCAAAATGGAGAATTAAAGAGAAATCAACTATAAGCTTGGTGAAGGGAGGCTTATCATTCTACCACCAAGATCTGACACACTGCAGGTGCCCAGGAAATAAGAGTCAAAGAACAAAGCTTAAGAGAGCTGGACATCAAGCATAGCTGCACAGCAAACCAGCTGTGTGTTAACTTAGGCAAATCATGCCTCATTTTCCTTGCTTAAAATGGAGTGTTTCTGATCAGTCCTATTAACTGGGACTTTTAATTGTAATAGAAATTCATATAAAAATAGTCCAGCTAAAAAAAAAAAAATTAAGTGGCTGGGGGCAGAATTTAGTGACACAGAGTTCTTGCTTCTCTACATTCAGGAGACTTCTTGTACACCATCTTCCTTATCTGGGACTGGCTGAAAAATCTCAGAAATACCACTTCTTCTATCACATGTCTGTTCACAAATAGTCACTGCCTCTAAGGGCATGTAGTCTTCAGCTAGGCAAGGCCCTTAATGCTGGTGGGACATGGAGTGAGGGAGAGTGATCACTCCATCCAAATCTCATGGAATGGATTTCCTTAGAAAAAGAGATTTTCTTACCAAAAAGGAGAAAGGGAAGCTTGACATATACAGCCTATCCATTACAAGTATCATGGAATAAATAGCCTTCCATATTTTAAAGATGATTAAATACCTGGTTCTGTTTTCAGGATTTAATGCCTCCTAAATTATCTTTATTAAGTAATCCTTCACTGTTAGGACTGCATATCTTAAATGTGAAGGTCAATCTTGTCAAAATACCATGGGCAGCTATTAATCGTTTAGTGGCATGTTCTTTTCTAACTGAAAACAAAAACTTTGTGATATCTATATGCTTTTAGAGAAGCTTAAGGAAAGTTGCTTTGCAGAATAATCTCTCTTGTCACAGACACAATCCCCCCAGACTGTGTTCTCAACTGGACTTCATTAAACTTTTACTGTTTTTTTTGTTTAGCTCAAACTAACCACACTTGCACACTTAGGGCTGCTTCCAAGCGGTGTCTCTGGCAATAACACTCCTGTCTACACAGCCTGTTCTTAAAATTGTGACCATATGAAAGAGGAAATTTAGCCCAGGAGACCAATGTTTATGTTTTCATAACACCAAAGTCAGCCTGTAATCACTTTTGAATTACCATGATATCTGCTTTGGTTAATTTGAATAAAGTTGCAATTTTTAAAGGCCTGTAAGTTTTGAGTATGTAAGTACTGAACATTGTAAATGAGGTTTATAAAGTGTGATTGAAGTACATGCCTAGTTAAAAAAAAAAAGTATAGCCAGAAAAGCAGAAGAAAAGCTTCAGTCAGGTCTTATTTTACCGAGAGAAACGTAATCCCTGGAACCCAATCTAAAAATCATTTCAGAAAGATTTTTGTCAGGGCTGTTTAGGCTAGAGAAGAAAACTTGGAGTGGCTTAATCACTGTCTTGAAGTGTATGAAGGGATTTTATGAAATTGAAATTTATTACTTTTTCCCTTTCCATGGTGAATTGAATGAAATAAAATAGCATTAAATTAAGTCAGAGGCAATTTAGGTTGGACATAATGAAGAACTTCTTGGCTACCAGAATTGTAACACAGCAGAATTCCTCCAAGGGAAACTGGGAACTATTTGTTCTTCATGGTCATCAAAAAAAAAAAAAAAAAAAAAGGCAAAGAAAGGAAGGAAACAAAATGATAAAAGACAGAAAAGGAAAAAAGAGATAGAGCTTTTCCTAGTTCTCTCAGCTGAAATTGTTGTATCTGCTCCACAAGTACTTGGTGTCACTTCTATTGTGTTGATTGTCACTCTCACCCTTTGTGTTATTCATTTGTCTTGGACAAGAGAGACTCTGCTTTAACTTTGACCACGAGATTTCTAAACTATTGCCAAGGAGAGGCTGAAAAGAGATTAAATGGAGCTTGGAGCTGTATATCCAGAGCTGCTGATCTCCTGCATGTGGTGGAACTTAATACCTCAGAATCCGGGACATGTGGTGAAGCCAGACAATTGTATAATTTGGGGACCACATGGCTGGATCGTGTCCTTCTGTGTGGAGTGAAAGTAATATCAGGACAGAAAATGAGGACATGGGGGAAGGATACACGTTCCTCCTTTTTCTGGGACTGGTGTCAGTATGGTGTGGATAACAAGGAATAAGCTTGATAGAACACTCCTGGTATTAGAGAGAGGACGGAATGAACCAGGTTCATCAAGAGAGGAAGCGGCCCAGGAGACCCTGTCTGGATCTGGATATAATCTTTCCTTGCTGTTTTAAGACACTCCACTAGAAGCTGAATACTCCAGGTATATGCACAAACATGACGGAAGCCTCAATGAAACCGAATATCTTAAGATGTGCATACTGACAAGAATCAAGATGATTCACTCCTGGGAACCCAGGAGTTTTAAGGGTTGTAGGCAGAAGGTGTGCTGGCAAGTGGGTTAAGACATGAGAGACTGAAAACAGGATTGGCTGACCCTTCATATGTGGAACAATCAGAGGGACTGTCCCCATTCAACTAAAGCAACAGCCCCCCTCATACTCCTGCTAGAGATGAGAGATTTATTCCTTGCAGAAATTGTACTAGGAACGTCCTGGCTTAGGGACACCAGGCAGTGAGATACAGTACACATGCCAAAGAGTGAGTCCTCTTCACTCATCCAGAGCTAGCTGATGGGCTGCCCATCAAGGCAGAAGATTGAGAACTTTCTCTAGAATGAAAAGAAAACTACAGATTTGGGGATCCCTCAGTACTATAGCTGACCTGACAGACACACAACTTTACTGTGTCTCTTTTAAGTCAGTCAGAAACCAACAGACATTTGAGGAAAACTTCTAACTCTAACAAGAAGACTAAAATACACCACCATCCATATACAGTGTAAAGAGACAATGTCTCAAAATAAAAGAGACAATGCAGGAAGAAAAAAAAAAAACTTTAAAAAACTAAAATTTTTATCCTTAGAAAAAAATAGAAAATATTAAATTCATGAAGTAAACATGATGCCATTTTTTAAAGAATAGTTAAACAATATGAAAAAATACATATATAGATGAAAGTTTAAAAAATTTTTAAAGAGTGACAAGATAAATTTAAAGAACCCACACAATAGGGTTAAAAGACAGAGATAAATAATAGGAGGAAACAAAGATAAATTATTCTGAATGTGGATTGAAGTTACTAATCCAGAGTCATTTTCATTTCCAGTATCCTACCTTTTTTTAGTTGCCTTGGACTTTGGGAGTCCTAGGATAATGTGAAAGAAAAACAAATATAAATCAGACTGGCTGCATCTTGATTTTGTTTTTTTGTTTTGTTTTTTGCGGTACGCGGGCCTCTCACTGTTGTGGCCTCTCCCGTTGCGGAGCACAGGCTCCAGACGCGCAGGAACAGCGGCCATGGCTCACGGGCCCAGCCGCTCCGCGGCATGTGTGATCTTCCCGGACCGGGGCACGAACCCGTGTCCCCTGCATCGGCAGGCGGACTCTCAACCACTGCGCCACCAGGGAAGCCCTAGCTGCATCTTGAGATCACTCAGTCATAGGTGAGGTGGGCTGCTCAAAAGCTACCTTTGGCTTAAGATGTCTATGGGTCACAAGTAGCCCTTCCAGGGGGATGGGTTTCTCGCATACACAGCCCCTTAAACAAAATGCAGGATACAGTAACTTGCCAGTGAAATCATTCATTCTCTGCCTTCCATCCAGTGCTTCTGAAGGCTTAGAGCCCTATGATACTATCCCCTCTTAAGAAGCCAAACTGCATAGTCATCCTGACACTGAGGTATTTTCCCTGACTATATTAGAAGCAGAGTTATATACATCCTAGGAAAAAAGATGAAAAGTGTTCTAAGACAAGGAGAGTAGGAGTTACACACTAGATGGCTCTGTTTAATAGATAAGGAAATTGTGGGTGGAAAGCTGTAACGTTTCTTATTTATGCAGTAGTTATACTTTTCTTATTTCTAAATGACAGAAGAATAACACCTCCCAGCAAAGAGTTCAGAACACCTGTCTGAGGAACAAGCATAATCCTAGACTCCAAATCCAGCATCTTTCCTAAGAGCTAGACATACATGTTTTCAAAGGTCAAACATTTGAACTTTTCCCTGTACTAATCATTGTCCCTCTGTTGATATATTCTCCTTTTAAATGCATTATTTGTTCTTACAAATTAAATAGAGTCAAGCAAGTCTAAATTAAGACAATATAACTCATAAAGAGTACCTCTGTTTTCCTTATTTCTAACACTTGGAGAAGACATCCACATATATAAGTGTAAGTTCTATTCTGCATATATAATCTGTATGCTAAATTGTTCTTTGGTTAGAAATACTAATTATGATTTCTCTAAAGAGGTTTTATTAAATGTATCTTTTCATCACTTAAGTTTCCAAAAAAAATAACATGATTTGACACAATAATTTTTAAATAAAGGCATTTAAAAAGTTTTAATTCTAAAAATGTTTTAATTTTTGTTGTGGAGGGAGGAAAGCCATTCAGAAATGTACATCAGAAGGGTAGTGGAGTCTTTCATTTTTCTTTTCATAAACCGTCATAGTGAGTCTGTACTGATTTATGGTATGAGACTTGCATAAACATAAGACTTTATTTTAATCAACTGAACATGGCCGCCAGAGTTAAATAAAATATTTTAAATATTGAGACACATACTATAAACATGACTTATAGAGTTTTATAATCTCAACCTGCAGATCTTAAAAATCCAAGCCTAATCTTTATGCTATTAAACTCTGCAGTACACTCTCTTTGACTTGAGAGAAACTTGAGAAAATTTCTTGTTTTTTTTCCCTCAGTTCCTTTCTGTGCCTTATTTAACAACTCTTTTCAAAATCAGAAACTTGGCATTGTTCTTTGTATTTCTGAAAAGAATTCTCCCTCCCACCATTGTTCTCTGGTTAGAAATGCTGATTATGATTTCTGTAAAGAGGTTTTATTAAATGAATCTTTTCATAGCATTTAAAAGTTTCCAAAATAAAAATAACATGATTTGATACAGTCATTTTAAAATAAGGGCATTTAAAAAGTTTTACTTATGGGACAGAGGAGGGCCATTTATTTTTTTTTAAAGATTATTAAACTCTTGTTGGGCCTGTTATTGTTTTCCACTTGGAGGCCATCAATCACGGTAAAGCCAGGTTCCCCTGAACCTGTCTTCTGACCATTAATCTTCCTGGTTTCTTATTTGCTTAGTCCACTTTGCAGACTGGAATAATTCCCCCTGCTTAGAGATCAGTACACAATTTATCATCAGCTAAAGACCTAGAACTGTCTTCCCTAAGACTGCCCAGTTTTGTACGATCTTAACCACTGAGGTGCCAACACCTCAAGTTCCTTGGCCAAATTACAGCCTATAGCTCTGTTTCAAAAGGATCATTTTGATCTTTTGACTGGAAATTTTAATGCTTTGAAGTATATTTGGTTGCACTCAACTATATGGTGGTACTCACACGAAACTAGAAATTACCTAAATGTCGAAAACTAGAGAAATGTTTACATAAAGTGTGTTACATTCAAATGTGATAAGCAGTTATTAGCCATTAAAATAATACTAAGGGTGAATATTAAACAACAGGGAGAATGTTTAGAATATGGAGTTACATTTTTAAATAATGAAAGTATTAAAACTGTATACAAAAGAATTCTATTTTTGTGGAAAGTAATAAGAATGTGTATGCATAGTACATATGACAGAAAAAAATGACAAGGGACTAAATACTAAAAACTGTTAAAGTGATGAAGGAAAATTCCCTATTCTTCTTCCTGTATGATATGTTTTCTAATGTTTTGCAAGGTATATATATATTACTTTGTAATAACATTGAAAAACCATTTATAAACAAGAGGTCCTCTATATCTTCATCAGAGATTCGCTATTTGTTTGTTTTGTCTTAGGATAAAAATGGAGAGGTTCTTGTCTAAAGAGTGTGGTGAAGACCTACCTAAAAACAGTAGGAATGAGAGGCAGACTCTTGCAGGGATGGCTTCAACCCACACAGATCCCTCTTTACTCTGAATTTCCAAGCTGGAAAGAGTTCAACCACACCAACTGGCAAGCATTCACTCTGGTGTTCTTTCTATCGTCTGTTACAATTACCATCTCATTTTCAGCTGGGGAACCACTAACTTGTATTCCATCCAAATAGGGAAAACAAAAAAAAGTATGATGGAACTAAGAAGAATAGCTCCAGTGCTATAGATTGGCTCAGCTATGCTCCAATATCTAGCTAGGTAGCATGGTTCCATCCCTGACGAGACACAAAGTATTTCCTCCCTGGTGTCAGTTATTCTGTCCCCTGTGTGCCTAATATGGCTTTACAATGCCACGTGACAGTTTAGGGATTCAAGTGTGACCTCTCAAAATGTCACCAGTGTCCAAGTGTCCCAAGTTCAAAACTTCAGGGTCTCCTAGTGCCACACTCAGCTCATGTTAGAATCATCTCCATGCCTAATCTAGTGCCCCTTTATATCTGTTTATACCACTGCACTCAGGTGTTTGTAACCTCCTTTGAGGATGTGTCTGATGCACCCTAGTATTTCCAATGATGCTTTGCTTAGTATTTTGCTCATCACAGATGTTTAGTAGTTCTCTGTTAGAGGGAGGATAGATAGACAGACATGGATGATAGATACTGATTCGGTATAAGCTGGTATAAGCCATCTACTCCTGGGCTAAAAGAAGAGAATATTGTTTATTTGTATTTGAGGGTTTGAAGTCGCCCGATAAATGCTACTCCTTTCTCCAACACATGTTGGGACCCACTGAAGGAAGTTAGGAAAACAGAGATAAAGACATGTTAGAGAATGTGGATGGCCATAAAGGAT
The DNA here is from genome assembly GCF_005190385.1 of Monodon monoceros. Classification (NCBI taxonomy): domain Eukaryota; kingdom Metazoa; phylum Chordata; class Mammalia; order Artiodactyla; family Monodontidae; genus Monodon; species Monodon monoceros. Next base: position 29,017,044 of record NW_021703785.1, on the reverse strand, counting down.
ATCTTAATAACGTGCTCCAGGGCTGGACAGACTTATCACGGGCCCAGCTAGGCAGCCGCCCCTAAGAGAAATCCAAAGGGGTCAATAAACCAGTTGTATTTGGAGAGGACTTTATGCTGAAGTCCTCTAAATCACTGATTCTCAAGCTTCACTTTGCTTAAGAACCACCTGGAGAGCTTCTTTAAAAATCAAACTGGCAGCTTCCTTCTGTCCAGTCATTCTGATAGAGTGGTCTGGATAGAGCCTGTTACCTGTACATTTTGAGATAGGGCTCTATATTTTATCAGAACAGAATTGTCATTATAAGGTCCCAAACACCACAGCTGAACAAATAGTATTCTTTCTTCATAGGGTAAAGTTGCCTCTTCTAAGAGCGAGCGCATACATAAAATTCAATAAGCAATTTGTAAAAATAAAATAATCATTACTAGCTGGCAGAGATGAATATGTAGCCAGCCACTCAAGTTCATACTGCCTCTCAAAGGGCTTTATTTTGCCAAGTGGCAGAGCATACTACTTGGCTGGAAGAACAGCATCTACATCAGGACATCCTGGGAGCAAAGATGTATGCTTTGGCTTGAGAAACAATGAACCACATCAGAAGATTTTCTATAATGTGGCCACAGTAAGAATACTGTAAGCCATATGAATCTGACTGGGCTTTTGTTTCTTTAGAGAATTGACTTTTCAACCTGAAAAATTAGCCATTTTATTTAAAAAACATTAGTTGTATAAAAGTAAAATCTTAATTTCTTCAAGCTTTCCAAGTGAAAAGGTGGATTTTTAAAACCACTTCTCCCCTTCTCCCTACATACATGGAAATACCATGAAAAAGAGCTGAGTGATGACAGGGACTAAGTGAGGGTGACTGATAAATTGTAGTGAAGAATTCTCCTAGTCTCAGTTCCCAGGGGTCACATTTGGTGCTGGAGATGATGTAATCCTAAAGTTATTGCCACTTCCACTTGCCTGTTCCACTTGCCTGTTCATGAGGAAGAGTTACTGGGATGTGAAAACTGCTAATCAAAGCAAAAATTGTTCTTTGTTAAAAGCAAAATATTTTAAACAAAAGACAAAATATTTTAAACAAAAGATAAAGTCTTGCTATTATTAGAAACATATTTGAGCTGGCAAAAGCAGGAAGCTAACATTTATTGTGTCAAACTTCTACTTTGTGCAGACTTCAGTGGTTATGATCCATTGAAGAAAATGAGGAATTAAATATCCCAGGTATTCACAGGAGCATCAATTATACTGACTGCTGCAATGTAACAATTTACTGATTCTTTTTCTCATAGATGTTAGTCATGCCATAGTGGCTAACCTTTAAATTAGCTAGCAAATGTTTCTCTTCATAATTGTTCCCATTAAAGATAAAATGCTAGTTAATTTCAATAGCAGAGAAGAGCAATTAGAAAATTAAAGAATCTTTCTCTTCATGTTTCCATTTCAAAATCTGTTAGTTTAAGTAGTGTTTTATGCTTTGATCAAAGCTATTAGCAGATGGCTCTATTTTATGAAAGACGAGAGTACATCTAAAATGCCAACACATTTGTAAAATCCAATTCCAGGTTGCATTATTTAATGTCTATTAATAAGGTATAAATTTGCAGTTAAATACTTATTTCATCTGAACAAAAATGATTATTCATTTAGTCCTTTTCAAGGCTCTTTTGATTATAGTAGCAGAAACCCATCCCAACTAGCAGAAGCAAAAAAGAGGAGTTTTGGGGAGACAACTAGGTTGCGATTCCATAGGGTTCCTTTCTCTGCTACTATGTCTGCTTGGGTCATACAATGTTTCTCCTACCCCCAAAACTCCCTCTCAGTTCTACCAACCTCAAGATGTACCATTTCTGAGTTATTAATTCATGTTAATAGGAAAGAGAAGCTCACGAGTCCACCAAGAGTCAAGTATCTGCTCCACTGTCCAATCAGGACTTGTTTAAACAAGGCTATGCTTTCTCGGGAAAGAGAACTGGACACAGTGGCAGAGACTCGAGCTGTCATCAGAGCTGTTCCTAAACGGTACCTGCGACCATCGGCCACCAGTTTAGCCTCATTGCTTCACCAAAATCTCATTTGCAGAATCAACAAGTTAGAATCGATTAGTTCTTTGTACTAGTCAAAGTGTAGCTGATTTACAAAATTATATCAGCTTCAGGTGTACAGCACAGTGATCCAGTATTTTTCATATTATACTCCATTATAGGTTCTTACACGATAATGCCTACAATTCCCTGTGCTATACAGTATATTCTTGTTGCTAACCTACTTTATATATGGTAGTTTGTACCTGTTAGTCCCATACCCTTAATTTGTCCCTCCCCCCTTCCCTCTGCCCTTTGGTAACCATAAGTTTGTTCTTCTCACAGATATAGAAAATAGTTCATTTCTAAAAATCCCTTTAAATCTATATTTTAAGCACCAGCAACAATCATTTTTCTTAAAATAATATCTTCCAGGTCAATGATAAAGAACATTACATCTGCATGTTACATGAAAGCAAACTCAATGGTTAGCTAAAAATTTAAAAATCTGAGAAGAAAACTGAAGGATAATCACAATCATAATGAATTTCTTTTTTGCTTTTTATTTTATTAAAACAAAATAATTATTTTTCTATCAAAGGAAAAATAATATTAGCTAGCATCTATTGCACCCTAACAATAACCAAGCAGTATACTGAACATTTAAATGCATTAATGAATTTAATTCTCATATTTATATAAGTTTGGCATCATTACCTTCATTTGGAGATAAATATTTTAAAATTGGATTAAATAACTGACTCAAAGTCAAACAGCCCTGAAGTAGCACATTTGAGAATCAGCTGTGATTCTGAAATGTTTGCCCCATGGTGCTCATCTACTGGACTTTCATTTGACATGAGTTTGCTTCTGCTAGTGTGGGATTCTGAGTGAGAGAGATGCAGATTTCATTCAAAACTAATTCTCTTATTCTGCTTTCATTATTTTGACCATCTACCACCCACTCATGGCTCTATGACCGTCACTACCATCCCAGGTCATACACAGAAGGAGAAGAAAATGAAAAGGAATGTGAAGGAATAGGATACTTTCTGTTTGTGAGACACCAAGGGACAGGACCTTTAAAAAAGTCATCCAATGCATTTTATGTCTCACCTCCCCATCATCGTATTCCACACCCCTTTATAAAATTATAGACACCAGAATATTTTATTCCTACATGCTAATGAGCCATGTTAATTCAGCCATGATCCCAGAAGAGTCTTTGTAGTCAAAGGAAAAACAGCACAAAATCTTGATAATCCTCCGAATAGATAACCAGTCCTTGAATCAATGAGAGTTGACATAATGTTCATTGGATTTATCTTTAAATCATTATTAATGGAGGCAGGGAACATTTTTCAATTCAATATCCCAAGTGTATATCGAACACAAACTACTGATATATAATGCACATTAAATGCATTTGTCTAGTCCCATCTTAGATTGTGTCATGGACTAAAATAGTGCTATCTCGTTTAACATATCTTAGAAGGCTGAGAACACAAAAAAGCATGAGTCCCCAGAGAAGCAGACATTACGGCTGAAACAGAACAGGAAATAGACTTAAGGAGTGCAAGACTACAAGACTGGTCACCATCTTCATATACTTCATTTTCTTTACTATCAGTAAAATCTTTGTCATTGTCATTCATTCATTCCTTCATTCAAGAAATATATATTAACATATACCAGAAAATATGCTAGGTCCCTTAGAAGCCAGTAATAGAAACAAACAGAAGGAGTTGCTACCTTCGTGGAACTTAGATGCCATAATCTTCATTTCCTACCAAATCTGTGGAGATGCTTGAGTGATCTAAAACACAGGTAACATACAGCTCATCTTCAGGTATGTGTCTTTTTTGCCCTTGGTCTCCGTTGTACCTTCTGTGCCTGATTTTTTTTTTATCCTGAGATCATTCAAGCTGCTCCAAGCCTCCTTTCCAAGAGAACATATTGAAAAGGGGAGAAGAGGGTCCAAAAAAGAAAAAGAGAGAAAGCAGAGCATTCCCATGCACTCTCTGCAACCCCCACCTCTGGGTTTAGAATGTTTCTTTTGCACTTTCTGTGATGGGAAGGAGATTAGTCTGAGTTACCCCAGGAGTTACGTCTGCATGTGGGAAGAGGGTGCTATCAGCTTGTCAGCACATGTAAGTGTCCAATTTTGGTGCTTCCTTTAGCTCTCAAGCAGTACACGTTTTGTTTGTTTTTTTCCTTCATATCTAGTCTTCAGAGTAAGCCTTCATTCCTGCGAGAGAATTTCAAGTTACTCTTCTTGAATGCAGCAATAACTGATGGATACAAACCACAAGTAAGGAAAATACTGTTTGTTCATCACTGCATCCTTAGTGCCTAGAAGAGTGCATGATACGCAGGAAGTAATAATCTTTCCTAAAGGAATAAATGAGTGGATCCAGGAATCATCTATAAACACCTACTGAAGCATCACTTCCTAACCTCCCACTTATGTGGGTAGCTCTGTCAGGTCCCTCAATTCCAATTGACTTTCCATCCCATCTCCATCCTTCTGTCTGGTTCCCAAGTCTTTTTTTATTTTTTGTTCCAAGACCTGTAATGTACAAGTTAAACTACTAGCTGGATTCTTCTTCTGTATTGTATCTGTCTGGTTCCCAGTCTCTACTGACTGTCACCTTTGGTTTTTGTTGTTGTTTGTTGTCTTGTTCTGGTTTTTCTCTGTGAAATCTCTGTGCTTCCCTTTGATTTGTTGCTCTCTTATTTGGTTTCTCCTAGTGATACCCCCTTTTAAGCCATCAGTAATTAATTCTTTAAAGTTAAACCTACATACATATGTTATATGCATAGTACATTATCCCATAGATAAAATATAGAAAATCAAGTGAAAGAGATTGAGGTACAGAGAATGGTATTTGTTCACCATTGGAGTTTTGCAGATTGATTTGAATTTCTTCTCCAATCAAGAATCGTGGCAGGAGGCATCACTACAGACACTCATCTGGCAGCATGGATCCAAAAAACCCTAACTATGACCTACAGCTTGCTGTCTTCCAGACATACAGCCAGTTGTCATCCCTACCCAGTGGCCGTGCAGTTAGAAAAGGACATTATTGGGCATCTTCTTCCAGAGGAGAGAAAATGTCTAATGCACCCTGATGGTGATGGGAAGTAGGCTTAAATGGAAAAGTGGGCTATCTTGCCTTGAATCAAAGTAGGAATATCTAAATTGGATTTGCTTCTACAAACTGCATGTGTGTTTCTTTCATTCACTCTCTTAGTGGTAATGATTATGTCCCTCTGAACATAACCATATGTAAATATCAAAATACTGAAAAAAAAATTGATTCTAATAGGAGTTTTTAAAAAATACTCTAAATGAGGTAGAGTCCAAGAAATCAAGTACTCTGCTGTTTTAAAAGTTTTCCACTGGCTTTCTTACCAAAACCAAAAAATCTGAGTCAAACACATTAACCTATTTTATTGGTAAAGATTTCAGCATGTGACTCCACATGAATAGAATTTTTTGTTTTAAATATCATCACACCTGAATAAAATTAACAATAATTCTTTAATATTATCAAATATCCCGTCAATGTTTGCATTTTCTAAATTTTCCTTGTAAATGCTGTGCAACTTCGTCTATTCACAATTTGATTTATTTGAATCAAATTCCAAATAAGGTCCACATATTAAAATTATACTTTTACTTACCTTAAATCTCTTTTAGTTTATAGATTCTCCCCCAACTTCATTCTAATGTCTTTTATAGAGAAAAACGAATTAACTTGTTTTGTAAGATTTTTTTTCAACCTTCTGTATTTTGCTAATTGCATTCCACTGGGGCCACTTTAAGTTTCAGTTTTTTTTAGAAAAGAATTTCCCGAATTAGATGTCTACATATACAGTTTTTAAATTATAATCCCCAAGTCCATGTCCTCTAGAACCATCTTAGTGAAACATTTTCTTTAGAAATTATTTAACCATTTCATTGATGAATTAAATACTTTCACGTAGCTTTAACATTTCCACTAGATCCTTTTTTTCTCTTTAGAACATGCACAGGAGATGGCACTGTTTGTGTGAAATGGCTTTATTCCATACCCCAAATTTTCTTACTACTCTGCCTTTGCATTTCAACATAGCATTTGAAAGACATACCGTGGGTTGTGAATTAAAGTGCTTGAAATGTGATAAGTTCTTCCATTTATTGACAATATATTGCCTTGTCCCAAATGATCTCCTTTACCCCTCCTGTCCTAAACATAAAAGACTGAGGTTTGCCATTTTTCTTTGAGTACACCCTGACCGAATCCTTGTGGCTCCCCATCTGAAAGTACTCATGACTTTAATTAGAGTTGAGCCTGTGTATTTAAAAGCAAAATTTAATCATATATTTAGAGAGTATTTTTATCCAAACCTCAAAATTATTGCTCTGGCTCATGAAATGTTCCTAAGGAAAAGGCAAATAAAGAGTCTGCCAAGACTTGGCTTTTGAATCTGCATAAGTTAGCTGTGGTAGGCCCAGAGACACCAAAATTCTTTATTCAGCAGGAGACCAATCTGGGTGGATGAAACACATGCTGGGCATGAAAATCTGATTTCAATTGTTGGTTGAAGCCACTTACTTATTTTAGCAGCACTTTAACTGGTGCTTTTGGACTCTAGATATTATAAAAATTTGACAACCTGAAAGTGAGTTAACCCACACTACGCATGTTACTTAAATTTAAAGACGGTGTGTGATTCTCATGTTAACTTTAATATCTTCTGAGTAAGGTCAGTAAATTCCTCCTGCAGGATTGTCTTCATCACCGTCTGTCTCTGCTTCATCCAATGCATCCCCTTCATGCTCCAGGCCAGGGCAGATGCCACACTGTTCTTCCCCATCTTATAATAGAATGACTCTTTCTTTGTATCAGAACTGGCACACTAATTGCAGAAAAGTGTCAGGTTCACTGCAGTTTCTTGGTCCTGAAAGAGTAATCCTTAAGGGTTTTCTGTTGTTTACAGTTTATATCTCTTACTTTACAGATTGGTGTTGCACACACTATCAAATATTCCTTTTGTGGGTGCCTGGGACTGTCCTAGGGCACTGTCCTAGGGGAGGAGATTTGAGGGGGGAAGTGGTAGGAGCAGAAGGAAATGCCAATCACTTTTGATTTCTGTAGGCAGAGGATAACTTCTTGGCTAAGCTCCAATTTAAGACTTAAGCTAAACTCTGTTTCAAGATGCACTTGCATTGGTAAGGTAAATGAAATAAAACCCTAACGATAATTTAGGAGTATGGTATAGATATTATCTTAGCCTATCCAGAGACCATGTGCATTAATGACTTACGGTCACTATGGAGTCAGCCCCACATGCCAAATCTTTATAGACTTTGTATCAGCAACTAAATGGTCAGTATGAAGGCAGCCTCTAAAATAATAAGAAAAACTGGCAACTACCAATTCGGGTGAATTAGACTGATGTGAGAATGGTAGCTTTTAGTAGGAGCTGGATCAAAGGGGCAGGAGCAGACGAGCAATTTAAATGTTATACAGGTTTCATTCGAGTTGATACCAAGACATCCACATGGAAATGCCAGTCTTGTTTGATCACAGGACAGGCGACTTGAGAATCTCAACTCTGTTCTTCAAAATTCTGGACGCTCTCAGATTTGGTCAAATGGAGAAGAATAAAACCAGCAGTCTATTAGTTGGTTTGTTTTCAATTCACAAGGTAAGGCGTAACATTTATCCAACATCCTCCTCTTTAAATACCTTGAATGCACCTGGCAGTTCTTCTTCTGAGCTGTCGCAGCGCCTGAAGGTTAAACCTCTTGTTGGATTTTATGACCAAGGAAGCATTGTAACAAGAGGGAGACAGCAGAATGGTCTGATTATTCTGGGCTCATGAAGGAAACCACCCATTGGCCACTTCTTGTTGCCCACTAAGCCAATGTACCTTGCTCACTTTGACTTTATTAGTCCACGCCAAGCTAGGAGAAACTCCTCTTGCTGGCCTATTGTCTATATAATATTCTTGATCTGTATGGACATTGAATTAGATTATTGGATTATGCAGAAATCAGAACTCTGAAGACATTACTGTTAGCCCAGTGTAGTAAGAAATAAATGATGTTCAGCAAAAAAGATGGATGAAAGAAGATGATTACAATAGCAAGGAAAAGCAAAATGTGGATTCAGTGAACCCAAAAAGAAATATGAATATATCCAGTGGGGCTGAAACAACAGCCTGTAGTCATTATTTTCCTCTTTGCCTTGAAAGTTCAAATATGTGTTTTTCTCTGAGATTGCTCATATACTGTGCAATGGCTGAGGCGCTTTCATTTAAATCAAGAACTGGCAACCCACTGATGGTATCAAGAATTGACATTCTTTTCTTTTTTTTTGCCGTACGCGGGCCTCTCATTGTTGTGGCCTCTCCCATTGCGGAGCACAGGCTCCGGACGCGCAGGCCCAGCGGCCATGGCTCACGGGCCCGGGTGCTCCGCGGCATGTGGGATCCTCCCGGACAGGGGCACGAACCCGTGTCCCCTGCATCGGCAGGCGGACTCTCAACCACTGCGCCACCAGGGAAGCCCAAGAATTGACATTATTTTCATACAGACCTCAAAGATAAGAGTCACAGATAATGACAGCTGGAAGGCATTTGGGGTTCATGGAGTCAAGCTTCCTATATTACAATCACTTCTCCGGGGAGAATAGGTGACTTGCCCAGCTAATCGGTAAGGGAGTCAGGTCTCACAAACGGAAATCCAGACGTCCAGGCTAGTGCTTTCATGGGGATATTTTCCAACACTCTTTTTTTTTTAAATCCCTTATACATATGGGGGTGGGGGTGGGGGGAAGGAAAAAAGAAGTCAAAGCCTCATTGGAAAGAACAGAACACTAAAGGAAAACTGAAAAATATGTCGTGATGACCAAAAGCTCCAACAAAGTACATCTATGCCTTCCCCTTGAGGTCTAGGTAGAATGATCCCAGGACGGGACGTGCAATAATGCATCTAATTTAAACAACTCCTGGGCACACCAGTGCCTCTAGCAAGCACTCCACAGCCTGCTTTATCCTGCCCGGTGTGCCACTTCCTATCTCTGCGTTATACAGTGTGAGGTCACACAGGTTTGTTTGTTTTTCTTCATAATATGTCATTGCTTCAGTGAATTTGTTTGGGTACATTAATCCCTTTAAAATGTAGGAGAGAGAGGACAAACTCGGTTAGCCTTACTCTACCCAATTTCTTTAGCAAGACAGGGGCACAAGCAGCATCTCAGAGACCCATGCAAGGGCACTGAAAGGAAATAAGATAGATTTTCCAACCATTCCTTTCCAAAATCCCTTCCCCACCCCCACCATATAAAAATCGCCTCAGTTCTTCTAGGGTCTCCAAAGTCTGTTCCAAATATTTTTACTTTCTCCATCTCCATCACTACTCTCATGGTCCAGACAATATCATCTCTCTCTGAGATCACCATTTAGTTTCCTAATTGATCTTCTTGCATTTCGCCTCATCTTCTCACCATCTGTTTATCACAGAAAAGTCCGATTCCTCTCTTCTAAACACAAATTGAACCTCCTTCTTGGTTAAAAACTTCCAAAGGTTTCTCATTACAGTCAGAATAAAATTCAAACCTCTTAATCTAATTGGGAGAGGAGGTTGCAATACTTTAAAGTTGGAAGAAGAACTAATTAATAACAAGAAGAGAATATATTACTCATCTCCTTTGTTCTTGCTGTCTATCTTGGATAAAATGAAATTTATGAGTCTGGAAAATAGACCCTATCTTGTACGAAATATTATCTAGAATCATAAAAATGCCCATGTTTATTTCCCCTCTTGTTATTCCACATTCTTTACTCAATTCTTGTTTAAGCACTGTCGATTCAGCTCTAAGATATAAATGGAAAGACCATATCTTACACTTGATTTTGGAAGACTAAAAGAAAAGTTACCACCCCTGAGTTAGGCATAATAAGAGCAGAAGTAACCTGCAAGATACTCAACCTCAAAAAACCTTTATATCTAAGAGAATCAGAACATATGCTCTAACCACCATTAATGATTTTAGTGTAAATACTAGGAGCTTAGAAAACAGTTAACTGAAGGAGGAAGTATTTTGTTATTTGAGTGAATACTAAAAGCACTGGCAGTTTAAAAGCATGGCAACAACTTCAGAGAGCCACAGGAAACGAGAATAATCAGAGGTTTTGTGGGCCAATTTATATCTGAGTCAAGCCTAATAAACTTCACCTCAGTGGATATTCTCTACCAGTTAAAATGTGAGTCCTTAGGGGACCTGGCAAAAACAGTTCAGGCTGCTTCACCCTTCCTCCTATCAAGTGACTAGAGAATACAAGACTGAATATCCCCAGATAAGTTACTGAAAACCCAGTAGCTGTGGTCCATGTTTCCAGTTCCCTAAGGTCAACCCAATGGGAAAGTAGGCAGTCATCTTGAGATCCTTCTTATCTTTCTCACTCCTCACCTGTTCTTACGCATGAGAATAACCAGTAGCTTTTGGAAACCACACTTCCGCAGAGATTATGATTCAAAACTCTCTGGAACATTCTGATGTGCACTCCCAGCTAAGAGCCGCAACTCGGCAAAAATGGAGGAAGAGTGCTCTGAGATTGTACCTGTTTTAGCCAGTAGAGCTACTTCCAGGTCTTGAGATCCTACAGCCTCTGCTGCCCCCTGGTGGTAACTACTAAACTTACTCCTCCCTAGAGTCATAGTTCTCCAATAAAACCAATAAATACCGAGAACTAACTGTGTCAAAAGTATTATGTAAGGGGTTTGGCACAATGCCATATATTTCTTCATTCATATTTTAACATTCAAGAAAAGTAGTTATTCTCCTTGAAAGACGACTCCAAATACCTAAGCAAAAACCTATCAACTACCATGAAAAATTTGATTACAAATGCAGAGTAAGAAAAACTAACCTGTTTTAACCTGTTATATTTATCAATATAACTATAGTTAAAGTAAAATGATTCACTTCATTTTTTAATAATTAATAGTATTTCTCTCTTTTTAAATCACATACTACTTAATTCCTTAAATCATTTAAGTAAAAATCTGTTTTGGTGCTTCTAACCAATCAAAAGTAAATGTACTAGGGTCTGAAACTGAACTAAGAAGGATGAAATCTAAGCCCTCTTTCAGTTGTCTAATCTTTTCATCAAATATTTCTTGTTGTTCATCAAAATGTTCACAAAAAATGCATTATAAATGAATTGCAAAGTTTTATTTGCATCCCAGGAAAAATACCTCTAAATTGCTAGTCTCTACTTCTGAAATTTGAAGTCCATGGCGGAGATTCCAACCTATCTAATATTTCTTTCCCTTTGACTGGGAGTCTGCTAAAGAATCATTTTTGTCATTGTGTGTTTCATTTAAAGAAACATTTACTAATAAGATCATTTTCACTGTGTGGTCAGACATCTGTTCCCAATTTAATTTCTGGAAGCCAGGCAGAATTCCAAGCAACTCACAATTATTTGACAGTTTTCCATCTTTGTTTCCACTGGTAGCAACAGCCTTCTTAAATGTTCAACTCTTTCAAATAAATTAATAATGTCTCGAATTTATGTTCATGTCTAATCCAATGTTCTCAAACTAGGATAATTTTTAGTCAGAGAAAATTATCCAAAGCTGTTTTGTAGGACAAGGTGTTCTGTACATTATTTTTTATGTGGCTGCATATCATTATAAACATAGAAACCACATTTTAATGTATCTAAATCTGTTTTCCTTTGATGCTCATAAATTGAATATGCGTTCAAGACCACGTGGGTGTTTTTTCACTGTAATAAACTATAGCGAAATCTGAGGAGTTGTGATGTATAACCTTGGGCTATAAGGGGATACTTTTGACACATGAATGTCTCTAGAATGCTGGAAAATTCAATCTATTTTATTGCCTCTCTCAAAAGTTCTAAAAGTTTTGGAGAATTTTAAAACTGTTTGACATACTTCTTAGAAATCTAAAACCTGGGACTGCTAAGAATTAAAATGTCCAGAGCTTGTACAACATATAAAGACACTAAGAATAAATTAATTAGAGTTGGAAGCAAATAAATAAGACTGGCACTGACACAGAGTTTTTAAAAAGCAGCTCAGTTTCTGACCATTTTTGAGGTCAGTACAAGTTAGGATCAAGTTCCCCCCGGCACCAAATGGATTAACTGTTATTTTTTATTTTCTGAGTCCACATGTCAATGTATTTTCAAGACTGAATTTTCTTTGTTTAATGAATGACCTTATAGCTCCTCTGCCTGGAATGTTCCACCCTCTTACAGTCCCCCTCATCCCCCTTCTGCCACCACTTGATAAATCCCTAGTCATTTCTAAGAGTCAACTTGGGCACACTTCATCCGTGTATTGCTCCCTAATCTAAACCCAGTTGTTAGTGATTGAATTTTGTGTAACTTGATCACACTTGACTAGATGATGATAACTATTCACTTTTCCATCATTCCAATTGGACTAACGAACAATTAGTTCATTAGTCCAATTGGTGACACATACTTTGTTTAATTTTTAAATCTCCACCTCCAGGAATTGTGCCTGACCTACCACCAGAGGTAAAGAAATGTTGGTTGAATGGATACAGAGAGTATACCATAGAGAAAGAGTCAATTTCCTCTACACATAGAATTAAGGATTATTTCTGTGAAGTTTGGGCATTGTTGCAATAAGAAAATATGCTTCTTGTCTGTTTTTACAAGTTTAATTCTGGGAACAATTTTGTTTATGTAAATATTTGCCTCTATTGTCAAATTCTAGCTGCAACAATTTTCCTTCTCTATGGTCGATACACAAAATATAACTTCTGGTTATAAAGCAAAATTAAATTAAAATTAAAGCAAAGCAAATTAAATAGAGCTGAACAGTTTTTTTTTCTTTTAATTTGTAACATGTTTAACCACAATTAATAGTTTCTGGCCTATTGCTTTTACTGCACTTAATCCTCAGATCTTATCTCCTTAAACGTGTTTATTTACAGTAAGTGTGCAGACATTTACTAATTACTTAAGATTAATAGAAAAGACCAGCTTGGATAAATTAGTTCATTGCTGTCTCATCTGCAGCAAGTTCTGCCTTGCTCTACTGATTCTTTATTAGATTAAAAAGTCCTCAGTACCAAATCTTATAAAATTTGACTGATGGCTATTCTGTAATAATATCCATCCTCCAAAATTCCCGCAAGACAGAGCACTGGAATCTAACATTCAGCTCTTGCTTGTCTGCCTAGAGGCTCACATTTATGAAAGAGAGTAAGGACATAAAGTAGAGTAAAATAAATTCCACTACAGCACAGGTTTTAAAATCTGACTGTTCTACACACACCCTGATTCTCATCTTCCTTCTCACTTCTGGAAATTCAAGAGACCTAAACCAAGATCAGGTGAAGAAAATGCAACCGGGGGAGAGACGGGCTCATAGAATTTTTGTCAGAGGGCCATTCCTCTTCTATGAGTAGAAAAATATGTACTTTCTTTTTTTTTTTTTTTTTTTTAACAGCACTGAGTTATCTTAAAGGCTACACCTCAGAGAGAAAATCCATTTTCCTGTGTAGGTGAATATTTGGGTTGTTTTCATTTTTTGCCTTTATGAAGGGGGTGAGCATATCAGGTTGCTGGGGCTGCCATAACAAAATACCTCAGACCGGGTGGCTTAAATCGCAGAATTTTATTTTCTCATAGTTCTGGAAGCTGTAAGTCCAAGATGGAGGTGTCGTCAGGTTTGGTTTCTCCTGAGGCCTCTCCCCTTGGCTTGCAGATGGCCCCCTTCTCCCTGTGTCCACATCTGGCCCCTTCTCTGTGTGCACGCATCCCTGGGTGTCTCTCCTGTGTCCTAATCTCTTCTTACAATGACAAGATATTAGATTAGGACCCACCCTAATAGCTTAATTTTAGCTTAATTACCATTTTAAGGATGTATCTCCAAATACAGTCACGTTCTGAGGTACTGGGGATTAGGGCTTCAACAGGAATTGCGGAGAGGGGACACAGTTTAGTCCATCATAGGAAGTATATACATTTGTGTTCGTGCCCAGAATATTTTGGGGTAATTTGAATGTTCTCGTACTTGCCTCCTTTTGCGTGTGAGAAATATTCCTTTATATAGAGATCTAGAGTGAATTGCTGAACTGTCAGATACTCCCTTGTTCCTCCTCATTAATGTCTGAAATTATCAGAATTTTCAGCATTTCCCAAGCAATGCAAATTCTTTATATGTTCTGTAAACTAATATAAATAATCAGCTACATCTGCTGCTAATATCTTCTTCCAACTTGGTTGCTTATGTTTCACTTCCACTATGTCTTAACAAGTAGGTGTTATTTTTGCATAAAAATTTATCAGGATTTTCCTTTATTTTATTTCTTCCCCTGGTGTTATTGGAGTCTTAATTTAAAAATTCTTCCCTACTTCAAAATCTTAAAATATTCACCCTAAGTCTTCTCTTCAAATGCTTTAAAGTTTTGTCTTGCATAGTTGAGTCTTTAATACACCTGGAATTTATTTTAGTACATGACACGAGGTAGGAATCCAATTTTGTCTTTTTCCTAGAGGGATAAACAAAAGTTCTGGCCCCATTATTGTTTAGTCTATTCTTTTGCCAGTAGTTTACAGTAGCACGTGTCATATGTAATTTCTGTATATTCTTGGACTGTTTCTGGCCTCTCTTTTAGGGTCAATCGGCAGCACGTCTCTTTCTGGGGCAACGCAGTAGCTTTGTAATGAGTCTTGCAATGTTCCAGGGGATGTTCCCACAGTATTCTTCTTCGGGAAACTCCTGTCTTTCAGCTTTTCCTATTCCAAAGAAATGTTAGAATCTGCCTGTCGACATTTAAAGATAAAATCTGTTGGGATTTTGACTGCCATTTCCCTGAACCAGTAAAATGATTCTCTGGAGAAGAAACATGATATTGGATTTTCCTTTATGAGGACATGGAATACTTATCTATCTGTTAAATCATCTTTATGAGTAAATAGTTATGGGGGGTTTTTGCACCAAAAATATATATATATAAATAAACAACTTGTATTTATTTTAGATTTTTTAAAGATTTATTCTTGGTTACTCTACATTGTGATATTAATATAACTACACATTTAAAAATTTGTTCATTTTATATTTTCCTGACATTTACATATATATTTTTCCAATTTTTGTTTTCAACTTTTTACGTCCTTATGCTTTATATGTGTTTTATATGGTTAAATTTGATTTATTTTAGCCAAAGTGGCAATGTCTGTCTTTTAATGAACAAATTTATTCTTCTTGCATTTAATGTGATTACTGATATAATAGAACTGATTTCTAGCATATTTCACTGTGCTTTCTGGTTGATCCATTTTTGGATGCTTCTTGCATCTTATTTCTATTCTCTATGACTTTTTTTTGCTTCTTTTGGTCTTTTATTTTTCTATACAATTCATAATTTACATAACCTATTCCAATTTTTTAACTGATTACCATTACAATTTTGCCATGGGCACAAAACTATAAATCAGTTTCTTTACTCTCTTCTTGAAAAATTAAAAGAATTTAACTCTGACAGTGTCTCTCCTGGTGATAATGTCATCCTCTAATTTTGCTTTTCTTTTCAAAATTGACATATCATTATTATCATGTTATGAAGACAACGTTTGTTTGCCTGTAACTCTATGTGTGCGTGTTTGTGTAATCCTTTCTCATTCTGAATCATAACTGACCAGTGTGACTAATAAGATATAGCATAAGCAATGGAATGTGACCACCAAGGCTAGGTCATAATGACATCTTAACTTTCACCTTGATGTCTTGAATCATTTGTTCTGAGAGAATCTGGCCACCATGCTGTCAGGACACCCAAGAACTATGACAGAGGTTTGGTACCAGTACCAACTTTAAAGCCATGTTAGTGAGTCACCTTGGAAGTGTATCCTCTAGCTACAGTTATTTTTTCATATGACTGCAACCCCAGCTGGCACATGATGGCAACCTCATGACAGACCCCAGACTAGAACCACCTATCCAAGTCATTTCCAAATTCCTGATTCACAGAAGCTGTAAGAGATAAATAAGGATTATTGTTTTAAGCCACGAAGTTTGGGGCTTGTTACACAGCATTAGATATCTAATGTATTATTCTTATCAATTTCTTTTCTCACAATTATTTTTTGCATTTTCCTTGTAAGATTATTTTCTTTCTTCTTGAAGAAAATCTTTACATGTTTCTTTAGTGAAGCTGATTAGTGGTAAGTGAGCTCAGACTTTCAGTATCTGAAAATGTATTTGTTTCAACCTATCCTCTATTTTTTTTGTGTGTGTGTGTGGCACGCAGGCCTCTCACTGCTGTGGCCTCTCCTGTTGCAGAGCACAGGCTCTGGACACACAGGCTCAGCGGCCATGGCTCACAGGCCCAGCCACTCCGCAGCATGCGGGATCCTCCCGGACCGGGGCACGAACCTGTGTCCCCTGCATCGGCAGGCGGACTCTCAACCACTGCGCCACCAGGGAAGTCCCCTCTTTTTTTTTTTTAAGACAAGTTTGCTGAATATTCAATTCTAGTTAACTGTTATTTTCTTCAAAAATTTTATCCTGCTATCATCTGGCTTTCAATTTTTTAAGAAGCCTTTGTAAGTAATTTGTTCTTTCTCTCTGGCTACCTTTTCCCTCAGGCTTTCTACAGATTTACTGAGTCTATATTTCTTTTTAAATTATCCTGCCTTGAGCAAGCGGTGCTCTCTGTGTCTTTGAGTCTGTACCTTTCATCAGCTCTGGCAAAATATCAGCCCCCTTCTTCATTCTATTTTTCCTTCTGGGACAGTGATGTATTATATTGTTAGACTGTCCCCTTCAATTATTATACTTCCATCTTCTTGTTTTTCTATGTTGTGACTTGGGTAATTTCCCTACCTCTATACTCCAGTTTTACTAATCCTTTCTTCACTTATGTCTGTGTGTTGTTGAATTCATCCATTAAGTTTTTTATTTCAATTATTATTTCCTTAAAAAAATTCTGTTAGGTTTATTTCACATATGCTCGTTATTTTGGTTTCAAAGATTAACTTGAGGTGTTTACCCCTATGTTCTGTTTTCAGGAAGAGCAAAATTGACATTTCCTACTTTCATGTTTGGTATGAGTCACTAATGGAGGCATCTGGACTAACCAACAGTTTTCTTTTGGGAAAATTTTAAATCACATTGAACAAGTATAGAATTACAAAGATTTTCTACCTTTATTTACATTTTGGTAAGTTATATGATTCTAGAAATGTCTATTTTATTGGATACATTGGATTATTTCTTTAACCAACTTCTTCGTACACTTTTCTAACCTATTAAATGTTTTCTTTTAAATATCTGATATTGATTATTTTTGTCTTCTCTTTTTTCATTCTTAGTCAATCTCACCAAAAATGTATCCATTTTATTAATATTTTATATTTCTTTATTTATGGACTTATAATAGTTCTTGTATTCTACATTCTTTGGATTTAGTTTGCTGTTCTCTTTCTAAATTATTAAGATGGAGACTTAGATGATTGATTTTCAGTTTTTCACCTTCTTTAGTATACGCATTTTTAAGGATGCACATTTCCCTCTAAGCACACTTTAACAGAAAACTGCAAGTTTTGAAAATGGTATTTTATTTTACATTTAATTAAAAATATTTTCTCTTTGCCACTGTGATTCCCTCCATGACCATGAGTAACTTAGAAGTATATTTCTCAGCTTTCAACATATGGGGATTTTCCAAACTGATTTTTTTCCAGATTTCTAGGCTAATTATACTGTGATTAGAGAACACAGCATGTATCATTTCAGTCCTTTGAAATGTGTTGAGATGTGCTTTGTGAGGCAGCATCTGATAAATGTTTTAACTGCCCCGTGTGCCCTGGAGAACTGTACTGTACTGTTGTTGGGTGGAGTTGTGTGTGTCTATTAATGAGTATTTCAAATGTTTATTTTTTACTTAATTTTTCTCCATGTTCTGTTAATTACTGAATGGTTTGTGTTAAAAAATCATCCATCGGGCTTCCCTGGTGGCACAGTGGTTGAGGGTCCGCCTGCCGATGCAGGGGACACAGGTTCCTGCCCCGGTCCGGGAAGATCCCACATGCAGCGGAGCGGCTGGGCCCGTGAGCCATGGCCGCTGAGCCTGCGCGTCCGGAGCCTGTGCTCTGCAACGGGAGAGGCCACAACAGTGAGAGGCCCGCATACAGCAAAAAAAAAAAAAAATCATCCATCATTTTGAATTTGTCTATTTCTCATTTTAGTTCTGTCAGTGTTTGAGGTTCATTCAAATTATTGTTACATCTTCCTGAATTTTAGCATTATGAGTGTCTTCCTTTACTGCTAGTAATGCTTTCTGACAGCTATTTTTAACTTTCTTTTGGTTACTATTTGCATGACATATCTTTTTCCATTTTTCTTGGCTTCCCCCTTCATGTGGGTCTTGGACCAGGAATTCTTAGCTGCCTTTTTGCTTCTCTCATTCCTATAAGCTGGTACACATGCATACTTACACACACACACACACACACACACACACAGACACACACACATGCACACAGCCCTGCAGCTTTGCTTCTTATCCTCTCCAGGACAGTGGACCCAAATCACCTGGGAATTACCAGAAACAAAGCTATGGATTATTTTTCATGGTTCCATTTCCTTTTTCCTCAATCATTTTTGCACATATTTTACTTCTTAAACATTTTATACATAGTTACTTTATATTTTTTATCTAATAATTCCAATATATGAAGTATGTAGATCTAAATATTTTTGCTGCTTTTGTTGACTCACATGTGGTGAATTGTTTTCTTGAATTTTACATAATTTTTAAATCTACATTTATATTTAATTAAGCTTATTTCATGGATTCCTAAAAAACTGTAATCAGAATGCTTTCTTCCAAAAAGAATACACATATTTCTCTCTAAAGCTACTTGAGACGCCTTTGTGGATTCCACTTTATATTACAAATGTCAGAAAAACCTTCACCCCCGACTTCTAATATCTGATTCCTGATTCCATTGTTTGTTTGGGCATTTGACTCAAAAGCGAGTCCCACTTTCATGTGTATTTTTTCCCCACTGCTTACTCCTCTAGATTCTAAATTCCTCAAGCCGAGCAATATGTATATTAAACATACAAACACTTTATTATAATTTATGCACGATTTGCTTGCATCAAGTAGGTGGGTCCTTGAGAATCAGTCATGTGCCATATCACTTGGACCCTAACCCCTCCCCTCTCAGTCCTCAATCCTCAATTCCTTTGTCCCTCCGTATTATACCAAATAGGTCCATATTGCTAGGGAAATTCTCATTAAAAGAATTAATTCCAAAAAATTCTTAGGAATTTCCCAAAAAGTGCCCAGGAATTTCCACTTTGAAAACATTCAAGAGCCCACTTGTACTATCTCATGCAAAGACTTCAGGTTCTTCCTACTCCCATCAAATATACCATTGATTGATTGTCCAACTTACAGTGGGAGGATTCATCATTAAAGTGTAGCTACGATTCCGTATTGGAAGGGTACAAGAAAAAGGGCAGTCCGGGAAGCTCAAGTATAAGTTCAATGCAGAGGCTATTTCATATTGCTAGGCTGCCTCTAGCAGGAGGATGGACTGCTTTAAAAGTCTGTGTGAATTGGTAAGATTTTAGGCTTGTCTTGAAAGGCAAGTTACTATGACCATCTGCTTTGAAATCTGTGTTAACACTAAAGGAAAGATTTGAGCTAAGATATTCTAGGAACCAAATTGTCCCAGTGAAGTGGTGTGTGGGGGGGTACTTATACATCTTATTTCCCTGCAATTATAGAATGCAGCCTTGGTTTTTGGTAAGACACC
This sequence comes from Monodon monoceros, assembly GCF_005190385.1. Classification (NCBI taxonomy): domain Eukaryota; kingdom Metazoa; phylum Chordata; class Mammalia; order Artiodactyla; family Monodontidae; genus Monodon; species Monodon monoceros. The sequence continues at coordinate 28,997,176 of NW_021703785.1, read as the reverse complement.
CTGGGCAGTTTTCAGGAAAAAAAAAAGCTAGTTAAGATGACTTAACTAAAGAGGTCTCCTCCGTTAGTAACCTGCCTCACTGCAATGCCTATTTATGTCTTTCTTTGGAGTGGTTTGAACAGAATTCCAACCTAATAACATTTCTGCTTTCAAAGGACATTATCTATTCTAGACCTCATTTAGCATGAGGATAGAGAAACACAGATAAATGTCTTATCAGGCAAAAAAGTAATTTCATGTTCTTGCAGTTCTTTTCTCTGTCTATTCAAATGCTAGATGCCCTTTCATCTTCTACAAATGATTTTCTCTTAATCCGCAAAAAGTAGTTCATTCTTTCTAACAACATCATTATATTTTGAGTGAATTATCCCAGAACAATTAAGAGCTGTTCTCATGTGACACACTTATCTTTGGCTGTTTGTTTCAAAATTTGATTCAGCTGTGCCCTCCACTGTTTTCTCATTTTGTGAAATGCCTTTGTCAGTGTGGAGGAAAGAAAATAACACAGTAGGGGGCAGGGCAGAAGTCACTGTATTGTAAGACATTATTGCCTTTGGAAACAATGTTCTCTATTCTAGTTCAATGAGCTAATAACAATGCATTATTTTGTCAAAAGGCAGTTGTTACTATCACTGCAACAAAACATCCTGTAATACTAAGCTATTACTGTGACACTTTCGGATAAATGAAGAAAAAGATTTTTTTCATCAAATCTTATTTTGTCATGTGTAACATTTTCATGCTTTCTTTTAGATATTGTATTTTATAAGAGCCAACCTATAAACAAAAGCGTGGACAGTCCTCAGTGTGCACACTTAACTCTATTGTTTGAACAAATTGTATGACTTTAGATAATATAATTTCTCTAATTCACAACTGCGGCATCTACAGAATGGAGATTTGTGGAGTTGACTAGGAATATAAGTAATGTGGCTAGCTCAGAGCTTCACACCAGGAGACACTGAAAGTGAGGGAGGCATTATTACTACTATTAAACAATCTTAACCTACATTAAGGTTTTTGCCCCAGGATTCCATTAAACCAGGGCAATAAACAAACAAACAAAACCTTCAACCATGCTGGGTGCTGTGTTTCACAGGTTTACCTATGATTAGAAGAGTAAAACCCTTCTTTTTATCTCGTCTTAATGGAAGCCTTGAGCAGCAAAGGTATATAGAGACTATTTTCTAAAGTCCTTTGAGAAAACTATTTGCCCACTCAGACATTCTCTGATGCTTGTGACGTGATGTATTACTGATATCCTTTTCTGACATCTTTTAGTTGCCTGCAATGGAGATAACACTAAAAGATAAATGTGAAGTCAGCTATCCAAGCGCAGAGAAAAAAGTCACATTTTTACATTATTAAGCAGAGCCCTAATCTGGGTTTGTTGTCACTGCTGAGTAACAGCACAGAAAAATCTCCTGTTCACGGTAGTAAGATACAGGCAGAGCAAATTCTGCATGTTAATTCATTAACACTTCCTTAATAAGTGCCTGCCATGCGTCAGAAACTGAATTAAACGCTGAAGACACAACTTTAAGATGTGGTGTCTTTCCCTAGACCCTCAGAGTTTAGCTGGGGAGACGTGCACATTAAGAGAAAATTAAAGATTTCCAGTCTGGACAAGAAAGAGGCTGTAGATTCATTTCTCCCAGCTTCTTTTGGCCAAGTATAGCTATAAACCCTGGAAATAATGCAAGAGGCAATGGAAGGAGAACTCTGGATGGTGGAAAGAGGAAGACGAATTTGTTTGTGATCCTACGACTAAAGGAAAAACATAGTGGCAGGGGTCTTACAACCCTCCACCCAACAGAGAAAGGCTACTCAGCCCCTCGTGCCAGCTCTCCCATCAGAGAAGAGAAGGTAGCCCAAATGAGCTCATTCCTCTCCTGGATTAAATAGTTCTAGGAACACCACCAGGCAAGCAGGGCAATGTATACAAGGGTGAGAGATCAAGACCCACTCTGGAAATCATCAGGCAAGGGACAGGATCTGCTTCCACATAGACAACCTGGGCAGCCAAGCGACACTGCCGGGGAAGCCACAGCAGGCAGCCTGGTCGGGAAGTCTCTTTGTCCCTGTAGACCTGAGACTCCCCTCCCCCACCAAGAGACTGGGTGAGTGGGCACCAGTGGCAAAAGGGATCCAGCTACATTAAGAGTCTGTCCCAGAAGAACGTTCTGTCCCTTGGGGAGAGGGGGAGACTCTCACCATCTAGAGGCACCAGGCAGCCCAGCTTTGGGGGACTCCTTTCTCCTCCTCAAGCACTGGAAGGGCCCAGTGGGAGCCCCAGTGACACCAGATGAACCAAGCAGACAAAATGGCACTCTAAAGGCTCTAAAAATTAAATTGTCCAAAAGAAAAAAGAACATAAGTGTGAGTGAGGATGTAGAGAAATTAGAGCCCTATACGTTGCTGGTGGGAATGCAAAATGGTGCAGACACTGTGCAAACCAGTCTGGTGGCTCCTCAAAGGGTTAAACATGGAATTACAGCATTAAATATAGGATTACCCAGCAATTCCACTCCTATATATACACCCAAAAGAATTGAAGTCAGGCGTTCAAACAAAAACTCATACACAAATATTCATAGCAGCACTGTTCACAACAGCCAATGGGTGGAAACAATCCAAATGTTCATCAACTGGCTATCCATCAACAGATAAACAAAATGTGGTGTATCCATAGATGGAAAATTATTTGGTCGTGAAAAAGAATAAAGACTCATACATGCCACAACATGGCTGAATGTTGAAAACATTATGCTAAGTGAAAGTGCAAGTCACGTGTTTGAATTCCATTTATGTAAAATCTCTAGAACAGGCAAATCTATAGACACAAAAGTAGATTAATGCTTGCTAAGGACTGGGAGATGGGGAGACAGGGAGAGGATTTCTAAGGATACAGGTTTCTCATTGTGATGAAAATATTCTAAAATTGACGGTGGTGATGGTTGCACATATCAGTAATTATATTAAAAACCACTGAAGTGTACACTTAAAAAAAAATTGAATTGTCCTTGGAACCACAGTCTGCAAAGGTAAGCCAGGAGCTGTGTGCCAAACCCAAGCAGGTGACTGTCTGCTAAAATAAAAGATTTAAATAGGACCTGGAGTCTCCTAACATAATTGTTGAAAGGTTGATACAATTAAAAGTAACTATCATACTGAGAAAAGATGATCAACCAATGCCAACACCAAGATGAATCAGATACTGGAATTATGGGACAAGCAGCCTTCATAGAAACGTTTCAATAAGAAATTACATATTCTCTTGAAACCAGTGAAAATCTTAGCTGATCTGTCACAAAGATATTTAAGAATATAGCAAATGCCCTTAACTCGCAGAAGTAAGGCAAGGAGGAGTGACTTTTCACCCTATAACTTTCTGTATGCTTTGAATTATTTTCAATGAGCATGATTTTTAATAATAAAATTAAAACTAAAACATCATAAAATTAACTAAATTCCATTTTGAAAAGTCAGAGAAACAGCTACCCCATGCCCCAGTACTGAAATGCCTTCCTTTTCTGGTAAGTAGCTAGTGTACTTTTTAATGGTTTTATATTGAAGTCATGAAACATTGAGTTGGTGGTTTTCCTTATAGAAAGATTTATGAGCCACAATTTCAAAAAAAGAAAAAAAAAAGTACATCACTTTCTAGGAGCAAGTAAGTTCTATGAAACTGGCTGAGTTGAATTCTGATGGTGCCTATGTACTGCACTGAATTACCGTGTTCAATGTTTGAGGGAATAGAGGGCTAAATACTTTTCTATTTTTAAATAGTGTCTTTTTGCTCTTTACTATTTTTGTATGTCTAATTTATTAGAAATGCTGAATATTATGATTAGAGGAATATTTGTCCTCTGCATTCTACTGTGATTTAGGTAACAAACAAGTGTGGCAGCAACATTTTTTTTTTTTTTTTGAGTTATCACCACATACAAGGCTATAGGTACACTACATTCAGCTTTAAGAAATTATCATGTTTTTTTAAAAACTACCACCACTTGGGAACAATTTTTATCTAGTTAATGATGTTGAACTCAGAATAGAAAACATGGCTAGAAGTGATCAGTATTTACCCCACTCTTTTTCCTGAAGAAGCTTCAAGCTGAGTTCCACACTTTTGACCTAAATAAGTGGCATCAGCAGAAATCCTGGATATCAGCGCTCCTACAGAGTAAAAGGACAATAGGAAGGGGACCCTCCATGTTTTTTATGTTGTTTTCTCATCTGTATTTGTTACCTTCGAACTTTCCAAAGATCTGACCAACCATGATGTGATACTGTGATTTATAATAAGAAATACAAATTTGGTCTTCACCCCATTCCCGACACACAGCTCTTAAAACCCTCGAAATTTCCTGAGTGATGAGAGAGATAAAGTGTCATGTGTATGTTCATTAGGTGACTTTTGGAAAGTATCTAGGTCACCTAAGGCTGGGGGCTGGTTGTCAATGGAGCTAACAATGTGATTAGAGGGTTGAAACTTTCAGTCTCACCCACTGATTGAATTCAATCACCAATGGCCAATGTTTTTATCAATCATGCCTATGTAATGAAGCCTCCATAAAAACCCAGGACGGGATTTGAAGAGTTTTGGGGTTGGTGAACACGCAGAGATGCGGGGAGAGCAGCGTGCAGAGAGCATGGAAGCTCTGCATTCCTCCCCACACCTTGCGCTACACATCTCCTTCCTCTGGCTGATCCTGAGTTATATCTTTTTATAAAAAACTGGTGATCTAGTAGGTAAACCGTCTCCCTGAGTTCTGTGAGCCATGCTAGCAATTAATCAAATATTCATCAGAGGGGGGTTGTGGGAACCTCTGATCTATAGCTGGTCGGTCAGAAGCACAGTTGACAACCTGTACTTGTCACTGGTGTCTGAAGAAGGGGTTGTCCTGTGGATCTGATGCTATCCCCGGGTAGATGGCGTCATAATTAAGTTCAATTGTAGGACACCAAGCTGGTGTCAGAGAATTGCTAGGTGGTGTCGGGAAAAAAAAACCACACATTGGAACTGGGTACAAAACCACACGTAGTCATCACCTAAGCAGTTGTACCTGTAGTTACATGATTGAGAGCCAAGCTCCCATGTTTGGCAATTAGAGTACGTAGAAAGGCAATATCTATCCCTCTTATTTTATCAGGAAGCAACAGAGAAAATAATAATAATGCAAAATCTATTTTTCTACTAACCTGGAAGGCTGTGCAGAAAGCAGAGGACTAAGAAAATGTATGATGTACGCAATGCCAAAATAAGTGAGGCTGTTCATCGCCAGCGAGCTGCCACTCCTTGTCACAGGCATCCGTTCTTTCTTCACGGCGGCAGCAAGAGTCTCTGCTTGTGCCAAAAACATCCTAGCTATGACACGCACATGCAGATTTCAGCGTTCCTGTTAGAGCAAAGTATAAATGTAAAAATTAACCCCAAAAGGGACTTGTCACCATCAGGGAGCATGAATATTTCAATTTCTGGATCCATCAGTTACTGGGAAGACACATGGTGTCTTAGAATAAAAAAGTTATTCCGGAATAACTCTCTCAGTCTTAAGTGACAGAGGTAAGAAGAGTTGTCATTTTTGGAAAAACTTAGAAACCTATGGAAAACAATTTTTGTTAGGTTTATAAAATGATTCCAATAATACAGAAGTGTTGAAGGTTATACTGTCCCCTTGCCATCTCCCCTCCGGTTCAGTTGTTATTCCCCAGATTTAACTGTGTTAGGTTTCATGACTTCATGTCCGGAAAGATATATGTACTATTGCATGTAAATGATCCTTTCATTTACACAAACATCTGTGTTTTACAATTTTTTTAATTAACTGATATGTTGGTCAACTTTCCTTTTAAATAGTTAAATCTACCATTTCTAATCACAATTGCAAAAATAGCACAATGTATGAATATTACTAATACTTCTCTTTTTGATGAACATTTTGTTGTTTCTGGATCTGAAAATCAGTGAACATCTTTGCATTTAAGTAAAACTGTTAGATAAATTCCTGTGAGTAGGATTCTGGATCACAAGAAATCTTGGTATTTTAAAATTGCCTTTCAACGTGATTTGAGAGTACTTACTTATTCTAGCCAACACTGGCTATTATAAAACATTCTAGTGTTTCCAATAAGATAGGGGAAAATGGTGTCTTCTTGTTATTTAAATTTGCATGTATAGTTATGTGTTAATTTTAGCATTTTACCATATGGCTAGCTATTCAGTATTTGTTATTTTTTTCTGTGAAATGTTTCATTTTTATTCATTTTTCTATTGTGAGAACGCTTTGTGTAGTAAGAAAATATGGCATTTGTCTGGCATAGATTTTATACTTTGCATACATTTTCCATAGTTGTCATTTTTCTTGCAACATGAACTTTTTTTGTAATACCAAATTTATACTTTTTTATGTGGTCCAACTTATGACATTCCCTTCTCAATTTCTAAGTTAGAAAGAGTTTTTTCCATTCTAAAGTTTTTAAAAAGTAAGGTTATTTCTTCTGGTCTTTTTAGAATATCTCTTTTTAGTTTAAATGCTTGTATATCTGGTATTTATTTGAGACTAAAACTTCCAGCAGGGATTTAGCTTTAGTTTTTTGAGAAGAGCTATCCAAATGGCCCAATAGAACCTTCCGAATAATCTATCAGATGCTCAGCAATTTTAAATATCCTCTTCACCAATATCTTGATTATGTTTATGTGTCTGTTTCTGAATTTCTTTCAATTTTCTTGATTTATGAACTTATACCAAATTACTTTAGTGTAGCTTCATAGTACTTTTAAACCAATAAAAATGACTTTCTGCTAATTACTTTTCTTTATCAGACTATCCCAAGATGTTCTCACATGCTGATTATTTTACATGAATTTTTGTTAAGTTAAAAAAATCTGTTGTTAGTTTAATTGAGATATAAATGAGTTTATTGTTTAATTTTGGGAAAAATTGCCAATAGGAATTCTGTTTTTCTGTCTAAAAACAGGGTATGCCTTTCCTTTTATTTAAGGCTCACTTCATATCCTTTAGTGAAATATTAAAATTCTCTTCATATAATGTCTGGATATCTTTAATTTGTGTTTATTCTTAGATATCTTATCTCTGTTGTTTTGATGATGACAGTCTCTTCCCAAAATGCTGATAAAAGAAAAATGGAGAAGATATGATTTGTGAACTTGAGAAGCTCAGAGTTGAACTAGGAGTTTACAAACAAGTAAAATTGGGAAAATAAACACATGCACCAAGTGATGCGAGGATTCAGAGGAGATAGTGTCCATCTCTGCAAAATAAGTTTCCTAATAAAATGCAACATTTGATCTAGATGCTTAAGAATGAGTGGAGTCTCTAAGTCAATCAAAGGTTAAAGGACTTTGCAAGTAGAAGGCAGGGGAAATGCAAAAACAGGGCAATGAGAGAAGAAGCCACTCCTAGTGAGATGCTCCTGCTGGAATGGCAGGATGGCTGGAGCTAGAGATGTGTGGAAGGGGATTAGAACTGAGCTCCCAGGGCCATGGTCTGGGCTATACATGCATAGTCAAGGGTCTTTCGTTTCAAGTTAAGGAATTGGAATAGATTAAATGTGTCCTATATTGCAAGAGGATTTAGGTAGCTGTGAAGAGGTTTATCCAAAACAAGGAGAGACAGGTGGCAGGGAACGCCAGCAAGGGGAAGAAAGGTCAGGTTTGGACAGAGAATTTGAGGTCTTGGAAGCACATTCCAGTGGTAGCAAAGCTCCTAACATAAAGATGATTCTCATCAAATATTGAATGAATTAAAGAAAAAATAAATGGAAAAGCATGAATGCTTTGAAGTCAGGTATTTCCAGAAGTGCATAATGTATAATAATTTAATCTCAAGGTTTAAACCACTCATTCTATAAAACCAACAGACTTCCAAGAAGCGTAGTATTTTGCCTAATAAGCATGACAATATTAAAGAACTAGAATCTGGAACAGAGCTCTGTTTGAAATACAGCAGTAATTAAGTAAATTCATTAATGTTTCAAAGCACTTGGGACAGTGTTTGCACAAACTAAGTGCTGTGTAACTGATAAAACTGTTAAGTAAATACTGAATGCCTGGATGCACAGGCCCTGGATTAAAAACGGTAAAGTAGTCAATGTTTAAATCAGACCTCAGTTCCCTCTTTCTGAACTACTTACCTCCTCTGGCTGTCCCCTGAGTTTGACTCATGCCATCTTTCTAAGTTCCAAACATCTCCATTAATCTGCCTTTTTTCCAAAATATCTCACAGAAAAGGATGTATTTACTGCAGGAGTGTGTTCAGGAACAGAGGAAGGAGGGAGCTTGTGTCATTTGACACATGAAGGAAAGCTCTGTGCAGCTGGACCATTGTGAACTACAGCAGGATGATGGGCAGAGACGGGCAGGGCTCAACTCAGGCCACTTTTAAGGAGTTCAGACTTTCTTAAGAGCAATGAGAAGTCAGTAAAGGGAATTAACAAGAGAATTATGTGCTTAGACTTTCATGTAAAAATGATCCTTTCAGTTCACAGCGGAGAAAGAGATCTGAAGGAATCAAGAGCAAATGAGGAGTAGCTATTCCTGTAGTCAGAGTAAGAGATGATGATGGTTTATACTATAGGAGGCTCTGTGGAAAGGGAGAAAATCACGAAGAGGAACTGGGGACCCATTCAGATGGAGAATTGAAGAGGGGGCAACCTCAAGAATGATGACTAAGTTTTGTGCCATGAGCAACTAGGTACCATTTCCCTAGATGGGAAACTTTGGAGGAATTTCATGGAAAACAACATGAGTTCAGTTGGTTATATGAATCCAGAGTTCAGTAAAGTCTGTGATAAAGAAATATGCTTGGGAGTTGTATCAGGCCCATCTCACACATCCTATTACATCCTTTCAACCCCACCTCTTACTCTAACCGAAGCTGCTACAACCACCACTGCTATCCCCTCTCATCCAAGTTCCAACCAGATACTTCCAGGTCTAATTTGATAATGCCTCTCCTCAGCCTTAGCCTTGTACCTCTTGAGGGCTGCCTGAGGCTCGTATATGAACCCCTAGAATGTGAGGGAGTTAACTCCTGTGACGCCATCCTTGATCAATGGGAAATAGAAGCTGATGAATAAATACTTCTTTTTCTTCTCCCCTGGATGGGCAAATCTGAGCTGCATTTTATAAGGCTGCTCAGAAGACCTCAGAAGGATCCAGCACCAGTTGCCGCTGCAGAAGTGGTTAACTTGATAATGCATCTTTCTGCTGGTTTTCCTCCTTCCCTGTCTTGCTCGCCCCATGCATTTCTGCCACAGCCTGGAATAACTTTCAAATAAACTACAAACTTTTGCCTCATTCTGCTTTTGGACGAACCTAGGTAAGATAGGAGTTATCAGTGGGTAAGTGGTAATTCAAGTGCCAAGAGTGGATGAGATCACAGAAAGAGAGAGAAAAGAGTAAGCAGTCTTCAAAATCTGATATTTACTGATTGGATAGAACTAATAAAGAAAACTGAGCAGAGAATCCAAAGAGGAGGGAGAAACAGTGAAAGAAAAAGGGAGAGAGGGAGAGAGAGGAGAGGGATGTATCAAGGAAGGCACAAGAAAGGAATATCAAAGTAGGGAGTGGTCAGTTTTGTCAAATATTTCTGAGATCCGGAAAAATAAAGACCAAATGTGTACAGTAGATTTGGCATTGTGGAGGCTAATAATGCTCATGATCGGGACCAGCCTTTTTTTATTTTTTTAACATAACACACGTTTAAAAGAACACATGGAACTGAAAAATGTCATGAAGAACCTAGAGGTAAGACAGGAATAAAGACACAGACCTACTAGAGAATGGACTTGAGGATATGGGGAGGGGGAAGGGTGAGCTGGGACAAAGTGAGAGAGTGGCCTGGACATATATACACTACCAAACGTAAGGTAGATAGCTGGTGGGAAGCAGCCGCATAGCACAGGGAGATCAGCTCGGTGCTTTGTGACCACCTAGAGGGGTGGGATAGGGAGGGTGGGAGGGAGGGAGACGCAAGAGGGAGGGGATATGGGAACATATGTATATGTATAACTGATTCACTTTGTTATAAAGCAGAAACTAACACACCATTGTTAAGCAATTATACTCCAATAAAGATGCTAAAAAAAAAAAAAAAAGATCTTCTCAGACTGGAACTCTCGGTATTGATAAGCTGAATAAGCAAATAAGCAAGGGGGCTTTAAACACCCCTGGAGTCACATCGTGCTGGGGGCTCTCTCCTTGTGAGGTGGGTTTTCTCTGACGGCGTTTGGCACCACAGTGCTCAGTTCCGGTTGGGGGACACTTGAGAAGCTGGACTGATGAGTCTACGGCTGATCTTGACATTTCCCAGCACACATGTGCTAACACCTGTTCCAAACTTAGGACAACGTTTAGATCAGTTGTCATCTTCAATCTTGTAAACATACGGTGGGCTTCTCATCTGCAAGAGATTAACCCGAAATTGAACCTGCAATGCTGTCTTAAGGTAATGGCTGTATACCAAAAGGAAACCCTCTTGTACTGTTGGTGGGAATGTAAATTGATACAGCCACTATGCAGAACAGTATGGAGCTTCCTTAAAAAACTACAAATAGAACTACCATACGACCCAGCAATCCCACTACTGGGCATATACCCTGAGAAAACCATAATTCAAAAAGAGTCACGTACCACGATGTTCATTGCAGCTCTATTTACAATAGCCAAGACATGGAAGCAACCTAAGTGTCCATCAACAGATGAATGGATAAAGATGTGGCACATATATACAATGCAATATTACTCAGCCATAAAAAGAAACGAAACTGAGTTATTTGTAGTGGGGTGGATGGACCTAGAGTTTGTCATACAGAGTGAAGTAAGTCAAAAAGAGAAAAACAAATACCATATGCTAACACATATATATAGAATTTTAAAAAAATAAAAATAAAAATAAAAATAATGGTCATGAAGAACCTAGGGGCAAGACGGGAATAAAGACACAGGTCTACTAGAGAATGGACTTGAGGAAACGGGGAGGGGGAAGGGTAAGCTGGGACAAAGTGAGAGAGTGGCATGGACATATATACACTACCAAATGTAAAACTGATAGCTGGGGGAAGCAGCCGCATAGCACAGGGAGATCAGCTCGGTGCTTTGTGACCACCTAGAGGGGTGGGATAGGGAGGGTGGGAGGGAGGGAGACGCAAGAGGGAGGAGATATGGGGATATATGTATATTTATAACTGATTCACTTTGTTATAAAGCAGAAACTAACACACCGTTGTAAAGCAATTATACTCCAATAAAGATGTTAAAAAAAAAAAAGAAAAAAAAAGATGCACATTTCACTCAAAAAAAAAAAAAAAAAAGCATTTTGTGGGAATTTACCTGGTATTTTAACCACTCCCCAGCTGATGTGGGTTACTGATACCAAACACTTTCTGTTAGAGCAAAGGCAGCAGATTTGCTAGAATTCCTCCACGTGTGTTTTACAGCTAAGGTGACTTCAAATTCTAGCTTGACACCACCACAAAAATACCACCTTTTGTTTCCCAACAAAATCCTGCCTGAGTATCATTTCTAACAGTTCATGGTAATTTTTCCCTGATTTCTACACAAAGCTGGCAGAGTACTTGGAGGAAACGCTCATAGAAATGTAGACATATTTTGAAATATAAGATTTCTCGGTGTCTAAGGTAAAAGAAAGAGCTCAGTATTGTATTCTAAGACTATGGTTATAACTTTTGATGGAATATAATGCTAATAAAGAAAAATTAAATTTTGGACTAAGAGAAATCGTTTTGATATTTCACATGAACACATCAATGATGAACACGTCAACTCTTGAACTGAAATGCTTCAGTCCCACACAGACATGTTATTAGGATGATCAGGCATCCGTAATAAGAACAGCTAATACTGTGTGCCCAGCATGGTTTTAATGCTTTACTTATCCTGAGTCTAAATTTTTAAAATAATTGTATGAAGTAGGTATCATTCTCTCTATCTCGTAAGTAGGGAGACTGAGATATAGGAAGTTTAAATAACTTGCCCAGGTAGGCAGAGCTAAAATGTAGCAGAGGTAGGATCCAAGTTCTAATAACCTTGCCTCAAATCCATATTCTAAACCCTGAGAGTAAGAGTGAAACATAAGGAAGCAAACAGACCACTTAATTCCTCCTTTATGTATGGGAGCTTTTCATATTCTTACATGTCCAAAGCTAACAGTCAAAAGTAAGAGAAGTTCAGAAACCAGTCTAAGGTAGCCCATCACTGAACACACAGAACGGAGGACCCAGTGAGACGACTGACTGATGGTTAATTTCAGCGGTTATCAAATCTACATGGCAATACATTCAACAGACTAGAAAAATCAAACTTTGTAACCTGAAATGCACCCTGCTCATGCCATTCTTCATCGGATTTCAAAGTCTCTAGCGAAAGGGAGAGTCTACGCAGACAAAAATTCAAAGAAGAGGAGGAATTACCAGTCGGAAAGAGTAATGTTTGCTTCTGCCCTTTCTGCACTGCTGCTGAAACAGTCCTGTCTGGACTCTGTCTGCTCTGAGCCACCACCCTTGGGGTGATGGGCAAAACCTCTTCATTGCATTTGGCTTTACTTCTTGTAATAATGTTAATGTGAGAAGGCTGTTTAAAGGTTGTCCTAAATTTAAAAGCAGTTTCTAACCATTAAAATTTGTCTATGCTGAAGTTTAAAAAACTTTTTACGTTCAAAAATTAACATATAATACCAGGAAGATTTAACTGAGCATAAAACTAGTTGCATCTCATTTCAGAAAAAAAAATTCATACTGAACATCTCTACTTATTTTCCTGTACTTTACAAGGCCAGAGATTTCTGATATAAAATATCATATTCTTCTGTGTCTTCAAAATCTGTTTCTTAGACATATTTTCCTTCGATGATGCTATGATCCTCAAAGTGATTTACACAAGAAACGTTCATTTTTTTTTTTATGGTAGGCGGGCCTCTCACTGTTGTGGCCTCTCCCACTGTGGAGCACAGGCTCCAGACGCGCAGGCTCAGAGGCCATGGCTCACAGGCCCAGCCACTCAGTGGCATGTGGGATCTTCCCGGACCGGGGCACGAACCCATGTCCCCTGCATCGGCAGGTGGACTCTCAACCACTGCGCCACCAGGGAAGCCCAGAAACGTTCATTTTGAAATATAACCATGGCTCCAAATCCCAACTAAACATGTATGCCAACATCTTATTTTATTTTATTCATGTATTTTATAAATTTTATTTATTTATTTATTTATTTATTTATTTATGGCTGTGTTGGGTCTTTGTTGCTGCGCAGGGCTTTCTCTAGTTGCTGCGAGCGGGGGTTACTCTTCGTTGCGGTGCGTGGGCTTCTCATTGCGGTGGCTTCTCTTGTTGCCGAGCATGGGCTCTAGGCACGTGGGCTTCAGTAGTTGTGGCACGTGGGCTCAGTAGTTGTGGCGCACAGGCCTAGCTGCTCCGCGGCATGTGGGATCTTCCCGGACCAGGGCTCGAACCCGCCTCCCCTGCATTGGCAGGCGGATTCTCAACCACTGCGCCACCAGCGAAGTCCCAACATTTTACTTTAGACAACATTTTGCGCTTCAGCATTCTCACATGCAAAATAAAAATAACAGTACTCACTTTATAAAGGTAGTTAAGACCACGTCTGTGAAAGTGCCCGTAGGATGACTGTCACATAATAAAGGCCTTAAAAACAGTGATTACATCTCAAATTCAGTTCTTCACACACCAATGCACTGGTTTCAATCAACTGTTTTGTCATTCAAAAGACGCTCATTCAGTGACCCCCATGGGTCATCAAGAGACTCTACAGAGTTCTTAGAAATAATTGAAATTGATGGTTCTTGGAATATTTAAGCACCACACCTCCACCAGGCAACAATGAAGAGGATTATCTGCTTCAGATGCTCTCCTTGGCATGAAATGCTGGTTTAATGTCACAGAGGGAGACGAGAAGTCCAGTGGCAGGTTGGGAAATATATCCTTCCTCTTTTGACAGTTTTGGACATTGGGATTGTTGATTCTTGCCTCTACATATGCTGTGTGCTGGTTGGCCTCTTACAGAGCAGAACCGATCCCATGAGGGAACCTGGATAAATACACTCAGCCTCCTCAGGTCAAGGTGGCAGCTCTCCTAGGGCGCCTGACTTACACGGTTCAGGGCTGGGCTGAAAGCTACCATCTCTGAGCATTCAGGATGCATTCCTTTCAGAATGTGCAGGACTTAAAAATGTTAAGATGGTTCTTTCTTCTTTGGGATACATGGAAAAATAGTCCTGAGGATGTGGGCCATTCTGAATCTGTTGCATCACTTCCATCAGGTTGAACCTTTGGCATAGGGATGAGTTAGTTTATAAAAACAAAACCATGTATGAAACAAACTTTTCCATTTTCAACTGGTTTCTGGAGTAGTATAATCTAGAAATTGCATTTTATATTTCAGCTGAAAAGAAGCAAATAATAAGTTTGTGTATGACTGTCTCCTACCAGAAAATTTCCTGTGTGGCTCAGTAATCTGCTGACATGAAAGGAAGGTCAAGTCGATTAAAGTATCATCCTAGAAAGGAGAAGATTTTGTCAGATACAGAGACCATTTCCTGGGACTTCGTTGTATCTTGGGAACGTCTATTTAACATTCCACATGTGTGTATGTGTGCATCAAAACGTAAGTATCAACAGCTTGCATGTGTCACCTTGATGGTCTTGAAATAAAGTTAAGAACAGAGCAAGATTAGAGCAAGGAAGAGCTGTATTACAATTTCTGAGCTTTGTGAAGTGGCTGGTTCTATCCCTTAACCATCTCAGAGGAGATGTGGTGAACACAGCAAGGTGGAGATTTTTAGGCAAGGGTTTCTAAGAATAAGGAGGAGAAAAGAGTAGTTTTAGGGGGAAAAATGTAGCTATGGAAAAGTTGACAGTCTAATGTTCATGTAGATGTCTTTTTGGAGGAATGAAGAGATTTTCCTAAAAAAATATATACAGCTATTTGCAACTT